>NC_086321.1:282302209-282671584 GCF_036172605.1 Pelobates fuscus | reverse complement strand
CCCTGCTTCTTCCAGTATGCAATATCCTCATGGGTTGCAAAACCCTGAAGTTCTTGCAACAACTGTTCTTCTGGGCAGGTAGGGGGACTAAAGATTGGAAATATCATACGGTAATAAATGGTTTGAGACGCTACCTCTTTGGCAATTTTATCTGCTAGTGCATTGCCTAAGGATATATTATCCCTACCTTGAGTATGTGCTCTACAGTGAACAATAGACACTGTACGAGGAAGTTGTAAAGCCTGCAAGAGGTCTTCAATTAATGTCTTATGAGAAATGCCTTTACCATCAGCTGCAATAAATCCTCTTTGTTTCCAAATCATTCCAAAATCATGCACAACCCCATGAGCGTATCGTGAGTCAGTGTAAATATTTACATCTTTGTTAGTAAATAGAGTGCATGCACGAGTAAGAGCAACCAACTCAGCAGCTTGGGCTGACATGTTGGGTATGGAATTAGCCTCAAGGACCTTATCAGGTAATTGGACTACTGCATACCCTGTCTGGTACTGTCCGTCAACAGGTCGGGAACAAGATCCATCCACAAACACATCCTCAGAACCTGGCTGAGGGGTATCCATGAGGTCTAAGCGGGGGGAGGTATGTGTATGTATAGCATGAATGCAGTCATGTTCCTCTGGCTGAGCATTGCTCAGATTAGGGTTGTCATGAGTAAGGATAGCATGCAGTACATTCATAGGGCCAGAATTAATAGGGCCATACTTGATTTGTAAATTAGTAGAATTCAAGAGAATTATTTCATAACCACTTAATCTCTGTGCTGTCATATGTTGTGTAGTGAGATTCTTAATCAAATGTAACACTTGATGTGATGTATGGAGAATAGTGGGATGGCCCAGAGTGATAGTAGTAGCAGTCTCAACAGCCATTGCACAAGCCGCTAAGGCCCTAAGACACGCCGGCATCCCCTGAACCGGAACAGGGACTACCTTGGAGAAAAATGCTACAGGACGCATGCCACCTCCATGTTCCTGAGCACAGACCGCAGCCATGGTTTTACAGTTGTCCCTTGCATAAAGATGAAATGGTTTACAATAATTAGGCAGTCCTAAAGCTGGGGCCTGCATAATACCTACTTTGAGTGCCACATATGCATCATCCATTTCAGGTGACCATCTGATATAATCTGGGCTGTCCCCTTTTACAGCCATTCTCATAATTGAGTCATAGTATGAACATTCAGGTATCCACTGACGACAATAATTAATCATACCCAAGAAGGTGAGCAACTCCTTCTTTGTAACAGGTTTGGGTATTTTTTGTATAGCTTCAATACGTTTGGAGCTGAGTGAGCGTGTACCTTGTTGTAATACAAATCCCAGATAATCAACCTTTTTTGCACCTAATTGGATCTTATGCTTGGCTACCTTGTGGCCTTCCAATGCTAAATGTTTCAACAAGCTGACAGTGTCTTGTGTGCTGGCTTCCCAGTCAGGACTGCACAGCAGTATATCATCAACATACTGCAGCAGGACGGAACCATGACAAGGGGTCCATGTCTTAAGGGTTTGCTGGAGCACCAGTGAATAAACAGCTGGTGAGTCCACGTAGCCCTGGGGAAGGCGGGTCCAGGTATACTGAACCCCCTCAAAAGTGAAAGCCATAAGTAGTTGTGTCTCTTGGTCAACAGGGACCGAAAAAAATGCATTACTTAAGTCAATGACTGTAAAATATTTAGCTTCATGAGGAATGGCTGTTATCAGAGTGTTAATATCAGGGACAATGGGGGCTATTGGGATAACTAGATTATTAATAGCCCTTAGGTCTTGAACAAATCTGTAGTCCTTGGTAGCTTTAGGGACCGGGTTAATGGGGGAGTTATAGGGAGAGACTACAGGCCTTAGTATACCCTGCTGAAGGAAGGACTGGATCATAGGTCTGATCCCATCCTTCTTCTCCTGTGACAGGGGATACTGTTTAATATAAATTGGGCTGACATTTGGGCGTAGTTTTGCTTTATAAGGGGTACAATTTATGTATCCTACATCTAGCTTGGACGAAGCCCATACAGAAGCAGGGACCTCATCCATATCCATCTGCAGGAAAATTCCAGAGGAGGGGGCAGTAAGGGAAACTGCCATGCCACCCTCAGGGGAAAAATCCACAGTTGTACCCAGTACCCCAAGGAGATCCCTCCCTAGGAGATTAACAGGGCACCCTGGGATTAGGCTAAACTGATGGCTTAGAGAAATAGGGGAGTTGGACAATTTAACTTTCAAAGGGATAGTCTTGAAGGTTTTTGTTAACACTCCATTTATTCCCACAGAAGGTGTTGACTTTTCCCTTAAACCTCTATATACATCCATACATATGGTGGAACAGGTGGCACCCGTGTCTACAATAAAGGGCATATCCCTCCCATTTACATTGAGGACTATGAAGGGTTGTTCCATAAAACTAGAGGATAATACAGGAAAAGCTGGAGTGTTACCTTCTGGGCACCCCTATGGCCATTGGATGTGATGGGTAGGGCCAGAAGGAGTATTGCGGCCAGAAGGGGCATTAGGGGCAGGAGAGCGAAATTGTGGGGGGTAGTGGGACTGCTGGGGTATCCGTGAGGGACCCTGGTAACCTGGGGCTTGTCCAGTCTGTGGTCTGATAGGATTGGGGCACTCATTCTTCCAGTGTCCCTGTCGTTTACAGTTAAAACAATGTGTCCCTCGATTAATAAATGGTTGGGACCTATTTCCTCCACGTCCTCTCCCCCTTGGGCTCCTGAATCCTCTTTCATTTAATCTCCTATCACCTCCAAAACCTCTTTCTCTTGCCTGATTAGGGTCACAATGCTGTAAACCCTGTGACTGATACAACATACTCTTTCCATCTTTTCCTATAGCAAAACAACCTGCTGCTTCTCTCTCATGTATTTTCTGCAAAAATTTAACTGGAGTTAAAGTTGACCACTCTGAAATCAGCTGTTTAACTAGCAGTGAATATGCTGGAAGCATATTCCCAATGCAAGTCTGTATTTTTAAAGAACCCATACCACTCTCCTCTGAACCAAGTCCAGCTTCATCTTTCCAACATTTATAAAACCTTTTAGTGAAATCTGTCACTGTCTCCTTTGTGCCCTGTTTACAGGACAAAGCAGTGGAGATAGACTGCTTGTCTTTCCACAATCTTATCATCTCTGTTTTCACTTCATCCCACATAATGTCTCTCCCTTTTTCCGTGGCTAATGGATAAGTACTCACTGTGGTTCCATCAAGTGGGACACTTACAGTGGGCACTCTATTCCATTCCCACCCAGATTCTGAGTCATAATCTAATAATCCATCAATAATTAACTTTATGTCAATCTGTGTCATATTTTGTCCTTGGCACATTCTCTTCAAATACATAATACATGCAGAGGGATTCGTTCTAGGATTTGGAGCACCCTTAATTATGTCCTTTAATTCTCCTGGAGTTAAAGGTTTCAAAATCAATTGATCTCCTACAGTTAGAAAAGGATATGTTTGCTGTGTGTCTGACTCATCAAGTTCTGACTCATCTTCCTCATCATCATCCTTATCTGTTCTTTTAACACCCAGTCCCATCTTTTTCTTATACCTAGTTTGGATACCCTTAGGGGACCTTCGCTGGATATGTTTAATCTTCTCATCTTGGGGAGAGATAGAAAGGGAGCTTAATGGGGCAGTGGCTACCCCCTGTGATCCAATTGCTATAGCAAGAACCAAATCATCATCTTTAGGTGGCAGGCTGGGATATAGTGGTCTATAGTATGGAGTGTAATTAGGAGGGGGCAGTGATTTGCAGCTATCAGCAACAGTCTCTTTAGTTTTCTTTTTATTCCTTTTTATCCTTTTCCCCTCTTTGGAAACAGGGTACCAATGAGGTGCAATCTTAAGCCAATTCTCACCCCCCTGTCTCATGTATTCCTTGTCCCATCCTGGATCTCCCTCATACCAAGGAAAAGATTTCTTATCACCCAAACATAATCCCTTAACCATACTCAGAAAATAATCATCATTAGCCCCGTCTTTAGGGAAGGGAGTTTCACTACCCTGTCCTTGTGTCCACCCTGACATATTATCCACCCATGGATCCACTAAATAATCCCCCAGCTCACCAATTCTGGCAACATACTGTTTGCAAGTCTCCCCTGGATTAGGGCGAGGGTATTTTTTAGACTGGGAAGTACCCATTTCAAACTCAATAAGAATTGGATTTGGAATAACTGATTATTCAGTGGATAAAGAACAGCTGTACGGAATCAAATGTTCCAACAAAACTGCTACTTCTCCACGAGCTGTATCGCTTAAAATCAGAAATTCCAATCCTTTGCAAAAAGCACAAAAGCCAACAGATATATCGCAATAAAGCAGAACAGCCAAACAGGTTGCAGGACAGCCAAATAACCATCAACAGAGTACGTAGTTTAAAAGAATTCCCTTTCTAATTTATTTTGTTTTAATTATTTTTTTTTCTTACTTTGCTAAAACATTACAGTTTGCAAAAGTTTTACCTGTACATAACTTTACCGCAGTCTGCTAAGAGACTGAATTATACACCGCAGTCTGTCTAACAGACTGAATTATACACCGCAGTCTGTCTAACAGACTGAATTACACCGCAGCCTGTCTAACAGACTGAATTATACACCGCAGTCTGTCAATACCTGTCAGACTGAATACCTTTTTTTACAACCTTAACAAAGGCAACCTCTTTTCTTTCAAAGAAAGAGGGGTCCTGGGACGTCTCCCACAGTTATGTACAACCTCATCTCCTACCCAAGGAGTGAAAAAAATCTCAAAAGTAAAATTCCCCTTTAAATAATCTAATGTGCAATGTGTAAAGGATAGGAAAAGACAGGTAAAAGAATAAAGGTCAAAAAAGACACCGAATCCTCCTACCTGATTTCCTCCTTTAATTGACCCCACTTCTGGTACCAAGTTGTTGGGGATTAACACAGCTATATACGAAACTCTCTGAGATGGATATTTTGCTGGAGCCGCACCCTCTTTGGATAGACAGACAGGATCCCGGGAATCAGCCAAGAAGACAAGAGATGTGTTCTATAACCAATTCAAAGTTTATTATACAGTCATATGCATTTATACCCCACTCTCATGTCGGTGGGGGCCATGAGCATTAGTGACATAATTTGTTTTTCACAAGTTATAAACAGCTGTTTCTAGTTATAATCTTTCGCAATATAACGCAATACATATTTGATTAAAACCAGATATTTACAAAATACCGATATCTTGGACAATTAACAAGAACATTTCGAAATCAGTACTTTTCCCGTAACTAGGATTTTATATAAATCCTATTTCCGAGAATATGAGATAAAATGCCAAACTTAATCTTGGTTCAAATTAACTCTTATATGGACAGCTAGGATAGATATCGAAATGGATATTTGCATCTACACACACCAATGAAATTAATTCTTAATATTGAGCATCCAAGCCCAACAGATGCAGACCGATATGTATTGGGAATGTATTGGAAAAAGGGTTCCTATACCAAATTAGGGCATTTCTACCTTAAAGATATGTGTAATTCCCCTGAGTGGCGAGGAGCCACTCACATGGTCACAAACCCATTAAAACCACACATCCAGTCCTTTAAGGACATGATGGCCATTGCTAACCCCACCTTCGAAGATACCATGGCCGCTGAAACAGGTTTTAATGATATTAACCTATGGTTAGAGTGGATGAAATATAATGCCAACAAACATAACAGAACCGCATGCTATGTGTGTGGTGGTGCCCGGCCTCATCTGGGTACTGTGCCTTTGACCCTGCCAGTAGATGTAGAAAATTGTGTTTTAAGTCTTTTTGCCTACCAATACAATGTTAACAGGTCCATATGTCAAGGATGGACAGCAGAGTATCCTCTTCTAGCCAAAGGTGTCAGACCCCCTAATGGTATTACCGTATATAAAGGTAATTACACTTGCTATGCCATGCACGATGGGATTGGTAAATTTGTGGGTAACTTTCCCAAAGGTTATTGTGCTACATACAGAACTGTTCCTGTACGTTTACTGCAGCATCACACTAGGTCACTGGGAGACATTTACTGGTTGTTTGGGGATTTACAGCTAAGATCCAGAATGGACACGGAGTGGTGGGGAGAGTGTACTTTGACCAAGGCCATTATGCCTATACACATTATCTCTGACACACACCTCAACACCCATGAGTCCAGCCACACTAAGGTTAAGCATGAAGCCCCAGTAAAAGGAAGTTTTGACCCTCACATTTACATTGATGCCATTGGGGTGCCTAGGGGGGTTCCCAATGAGTTTAAAGCAAGAGATGAAGTTGCTGCAGGATTTGAATCAATTTTTACCATAGTTACCGCAAACAAAAATTTAAACTGGATAAATTACATTTATTACAACCAACAGCGTTTTGTTAATTACACCAGAGATGCCCTCCAGTGATTAGCCGAACAGTTACAGGCCACATCCCAAATGGCCTTCCAGAATAGAATGGCCCTAGATATGATCATAGCCGAAAAAGGAGGGGTATGTAAAATTTTGCCCGACACCATGACATGCTGTACCTACATCCCAGAAAACACAGGTCCTAATGGTAAAGTTACATTAGCCATAGCGAAATTAAATGACCTCTCAGAAGAGTTGAAAAGGAATTCTGGGATAAAAGATCCCTGGGACAGATGGTTTGGTTGGATGACGGGTTGGCAAAAGGCTTTAATGCATATTGGTATGGCAATACTAATTTTTCTTTTTATCTTTGCTCTTCTCTTTTGTTGTGTCTTCCCTTGTCTGAGGAAAGCCCTCACGAAAACTGTTGACCAAGCGGCACCCACTTTCACACATCTTGAAGTTGATGACCAAGATTTCCAGGATCTCAACTCACCCTGTTTGCCGCTGCAATCTATCCCTTTTGATGATAAAGTGCGAGAATTCTAGGAAGGGACCACCTTAGGGACAGCATCTGTCAGTGAATGGTAAAGGCCCCGTGTGGAGAAGTGGTGGGTTAGCCGCCATGGGCCACCCATGGGTGTGAAGTGCTCGAGAGCCATACTGACGATGAATTAGCCTATTAGGGTCAGAATTAGGGACAGACTTGCACTTTGCATTAACACCTAGCTAGCGGCCACGGGGTTTCTGTGCCTTTGGGCTAACACGTCTTCCGGTATTAACAAATAAAGTTTTTATCTCTTAGAATCTAACATTTCATAGGGGGGACTGATGTAGAATTATTACAAAATCTTTATTGAACTTGTATTGAATTATTGCACTAACTCCATTTTAACCTGATACTGTGACAAATCCTCCATTTTGTCCTCATAACCTGACTTCTCCAGATGAAAACTACATTACATGACATAATTTCTCAGCACATCTAACACAATAGACAAAGACTGTATTCTCCATAAGGATATGACTAACCCAGGAACTGCTGAATTTCCCCTAACTCGCAACATAGTATAAATTGAAGGCCATGAGAACACTGTAGTAATGAAATGTTCTATTCATAAGAGACCTTGCACCTGACCACAAGACCTGACATCACTGACCGTGTAAAATGACGCTCAAGACCCCCTTGCCCCCACCCGTGTCCAAAACAATACCACCTCTTGGTGGGTGGACACGGAGCTAACCACTTAGTTTTTGAGCCAATTAATTATATTGATAGGAGGACACTAATCCAGACACTTAACAATTAATCCAATTAATGATGTTTATTCACTGATATCTTGATAATCAATGATGACGAAAATGCCTCTTAAAAGGGCCTGCGCGCCCGCTCTTTCGGCACTTGCCAATAAATTTCCTCGAAGTTATTTTAACCTGAACTCCGTGTGTCAGACTGAATTACTTCAGCGTATATACGCAATTCAATTCTCTTTAATTTGGACAGGAACAGATAGACATTTAAACATTTTGGTTTACTGAAAAAGTACCATAACAATGTCTTAGCATAAAAAGGGAATCCCCCTCCCCAACATAGAAACCCTTACAAGAAATAGATGTGGTGCTTATTTCTAAGAACCACGTAAAAGCTTATCTGGCTGAAGTCTCTTCTATGTCCCAAATGTGCCGTCCGGTTTGCAGATGGAGACAGCGTTCGCCTCGTGCACTGAGGCAGGCTGGATACTCTGTAAAGTCCTCTCTTCCGCAGATGTAACCTCGGCTGGCACAGGAGACTAGACGTATTGGCAATCACACCAGCAAAGCAAATAAAAACGAACACCTCATCAACGCGTTTCGCCCCTCTTGTGTGGGCTTTTTCAAGATAGGTGTTCCATACACTAATCGGCAGTTATATATCTTGTCGGGAAAGAGTATTTGACTCCTTAAAGGCATATCAACAATTTGTACACATCTCATCCTAGTATAGCGATTAATTGTGGCAAACTATGCCTTTTTCTTATTCTGGCAATTAAAAACCACTAATACAGAAAATAAACAGAAAATAAACAGGAACGCAGTTGCAGTAGCTCTTAGAAACATAATTAAGCAGCTACACAAGCTAATAATGTAATAGTCATATCGGAAATAATGTGAAAAAATAACAATAATAATAATTCTTACAAATATATAAGAATTGGTTTACATAAGAAACCTTGTACTAAAACACATAGACAATATGCAATCATATACAGTAAATGTTCAAGGATGCAAATCCATTTTCTGTTTAAGCACTTCCTTTTCAAAAAAGAAAATATATATATATATACCTTTTCTACTATATATTGATTTATGGAATAAATAAATGAAAATGTATATACAAAGTAAATGGTTGTGATGACAGATAGTACTGGTATACACTTTATCTAATATATATTGACTTATGGGATAGATAAATCGGAGAAGAAAAGATATGTAGAGAAGAGAATAAAAAATGTATATACAAGATGGATGGTTATGATAGCAGATAATGCTGATATACACCTTATCTATTGGAGCCTAGAGATTTCTTATTATAGTATGTTTGCTAGTTCTAATTCAGCATTTAACCCTAAAGGGGCTAGGGTTTTCAAGTTATAAATCCAATACATTTCTCTATAAGTTAAAATTTTATTTAGTTCACCTCCCCTCCACGGTATTTCTATTTTTTGGATACCACTATATTTAAGTAATGTCGGATCACTATTATGATGCGTTTTAAAGTGACTTGAAAGGGAGTGTTTGTCAAAACCTCTCCTAATATTGTAGACATGTTCCCTAAGCCTGATTTTTAGGATTATTTTAGTCTGTCCCACATATTGGAGGCCACAAGGGCACTCCAACATGTAGATCACCTTTTTTGTATTGCAGGTGATACACTCCTTAATGTCATATACTTCTTTCGTGACAGATGATGTAAACGTGGTAGAATTTTCTCTTTTTGGATTTAGTTGACATATATTGCACACTCCACATTTATAAAAACCATTCCTTCCTATCAGGAAGTGGTTACTTTTTTCAGGTTTGTTATAGCTATGCACCAATTTGTTTCTTAATGTTGGTGCACCTCTAAACACTATCCTAGGTTTTTTAGGCAAAATTTCAACAAGAAATGGATCCTGACGTAACAAGTGCCAGTGCTTTTGTATACTTTTCTTTAGAAAGCCAGCTTGGGTACTATAGTTAAAAACCAGAGGGCACAAATCTTCCGTGGTTTCATTTTGTTTTGTCTCTTTAGTTTTATTGGCCAAAAGTGTTGTGCGTTCTATAGTTTGAATCTTTTGGGCGGCCATATTGAGACAATTCTCGTCACAATTTTTGTCCCTGAATTGTTGCTTAACTTTTTGTAGTTGTGAATCGCATACATCTGGATCTGTGCAGTTCTTCTTTACCATCAAGAATTGGCTATAGGGTACTCCCGATAGCCAGGATGGATAGTGACAACTCGAGGTCCAGATGTAGCTATTCACATCTACACTTTTAAAAAAAGTTTTAGATTTCAAAACTCCTTGTTGGTCGGTATATAAAACCAAATCTAAGAAATCTATGTCCGTAGGACTGTATTTATACGTGAAAGACAGATTATATTCATTATTATTAATATAAGCCAGGAATTCCAGTAGCTCTGATTCTTTCCCCTTCCATACGAAAAAACAGTCGTCAATGTACCGTCTATAGAAGACCAGGTTCGCCCCCCACTGGTGACCCTGCCAAATAAACAGATTCTCCCAATGGGCCATAAAGATGTTAGCATAGCTCGGGGCGAACCTGGTCCCCATAGCGTTACCATTGACTTGGAGATAGATGTCCTTTTCATACCAGAAAAAGTTGTTATTTAGTATGAAGTCTATACATTCAATAAGAAATTCTACCTATTCTACCAGCATAGAGGGGTCATTGTACAGCATTTCTCTTACTGCCTTGATTCCTAGATCATGTTTTATGACAGTGTACAAAGATGTAACATCACATGTTACCAAGAGAAAATCTTTTTCCCATTTCAAACCTTCTATATTTTTTAGCAAGTCTCCACTGTCTCTCAAATATGATCTAGCTTTCTTCACGAAGGGCTGTAGGATCTCATCAATGTATTGTGATAAATTGCACGTTAGGGACCCTATCCCTGAAATTATGGGTCTACCTGGTGGCCTCTCTAGATTTTTGTGGATTTTTGGTAATTGGTAGAACACAGGTTTTATCGGATGCACTACCATAACAAAATCCAATTCTTTCTTATTTAATATATTCAGAAATCTTCCCTTTTCTAGAATGCTGAATAGATTCTTCTTCATATCCAGAGTGGGGTCTCTACTTAATTGTTTATAGGTGAGAGAATCATTAAGAATGTTTCTACACTCTATGTCATAATCCTTGGTGTTAAGGATGACGACACCCCCTCCCTTGTCCGCTGGTTTCACTGTAATTTCTCTATTTTCACATAGCTCCCTCAGTGCTTTTTTCTTCCAAATATCTAAATTCTGCTTATGTTTGGGTACTTTTTTTGGTAATTTTTCTATGTCTGCGATAACCGCCATGTTAAAAGCTGACATAGGACCACTCATTTGATTTGTTGGACAAAACTTTGATTTATTTTTTAAAGTGCTTCGGTGTTTGGTTTAAAATCAATGCTTTTTTACTGCTGAATCCTATAGAAAGTATAGGATTCCGAAAAATGTACGAGTCATCAGTTCTAAGCAAAACTGTGACCAAATGTATATCCACAAATTATCGTTTGCTTGCTTTTTACAAAGGAATTATAAAACGTAGTACTCTTGGTGCTAGCAGCCCTTGGACAAACAAGCCTTCGGCAGCATAAGGGTAAACCATTTTGCAGCTGGCCAACACTTGCTATCCTGCTGCCACATTAAAAAGTAAAAAAATAAATAAATGAAACACGCCTATGGGAGCCAATATGACCTTTATATTACTATAGAGAGGTGTAATACAGTGTGTGAGGACATGTCTGCTATACAGTAAGCTATTTCTGATCATTTGCAAACAGGGCCTTATCTCATGCAGAAATTATCAGGGTGACCTATTGCTCAATGCCTCCACCCATGGTCATCAGGTGGGTGGACAGGTTACTGTCTAACCCCCATAGCCAACCTGTGACAACCAGTACTATGGAGCCTTATGAGCATGTATATGAGAATATAGTGGGGTATAATGGAAAAAAAATGTTTTAGGACTGTTTGAATTCTTACCTGGAGTCCACATTGATGCTTCAGAATGTCCGAATTGTAGAAGTGCTGAATTGCCGAAGTAGTATATTTTGGAAGTGCCAAACCGAACTGAACTGCCAAATTGCCGAAGTGCCGAATTGGCGAAGTGCCAAACCGAATCGAATTGCCGAAGTGCCGAATTTCGGAAGTGCCGAAGTGCTTCGGATTTCTGTAAAGTGGCAAAATAGGTGAGGGAGGGAAATTAAGGGAATGACGACAGGAATCTAATCCTAACCCTAACCATAGCCCTAGCTCTACTCCTAACCTTAACCCTACCCCTTCCCTAACTCTACCCCTACCCCTAACCTACCCCTACCCCTAACCATAGTAGGGGTAGGGGTAGGATTGGGGTTTGGTTAGGGGTAGGGTTAGGGATAGGGTTAAGGGTAGGGTTAGGTTAGGGGTTAGGTTAAGGGTAGGGTTAGGATTAGTGTTAGGGGTAGGGGTAGGATTAGGGCTAGGGTTAGGGGTAGGGATTAGGGTTAGGGTAGGTTTAGGAGCCGGGTTAGGAGTAGGGTTAGGGCTGGTAGGGTTAGGGGTAGGGTTGTAGTTAGGGGTAGAGTTAGGGTAAGGGGTAGAGGTAGGGTTAGGGGTAGGGTTGGGGTTAGGGGTTAGGTTTGGAGTATGTTAGGGGTAGGGTTAGGGGTAGGTTAGGGGTAGGGTTAGGGTTAGAGGCAGGGTATGGGGTAGGTTTAGGAGTAGTGTTAAGGTTAGGGGTAGGGTTAGGGTTGGGGTTAGAGGTTAGGTTAGGGGTAGGGTTCGAGGTAGGGTTAGGGTTAGGGGTAGGGTTAGGGAATTGCTAAAGTCCTGAAGTGCCGAATTGCCGAAGTCCCGAATTTTGGAATTGTCGAACCGAACCGAAGTGCTGAATTCCCGAATTTAGGATTGCCAAACCTAGCCGAAGTGCCAAAGTACCGAAGTCTTGAATTGCCGAAGTCCCAAATTTCAGAAGTGCCAAACTGAACCTAATTTTTTGACCATGCACATCCCTAATAACTATTAGAATTTCTTATCTCCTGCTCTGTTAATAGCTTGGAGATAGCAGGAGATAAAAACGTATAAAATAAGTTAACATTTCAAAATGAAAATTCAAGCAGTCTGTGTTAGTCACATCCAGGGGAGGTGTGACTTGGGTTGCATCGACAGAACTTAAAGTAAAGTTATAATTGACATACTGAGTGTGTGTCTGTGATGTGCATTTTTTTGTCAAAAATCTATTTATGTATGTTTTGGCCCGAAGCAAACTAAATTTGCCAAATTAAGCTCAAGATTGCCAAGCTGGAAAAAATATTCATCACTTGTTTTGTTTCTATTTGAGGAAATTTGTTAGAATTTCCGATTCACCGTTTAGTAAATAAACCCTCTTGAGCTGAAAAGTAGCAATGGCTGGTCTAAATGTATTAAATATGCTGGAGCTTCACTATCTCTGTGTAATCCTAGAGAAGGTGAACATCCAGCTGTTTAAACAGGATGATTGAGAGAACAATCTGTATCAGATCATGGAGTGTAGGCTGCAGGTGAGTCAGGCTGTGAGTGGGACTAGGTGACGTGCTTCAGCATTGTTACTGGCAAATTCTATTATGACATCACATACACCAGCTGCATTACATCATCACTGACACTAATACCAGGACCAACCATCTTAGGATAAAGGGGGAGGGAGTAGGTAATCATTTTGTAGATCAATTTGTTTACCTCCAGAATCTGCATTGAGAGAGCCCACACAGACGTGTTTTTTTTTTTTTTGCTAAAGTGAGACTTTACAGTAAATTTCACATTTAAGATCAAACTCACTATCACTTTAAATTTCCAATTGTTCTCGCCTTAGTGAATAAACCTGTATATTGCCCATACAGTGCTCTTTGTGCCTCTGTTTGACATAAAACAATAAAACAAATATATACATAATTTGATTTGCATTTAGTAATTTTTATTGTGCAATCATTTAGAAAGTGATAAAACATACATGTCCCTGACCCGTTTAGGTGACTAACCAGCGTTGTCAGGGTTATACAGAACTTCAATCTGTTTGTGACTCTCTTCAATGACAACGAGTTAAACCTGAGATTCACCTCAGAATTTAGAGGTGGAACTCTAAGTTTCCTTGACCTAACTGTCTCAATTACAAACCAAGGAACTATTCAGACCACACTTTACAAAACACCTACGACTTTCAAAAGCCTACTATGCTGGGATAGCTTCCACCCAAGGCCCCTGAGGTGGGGCATGCCCATCGGCTAATACCTTAGGGTCCGCAGAAACTGCAGTACTATTTAAGGATTTTAAGAATAAAGCAAAAATTCCAAGGCAGCAGTTTAACCCCTTAAGGACACATAACATGTGTGACATGTCATAATTCCCTTTTAATCCAGAAGTTTGGTCCTTAAGGGGTTAAATATAAGGGCTATACCAATAAATGCTTGAAGACAGCATACAAGAGAGCCTTGGGAGCCGATGGGAACACATTACTTGTTCATAATCCACCTTAAACTTCTATAAACCCACTATGCATGATCGCAACATATGATGCTGGATGTGACCGAGTCAAGCTAGGCATTCAACATTCTGACCCCTTCTAACAGAGGACGCACATCTAAAACATATTCTTGGCCTGAAGGTTAATATTACAACACGAAGGGGAAAAAATCTAAAAAACCTATTGGTCCCTCCTATCCTATGCTTTTTTGACTTTTTTGTCTTTTTGTTACTCAGTTAGGAACTTGATAATAAAGTTTAATAGTTTTTTGCTTTTTTGCCTTGTATGTCCAAGGCACTTAGCCTACTATTAGATTAGCAGCTTCTATTAGGGTGATAGGATTAGGACTGGGTTTGCTTTTTGTAAGTCCACTCTAATCTTTCTTATTATCTTTAGGTTAGGTTATGCCCTAATTACCCTACAACCACTACAATCTCGGCAAAAGATTTCTCTCTCGCTGCCTTTGTATTTTTTCCCGAGTTATACAGGTAGTTTATTTACCTTTTCTCCCTCACAGAGCCAGTCTCCTTGGTAAAATTCTACCTATTTGGCCGAGATCATCGAGATTGAGTCCATTTCAAGTTGGTGCTTAGTGAAACATTAGTTTGCTATACTAAAGTCAACTTGTTACTAAATAACTTAATATCAATAGATTGCAGATATTTGCGGCAGCAAAATACCAACAGATTTCCAAGATTCACCTCAGCCTTAAATGTCTGTACAATACTAACGGCTACTGCAAATAATATTGACAACACACATTGTGATTACAGTTGTGAAAATTGGAAAACAAAGACCCATATATCAATAACTTTCAATACCAACTCCACCGGGCCAAAGTTCTAATTTAAATAAAAATGCAGAGGGAATGTATATACTATTCCAAGTTTGTTTAATTGTTCTAGTGACATTATGAAACACTAAACATGTTTCACTGTTTGTGACTATAATTAACTACTTTTGTTACTGGCATTATGCACAGTCAGTTCTTATGGTAAAAACCATATGGAGAGCAAGGGAGATTAATGTACATAGTTAGCCCACAAACAAAATTAATTATCTTTTCTATGAGCGTTTTTATCTGGACAAGTAAACTTACCTATAAGTCTTTGAGACGATTAGTACTTTAGTTTCTCTATTAACCAGTTGCATTTTAAATGCCAAGTTACATTTTGAGTCTCCAAATTCAATCAGCACCACAGACAGCTCCCATCAGAAGTACTGGAACACTGTGTTCATACACAGAATGATTTTTTTATATCCCCAATGCCTCAGTCCAGATTTGCAAAATTGATCTGGAATACCAATCTGTATCAGAGCATGGAGTGTAGGCTTCAGGTGAGTCTGGTATCTGACTATGATTGGGACTAAGGACACTTGCTGCAGCAGTGTTCAACAAATTCCATTGTGACATCACATACAGCAACTGCATTACATCATCACTGACACCAATAACAGGCCTAACTATCTTAACATATCTTTTATACATAAAATTGTTCCCTTCAGAAATTACCATGATAGAGCCTACATTGACATGATTTTTCACCAAACAGACATCAAGGTGAATTTCTAATTTAAGGCCGATGTAGCCAAAATGGAATCACTTTAAATGTCCAATAGTTCTCACCTTAGTGAATAACCCTGTGTATTGCTCATACAGTGTTCCTTGTGCATCTGTTTGACTTATTATCATGGAGTTGCATTGCAATTTGAAATAATATATATATAGTGAGGGGAAAAGTATCTGATCCCCTGCTGATTTTGAACGTTTGTCCACTGACAAAGAGATGATCAGTCTATGATTTTAATGGTAGGTGTATTTTAACAGTGAGAGACAGAATAACAGACTAACAGAGCGGGTCTCTTTGGTGAAGCTCCACCTATTTGACTGAGATCATAGAGATTTAGTCAATTTCAAGTTGGTGCTTTGTGAACCATTAGTTTGCTATACTGAAGTCAACTTAAGTTACTAAATAACTTAATACCAATAGCTGGTATATATTAGTGTCAGCAAAATACTAACTGTGACGGACCGCTTGGCACCCCAACTGGGTACCTCAGCCAATCGCTACTTCCTAGCTGTCACCGAGTACAATAAGCACCGCACCAGACACCATAAGCACCATAGCTCCTTGGCCGCCGCAGCTTGGCTGGGGTCTCACCGTCCCTTCCCACCCTGGACCAACTCCTGGATCCAGCTAAGAGTGGGAAGGCCTCTCCTGCAAGAGAGTATAGCAGGTATAGCAGAGTAGCTCTGACAAGAACTGGTGATTATAGCTGGTATAGCGGTTCCCTACAAACATGAGATGAGACTCTATGTTGAGGGTAAGCAGGAACTCATTTAATGGTAGCCACAACTGGCATTATATGCAGGTCCCCATGCAAGGGGCACTCCCCTCTGAACCTGAGAGTAAACCACAGTAGAAACAAATACACAATCACATTGGCTCTCAGATCCAGGACACTCCCATACATAATAGGTTAATCCCTCCTCTGTACCTGGGAGATAATTGAGTCAAGCACTGTATTAACTCAATTATCTCCAGACACAAAAACACACGTTTTTAGAACATATTAAAATTACCCCCAAAACACATGGAAACCCCAATATAGTCATATCTCCTGATTGCCCCGATCTGGGGGACCAGCATATCTAAAAAATCACCCAGATTGGTTGAGGGGTTCAGGATTTCCATGTTTGACAAACCGCACGCATGGTGCCTTGCCCAAAACAGTTCCAGAGAATCAGGGCTTGCGGTCGGTCTAGTTCGGTAGTTCACTATATAACAGAAATACGAATGTAACCAGTTTGTATGTATAATAAAGTGAAAAAGAGAGCGCAAGAAAAGATGGTATATGATCAACTTGTGTGTGATGGTACAAAGTACCTCCTAATTGCAGCTGCTTAACAGAAAACAAATTTTCCCAGATTCAATGAATAGAAATGTTTTTGATTATGTTGTCAGCGCTAAGTAGATAATCCCCTTAAATATAATTCGGGGTATACACATTAAAGGTATCTAGAACAATCAGAGACAACTATGTGATACAATATTTAACATAAAAAGTATCAATGTTGCTGATTACTATATAAAACAAACTAATATCACAATCCAATGCATATGATATTATAGCTGGGTCCAAACTGTAGGAGAGTCCACAAAATTGTTGAAAACACAGACTGGTGCTTGAAATTCCTTAAAAAAAGATGAGGGCGTGGTGCGGATGCAGGATGTAGCCGTGCGTTGAGAGGAGGGGATTCCGATGGCGGTCAGGGTCTCGAGACGCTCCGAAAATGCCACAAGCCGACTAGTTGAGCTGGAACCGATAGACTGACAAGCCTCTTCCGAAGCTCCCCATAATCTATCAAATCTTCTCTAAATTCCAAGCCTGAGGCACAACTGGTTCTGAGGTAAAACCGAAGTTTTCTGACCGGTGTGCGGGTGTGGTGAAACAGCGTGCTACTTCCGTTTATACCGAAAAAGACATTTCAAGGTCTGTTGTTTATTTACTTACCTGCAACAAAAGGGCTTTTTTTGAAACCCCCTACCGCTATAATCCTTTCTAATCAAAGTCAAGTACTTACGGTGTAAATTGGAAACAGCAATGAAATTGCTGAGGGTTAATTGCTGGTTGGAATCCAACTCCCAACACTGAAGGTCGCCGGCTCTACGCTGGATTAACTTTATTTGAAAGTTAAAATACCTCTTTACATATATATTCTCTCTTTCCCTTTTACAAATCGGTTTATATCTACTCACTTGCAATAAAAGGACCTCCTTCTTAAACCTCCTTCTCCTATAAACCCTGCTATAACCCACCGAAAGTTAAATGGAAATACTTGCTGTGTAAACGGGGAACAGCTGAGGGTTAATTACTTGTTAGAATTCAACTCCTAACACTGAAGGCTGCTGGCTTCTCGCTGAAACAGCTTTATATTGAAAACTAAGAAACTAAGAAAACTAAGAAACCTCTTCATACATATTGTTTCTTTTCATTCCCCAAATTTGATATTTTATACCTATTCATCTGCAACAAAAGGACTTCCTTTTTTAACCTCCTTTTGCTATAATTCATGTTATAATCCTCTCTATCTCAATCCTCTCTAAATTAAAAGGAAATACTTCTGTGCTAACTAGATACAACAAGGAACAACTGAGGGATAAATGCTTGTGGGAACCCAACTCCCAACACTGAAGGCTGCTGGCTCTATGTTGTAAAACGTTATATGAAAAATAATAAACCTTCTTATATATAAACAGTTTCCTAAGAATATATAAAATCCATAGAATTTGAATAAAAAAAAAAAAGAAAAAAGGGGGGGGGAGGAAAAAACAGAAAGAAAAAGGAGAAAGAGGAAGGAAAGGAAAGTAGTGGAAAGAAGACATGTGGATAATATAAAAGAGAACTCTGTAAGCAATAATTAAAAGGAAAGAGGAGAAAGGAGTGAAGAAGAGGAAGGGGAAAGAGGAAAGAAAAGGGAAAAAGAAAGGAAAAAAAGGGGGGGGAAAGATTTTTAACCCCTTAAGGACCAAACTTCTGGAATAAAAGGGAATCATGACATGCCACACAGAAAGAAACTGAAGGCTCCCAAAAAAATAGTTCAAGATCTTAAACCTGGATCTAACCGAGAAAAAGGAGATAAAGCAGAAGTATATCAAGAAAAAAACCTAGAAATATTTTTTTCTCCGCAAGCTAAAGAATCAAAAGGGACTAAATCACGATTGTCTTTAACCAACCCAAAGCCTCCTGCCATGGAAACAAACAAAGAAAACAAAGATAATGAAGAAATCACTACTAAAGTCCTGAATGAAAGCTTACAATCTATCTTAGAAGAAATAAAGAAAGAAATCTCAAAAAAACTCCACAGAAATGAGACATGAAATAAAAAGTGAAATTTCCAAATTAACTGAAAAATTTCAAGCTATGGAAGATCAGAAAATGCAGATTTCCAAATAGACTCGCTCCATGAAGAAGTAAATCTATTGACATCAAAAATATATAATCTTGAAAATAAAATAGAAGATCTTGAAGATAGATCACGTAGAAAAAAATCTTAGGTTTCGCAACTTTAAAGATTCTAATAAACAAGAAAATCTGCAACAAATGCTATATGACTACTTTCAAGTTTTGGGTCTAAAAATGGACGGCCATAATGAAAAAATTGACAGATGCCATAGACTGCATAAACCATCAAATATTGCATCGGATACTCCAAGAGACATAATCACTTGTTTCCATTCGTTTGAATTTAAAGAACAAGTATTAAAAGCCAACAGAGAAAAATCAATAAACGATGGTCCGTATGCAAATATCATTGCGCTTCCAGACTTATCCTACAATACCAGAAACAAGAGAAAAATGTTCCTACCGCAAATTAATATCTTAAAACAACACAATATTAGATTCAGGTGGAGTTTTCCCACGAAGCTGATCATTCAAAAGGATGGAAAAACTGAGATTTTTGATCAACCAGATAAGCTAAAGACTTGGCTACAAAATAAATCATTCAATTAAGTTCAAATTGGGCGTCTAAGAGGATGGGAGAAGGGTGGTTGGTGTTTTTTTTTTGTTGTTTTTTTGTTTTTTGTTTTTTTATGTATTTGACCCACTTAATTTGTTATTGGGTGTTTTGAGCCTATGACAAGTTTTAGGGATTAAGATGTAGGTGACAATGGAATTTATGAATTTATGTATTTCTCATATTGTGTGTACTGTAAAAAATACCTTTAAAAATAAAAAAATACCTTTGAATAAGATTATTGTCAAAAAATAGTTAGTCCCAACGCAAATGGCAATTTTGTGTTGGCTATGGGTAACTCACAACACAACTTAATAGAGTTAAGAGTCACAATTGCATTTTTTAATGAAATTTATTTCTCAATATATTTGTTCACCAAATCTGTTATTAGGATTTTTAAGATATTGGGAGGTGGATTAAGAGGACGCACAGAACCAAACCCAGTGATTTTTCATATTGGTGTTTACTGCAAATCACATTTTTTGAATGTTTATAAGATTATCACTATGAATTAAAACATAACAGTAATTATATCACGGCTATGGGGACATGTTAAATATAAAATATTAAGTTTTAAAGATTGATAATTTCACTTTTAATACATTTGATTTACTCACCCTTTCAATACTCCCTAGAATATTGTCGTTATGAAATGACATGTTAGACATAAAAGCAAACTTGTGATGGCAATGGGGTCTTGGCAATACAAATGAATCAATTAAAAAGGAAAAAGAAAGAAAAAAAGAGTTAAAATGTCAAAAATATTTTCTTTTTTTTTTCTTCCCCTCCTAAGCCTCCCCAATGCCATACCAAACAGATATTTTTAACTAAACCCTGAGATGCTTGACTTTAATCCCCTCTTTCTGTGATGTTCCACGAAATTTCTTGATCTTCCAATCGGTAGACCAAGTGAACCCATGGCTCTGGCCTCGGGATTTAAATTGTTAAATGTAGGTGTAACGTCAGAGTCTCACCCGTTTGTTGTAGTGTCGTTGTTGTTGGTCGTTGTTGATGTCACTTGCATTGCTACCCAAATAGGGCTATGGTCGGTCCACAAATGTGTCATTCTCATGTTTTAAACTTTTTGATATTATCGAGTCAATATTCACCAAATCAAAGATAACTAAATGCTGAAAATTATGTCCATAAATGTACAAGGTCTAAATACAACGTGGAAGAAACAAATGCTGTATAATTCTTTGATTTCTAATCAAATACAAATAGCCTTTCTCCAGGAAACTCATTGGTTGCAATCTGAGTCGTCAAAATGGGGAGGCCATAAATATAATCATATATACCATGCATCTCTTTTGAATAATAAGAAATCAGGAGTGGCAATTATATTTGATTCCAAATTAAAACCTGAGATAAAATTAATAGAAAGGGACCCTGATGGCAGATTTCTAATAATTATTTGTAAAATAGAATCGACAGTTTACACACTGGTTAATATATATATTTACCAAACATTAACCCAACCGCCCTGTTTTCTAAAATTATGAATAGACTAGAAAATAAAACAATAGGCACTCTGTTGATAGCAGGCGATTTTAATTGTGTTCTCGATCCATTAATGGATAAAAAAAACTCATATTCAATTAAAGTCTGATAGCCAGTTATAAAAGCAATCAAAAAATTTGAATAAATTATGTGCCATGCATGGCCTCTATGATGCTTGGAGGGTAACACACCCAGACCTACGAGATTATACACATCTGTCTAAAGTCCATAATTCGTATTCACGAATTGACTTATATTTAGTAAAGGCCAATGTATTGGAAGAAATTAATACAATTCAAATCAAAGACAATACTTGGTCTGACCACAGCTTTGTAATATTGGGAATGGGTCTTTCAAAGACCGGTAGACTCCTGGAGAATGTACGACTCTCTTTTTAGATCTAAAATCAATCAAGATTCCATAATTGAACTATCAAGATTTTTCTGGTTGGAAAATTCTTCTCCTGAATTATCACATTCCATTTTGTGGTCTACTTATAAGGCAGTTACTAGATGTTCTCTTATTAAAATAGAAAAACAAACTAAAATTAGGATAAATAGAGATCTGACAGATTTAAATATCCAATATTCCAACTAGTCCAAAATGAATAAAGACTCCCCATCTAGTCAATTAAGAGCGTCACTCTCTGAACTGCAAAAACAAATTAACCTAAAGATAGAGGAAAAAATTAGAAAAACAATTAACAAACTGAGATTAAATAACTATTATCAAAGTAATAAAGCGAACAAAAACTTAACTAAAAGTTTAAAAAAGCAAAATTCAAACAACAGGATTAATAAACTGGTTGAAAAAGACAACACATATTCTTCCCCGAAAAAAATTGGACAACTTTTCAATGAATTTTATAGTGAATTATATAATTTAGATATATCATCTGACAATCAAGATATGAAAAAATATTTGGACAACACCGATATCCCAAAAATTACTAAACAAGAATTAGACCAGCTAAATCATGAGTTCACTGTGAATGAAGTGGAAAGTGAGATCGATAAACTTGAAATAAATAAGACCCCTGGTCCAGATGGGTTTAGCTATTTTTTCTATAAAATAATGAAAAAAGAAATAGCTATACCTCTAACGGCTCTTTTTAATGAAATGGCCAATAAAGTGACAACCCCAAAGGAATTGTTACAAGCTAATATCCTTCCAATATTAAAACCAAATAAAGACCCCACAGATGTTAAGAACTACAGACCAATTTCCTTAATTAATACTGATATGAAAATGTATGCAGCTATATTGACGCGTAGATTGAAATCATCTATTGAGAGAGTCGTTCATCCTGATCAGGTTGGTTTTTTGCCAGGAAGGACCTCTGATACCTGTACTAGAAGAATAGTAAACATCTTGGATGGGGCTTTCCGTCGGGGGACACCACTACTGACCCTGTCGTTGGATGCCGAGAAGGCCTTTGACAGGGTCAGTTGGGGTTTCCTCGGCGAGGTATTAACCTCCTTTGGATTCACAGGTTAGATCCACGATGACATTATGACACTTTATTCTGAACCAACAGCCAGAACGTAGGTGTAAACATTCAATCAAGTTGGTTCAACTTACATAATGGTACAAGACAGGGTTGTCCCCTATCCCCTCTTTTGTATATTTTAACTTTGGAACCCCTAGCAATTAACATTAGGACTAATACGAATATCAGAGGCTTTCTAACTAAAATCTCAGAATCAAAGATATCATTGTATGCCGACGATATACTATTGACCCCTACCTCTCCGCAATCTTCGCTTCCCCAAGTTCTATCTGCTATAAATAGTTATTCAAAGGTATCAAATTATAAGCTTAACATATCTTAATCAATTGCTGTTACTACCAACATCAATATACTTAGTTTAAAAGATCTGCAAGAGAATTATAATTTTACATGGTCTAGTAATGTTTTTAACTATTTGGGTGTGTTAATATCGTCTCAAGCTTATGATATCATGGAAATAAATGTATTGAATCTCCTGAAATATACAAATACAAAACTAAAAGAATGGCGTTTAACCGAATCCTCATGGATCGGCAGGATTAATATAATTAATGCTTACATTATGCCCAAATGGATGATTCTCCTTCAAATCTCTGATAGCTGGTTAACTATGATACAATCCAGTTTCCAAAAGTTTATCTGGAAACTGTCAAGGCCCAGAATAAGTTCTAAAGTGCTCTCTAGGAAACCCCAAAATGGAGGGGTAAATTACCCAAATATTAGAAACTGCTACCATGCTAACATCATTGGTCACATATATAAACTCCAGGTTGAACAATTTAAAACAGATACATGGTATCAAATTGAATCAGATGCGGTTGGAGAAGACAGATTAGAAATGTATCTATGGCATAAAAATAATAAAAAAACGATAGCATTTCTACGAAGTAAATCATTAATTCTGTCCCAAATTATTATCGCTTAGGAGTTGTTAAAAAAACAACAAAAAATCTCTAATAAAATAATTAAATCATCTCATTTAACTGTTTTAGAAGACTTTATTGAGGACATTTCTTTAAATAACTGATCCAAATCCCAATGGACGATTGGTGAAATCCTCCATGAGGACCAAATTCTACCCTTTGTTGACATCCAAACCAAACTTCGTATTCCTAATAAAGAACTTTTTTCTTATTTAAGAATTAAAAATTTCTTGAATAAGTTTTTACTTAAGACTTTGCCAAAAACTGATACCCTTATTCAAACTATCTTTAGATATACCAAGGTTAACAACATTTTTTCAAAAGCTACTAATTTACTATCCAATTTGGATCAACAACCTTTAAAGATACTTGACAATTGGAAAAAGACCTTAAATATTGATATAGCTGAGCAGGAATGGTGTACATCTCTTAAAGATACTCATAAATATGTTCATTGTCAAAATTTAGTAGAATGTCAATACAACATCATGTATAAATGGTATCGGACTCCACATATATTAAGTAAAATGTATTCAGGTCAAGCTTCCCACTGTTGGCGATTTTGCTATCCAGAAGGAACACTCGTTCATATATGGTGGCATTGTAGTTTAGTTAAAGGTCTTTGGGAATGGTCCTTTGAGATACTTAAGTGCTTATTAATATTTCAATTAAAAAAGGTCCGGACAGAGCATTATTACATCAAAACTGGAAACTCTCTTCCACTTCCTCTAAGTGTATTACAAATCACTGCTTTTTGGCGGTAAACATAATAATAGCTAGACAATGGAAGTCATATGTCCCTTTCCAAAGGTGTCAGCTTGTTAATCAAATCCTATATCAATTTCGCATGGAAAAAAATTTAACAGTTTCCTCCTTATTCCTTATAAAGAGACAAGATCAATATATTAACTGGATTCGTATTCTGGAAAATAATTAGATGTTTTCCTTTTTCTTTTTTCTCTTCTCTTTTTATGATGCTCAGACCGACCATAGCCCCTATTTATTCACTCTTATTTCTACTTATATTGACTATAGACTTAGGAGATATGATCCTATCCTTTTATTAAGATAATCTTAACTGGTTAGTTTGGGAATTATCTTTAAGCTATGATCATGTAGATGTAATAAATGCAAGTTACATGTTTTTGTTATTGTAAAACTTGTTTCGTCATGTATGTAAATTATATACATTTCGTTGTATGTATAATAAATGAAAAACTAATTTTTTCAATAAAAAATAAATAATGAAAAAAAAAAAAGAAATCCCTTAACCCCTTAAGGACCTGACTTTTTTTGCGATGTTGTACATTTGCGACCAGGCATCTTTTTACACTTTTGTGGTGTTTGTGTTTAGCTGTAATTTTCCGCTCTCTCATTTACTGTTCCCATACAAATTATATATTGTTTTTTTCAGGACAAAAGGGGCTTTCTTTACATACCATTATTTATATAATCTCATGTAATTAAATTTTTTAAAAATGAAAAAATATGATGACAAATTGAAAAAAATACATGTTTTTTGACTTTTATGTGAAAAATCTTTTACTCATCTACAAAAGCGAATGAAAAAAACTGCTAAATAGATTCAAAATTTTGTCCTGAGTTTAAAAATACCCAGTGTTTACATGCTTTTTTCTATTTTTTTGCATGTTATAGGGCTATAAGTACAAGTAGGATATTGCGGTTTCAAAACATACATTTTTAAAATGTATCAATAGTGACATTGTAACACTATTATCTGTCATAAATCTCTGAATAACATCCCACATGTACATATTTTTTTTAAAGTAGACAACCCAGGGTATTCAATATGGGGTATGTCCAGACTTTTTTAGTAGCCACTTAGTCGCAAACACTGGCCAAAGTTAGCGTTCATATTTGTTTGTGTGTGAAAAAAGTAAAAAACTAAATTGAACGCTAATTTTGGCCAGTGTTTGTGACTAAGTGGTTACTAAAAAAGACTGGACATACCCCATTTGCAATACCTTGGGTTGTCTTCTTTTGCAAATGGTATGCCATCATGGGGGTAATTCTCATTCCTGGGCTACCATACGCTCTCAAAGGCACGTAACCAACCTGGCCATTTTCAATGTAAAAATATTTGACCCATATATTTGACCCTGTAACTTTCAAAAACGCTATAAAACCTGTACATGGGGGGTACTGTTATACTCAGGAGACTTTGCTGAACACAAATATTAGTGTTTCAAAACTGGAAAATGTATCACAACAATTATATCATCAGTAAAAGTGCTGTTTGTGTGTGAAAAATGCAAAAAAAGTCACTTTCACTGACAATATCATCGCTGTGATATGTTTTACTGTTTTGAATCACTAATATTTGTGTTCAGCGAAGTCTCCCGAGTAAAACAGTACCCCCCATGTACAGGTTTTAGGGTGTCGTAGAACGTTACAGGGTAAAATACAGTGATAGCAAATTCAATTCTCTGTACTTTCGGCCTGGGTTGGCAGGCAGGTCCCTTAAATTGCAATCAATAAAATAACTTAATTATGTAAAAATATTACATAAATACGCATGTAGAATTTAAATATATATGCATATTTATATATTTGAAGTCTACGTGTATATTTATATAATTATTTATGTAATTTTTTATATGGACATATGAATAGTTCGTATTCTTTTTATTTATTTATATATACATAGATATATATACAATTTCATTCTAAGTGTATTTTGATATAAATATATATCTATTAATATCAAAATACAGTTAGAATAAAATTTTGTATAGATATATAATTTTTTTTTAATTTTTTATTATTATTTTTAATTTTTTTTATTTAATTTAATTTACTTATTATTTGTATTTTATAATAATATATATATACAATATATATAGTTATTATATATATTATATATATACGTGTGTAATTTAATTATAAGTGTATTTTTATATTAATATATGTACATATTAATATAAAAATACACTTAGCATGACATTATATATATGATATATAGACATATATTATATAGGTATAATATATGTCTATATATCATATATATATACACATATATAATAATATTTTTTTTTATTCACTATAACTTTAATTTTTTTTAATGATTTTACACATGCAGGGAGACTGCCTGTCAGCACAGACAGTCCCCCTGCAGGCAGAGACTAGGACACCTATTGTGACCATGTGGTCGCCCTGTTGGGCGATCACATGGCCACAGGGGTCCTAAACCGCCATGGGGAGACTGTCTGGGCTGCAGGCAGTCTCCCCACAACGGGAGCACCGCCGATCGCCGCCGGGGGAACGACGGCGATCGGGTAAGTACATTTTAAATTAAGGACGGTTCAGGACCGTCGTCGGTCGGCAATGGGAAAATGCCGATGACGGTCCTGAACCGTCCCGCGTCCTTAAGGGGTTAAAAAAGACAGAAGATAAACATAGCATAATACTGTATTTAATGTCTTAACATAAAAAGGGAATCCCCCTCCCCAACATAGAAACCCTTACAAGAAATAGATGTGGTGCTTATTTCTAAGAACCACGTAAAAGCTCATCTGGCTGAAGTCTCTTCTATGTCCCAAATGTGCCGTCCGGTTTGCAGATGGAGACAGCGTTTGCCTCGTGCACTGAGGCAGGCTGGATACTCTGTAAAGTCCTCTCTTCCGCAGATGTAACCTCGGCTGGCACAGGAGACTAGACGTATTGGCAATCACACCAGCAAAGCAAATAAAAACGAACACCTCATCAACGCGTTTCGCCCCTCTTGTGTGGGCTTTTTCAAGATAGGTGTTCCATACACTAATCGGCAGTTATATATCTTGCCGGGAAAGAGTATTTGAATCCTTAAAGGCATATCAACAATTTGTACACATTTCATCCTAGTATAGCGATTAATTGTGGCAAACTATGCCTTTTTCTTATTCTGGCAATTAAAAACCACTAATACAGAAAATAAACAGCAAATAAACAGGAAAGCAGTTGCAGTTGCTCTTAGAAACATAATTAAGCAGCTACATAAGCTAATAATGTAATAGTCATATCGGAAATAATGTGAAAAAATAACAATAATAATAATCCTTAAAAATATATAAGAATTGGTTTACATAAGAAACCTTGTACTAAAACACATAGACAATATGCAATCATATACAGTAAATGTTCAAGGATGCAAATCCATTTTCTGTTTAAGCACTTCCTTTTCAAAAAAGAAAATATATATATATACCTTTTCTACTATATATTGATTTATGGGATAAATAAATTAAAATGTATATACAAAGTAAATGGTTGTGATGACAGATAGTACTGGTATACACCTTATCTAATATATATTGACTTATGGGAGAGATAAATCGGAGAAGAAAAGATATGTAGAGAAGAGAAGAAAAAATGTATATAAAAGATGGATGGTTATGATAGCAGATAATGCTGATATACACCTTATCTATTGGAGCCTAGAGATTTCTTATTATAGTATGTTTGCTAGTTCTAATTCAGCATTTAAACCTAAAGAGGCTAGGGTTTTCAAGTTATAAATCCAATACGTTTCTCTATAAGTTAAAATTTTATTTAGTTCACCTCCCCTCCACGGTATTTCTATTTTTTGGATACCACTATATTTAAGTAATGTCGGATCACTATTATGATGCGTTTTAAAGTGACTTGAAAGGGAGTGTCTGTCAAAACCTCTCCTAATATTGAAGACATGTTCCCTAAGCCTGATTTTTAGGATTATTTTAGTCTGTCCCACATATTGGAGGCCACAAGGGCACTCCAACATGTAGATCACCTGTTTTGTATTGCAGGTGATACACTCCTTAATGTCATATACTTCTTTCGTGACAGATGATGTAAACGTGGTAGAATTTTCTCTTTTGGGATTTAGTTTACATATATTGCACACTCCACATTTATAAAAAAAACATTCCTTCCTATCAGGAAGTGATTACTTTTTTCAGGTTTGTTATAGCTATGCACCAATTTGTTTCTTAATGTTGGTGCACCTCTAAACACTATCCTAGGTTTTTTAGGCAACATTTCAACAAGAAATGGATCCTGACGTAACAAGTGCCAGTGCTTTTGTATACTTTTCTTTAGAAAGCCAGCTTGGGTACTATAGTTAAAAACCAGAGGGCACAAATCTTCCGTGGTTTCATTTTGTTTTGTCTCTTTAGTTTTATTGGCCAAAAGTGTTGTGCGTTCTATAGTTTGATTCTTTTGGGCGGCCATATTGAGACAATTCTCGTCATAATTTTTGTCCCTGAATTGTTGCTTAACTTTTTGTAGTTGTGAATCGCATACATCTGGATCTGTGCTTTTCTTCTTTACCCTCAAGGATTGGCTATAGGGTACTCCCGATAGCCAGGATGGATAGTGACAACTCGAGGTCCAGATGTAGCTATTCACATCTACACTTTTAAAAAAAGTTTTAGATTTCAAAACTCCTTGTTGGTCGGTATATAAAACCAAATCTAAGAAATCTATGTCCGTAGGACTGTATTTATACGTGAAAGACAGATTATATTCATTATTATTAATATAAGTCAGGAATTCCAGTAGCTCTGATTCTTTCCCCTTCCATACGAAAAAACTGTCGTCAATGTACCGTCTGTAGAAGACCAGGTTCACCCCCCACTGGTGACCCTGCCAAATAAACAGATTCTCCCAATGGGCCATAAAGATGTTAGCATAGCTCGTGGCGAACCTGGTCCCCATAGCGTTACCATTGACTTGGAGATAGATGTCCTTTTCATACCAGAAAAAGTTGTTATTTAGTATGAAGTCTATACATTCAATAAGAAATTCTACCTGTTCTACCAGCATAGAGGGGTCCTTGTACAGCATTTCTCTTACTGCCTTGATTCCTAGATCATGTTTTATG
Organism: Pelobates fuscus; assembly: GCF_036172605.1. NCBI lineage: Eukaryota > Metazoa > Chordata > Amphibia > Anura > Pelobatidae > Pelobates > Pelobates fuscus. The sequence goes on along the minus strand of NC_086321.1, from coordinate 282,642,172 downwards.
ACAGTGTAAAAAGATGTAACATCACATGTTACCAAGAGAAAATATTTTTCCCATTTCAAACCTGCTATATTTTTTAGCAAGTCTCCACTGTCTCTCAAATATGATCTAGCTTTCTTCACGAAGGGCTGTAGGATCTCATCAATGTATTGTGATAAATTGCACATTAGGGACCCTATCCCTGAAATTATGGGTTTACCTGGTGGCCTCTCTAGATTTTTGTGGATTTTTGGTAATTGGTAGAACACAGGTTTTATCGGATGTACTACCATAACAAAATCCAATTCTTTCTTATTTAATATATTCAGAAATCTTCCCTATTCTAGAATGCTGAATAGATTCTTCTTCATATCCAGAGTGGGGTCTCTACTTAATTGTTTATAGGTGAGAGAATCATTAAGTATGTTTCTACACTCTATGTCATAATCCTTGGTGTTAAGGATGACGACACCCCCTCCCTTGTCCGCTGGTTTCACTGTAATTTCTCTATTTTCACATAGCTCCCTCAGTGCTTTTTTCTCCCAAATATCTAAATTCTGCTTATGTTTGGGTACTTTTTTTGGTAATTTATTTTCTATGTCTGCTTTTCTATGTCTGCGATAACCGCCAAGTTAAAAGCTGACATAGGACCACTCATTTGATTTGTTGGACAAAACTTTGATTTATTTTTTAAAGTGCTTCGATGTTTGGTTTAAAATCAATGCTTTTTTACTGCTGAATCCTATCGAAAGTATAGGATTCCGAAAAATGTACGAGTCATCAGTTCTAAGCAAAACTGGGACCAAATGTATATCCACAAATTATCGTTTGCTTGCTTTTTACAAAGGAATTATAAAACGTAGAACTATTGGTTCTAGCAGCCCTTGGACAAACAAGCCTTCGGCAGCATAAGGGTAAACCATTTTGCAGCTGGCCAACACTTGCTATCCTGCTGCCACATTAAAAAGTAAAAAAATAAATAAATGAAACACGCCTATGGGAGCCTATATGACCTCTATATTACTATAGAGAGGTGTAATACAGTGTGTGAGGACATGTCTGCTATACAGTAAGCAATTTCTGATCATTTGCAAACAGGGCCTTATCTCATGCAGAAATTATCAGGGTGACCTATTGCTCAATGCCTCCACCCATGGTCATCAGGTGGGTGGACAGGTTAATGTCTAACCCCCATAGCCAACCTGTGACAACCAGTACTATGGAGCCTCATGAGCCTGTATATGAGAATATAGTGGGGTATAATGGAAAAAAAAATGTTTTAGGACTGTTTGAATTCTTACCTGGAGACCACATTGATGCTTCAGAATGTCCGAATTGTAGAAGTGCTGAATTGCCGAAGTAGTATATTTTGGAAGTGCCAAACCGAACTGAACTGCCAAATTGCCAAAGTGCCGAATTGCCGAAGTGCCAAACCGAATCGAAATTGCCGAAGTGCCTAATTTCGGAAGTACCGAATTGCTTCGGATTTCTGTAAAGTGGCAAAATAGGTGAGGGAGGGAAATTAAGGGAATGATGACAGGAATCTAATCCTAACCCTAACCATAGCCCTAGCTCTACTCCTAACCTTAACCCTACCCCTTCTCTAACTCTACCCCTACCCCTAACCTAACCCTACCCCTAACCCTAGTAGGGGTAGGGGTAGGGTTGGGGTTAGGTTAGGGGTAGGGTTAGGGATAGGGTTAAGGGTAGGGTTAGGTTAGGGGTTAAGTTAAGGGTAGGGTTAGGATTAGTGTTAGGGGTAGGGTTAGGATTAGGGCTAGGGTTCGGGGTAGGGATTAGGGTTAGGGTAGGTTTAGGAGTTGGGTTAGGAGTAGGGTTAGGGCTGCGTTAGGGTTAGGGGTAGGGTTTGAGTTAGGGGTAGGGTTAGGGTAAATGGTAGAGATAGGGTTAGGGGTAGGGTTGGGGTTAGGGGTTAGGTTTGGAGTATGTTATGGGTAGGGTTAGGGGTAGGGTTAGGGTTAGAGGCAGGGTATGGGGTAGGTTTAGGAGTAGTGTTAAGGTTAGGGGTAGGGGTAGGGTTGGGGTTAGAGGTTAGGTTAGGGGTAGGGTTAGAGGTAGGGTTAGGGTTAGGGGTAGGGTTAGGGAATTGCTAAAGTCCTGAAGTGCCGAATTGCTGAAGTCCCGAATTTCGGAATTGTAGAACCAAACCGAAGTGCCGATTTCCCGAATTTAGGATTGCCAAACCTAGCCGAAGTGCCAAAGTACCGAAGTCCTGAATTGCCGAAGTCCCAAATTTCAGAAGTGCCAAACTGAACCTAATTTTTTAACCATGCACATCCCTAATAACTATTAGAATTTCTTATCTCCTGCTCTGTTAATAGCTTGCTAGATCCTGCAGGAGCCTTGTGTGTGATTACAGAGCAGGAGATAAAAACGTATAAAATAAGTTAACATTTCAAAATGAAAATTAATTTCAAGCAGTCTGTGTTAGTCACATCCAGGGGAGGTGTGACTCGGGTTGCATCGACAGAACTTTAAGTAAAGTTATAATTAGCATACTGAGTGTGTGTCTGTGATGTGCATTTTTTTGTCAAAAATCTATTTATGTATGTTTTGGCCCGAAGCAAACTAAATTTGCTAAATTAAGCTCAAGATTGCCAAGCTGGAAAAAATATTCATCACATTACTTGTTTTGTTTCTATTTGAGGAAATTTGTTAGAATTTCCGATTCACAGTTTAGTAAATAAACCCTCTTGAGCTGATAAGTAGAAATGGCTGGTCTGAATGTATTATATATGCTGGAGCTTCACTATCTCTGTGTAATCCTAGAGAAGGTGAACGTCCAGCTGTTTAAACAGGATGATTGAGAGAACAATGGAGTGTAGAGCACTCAGAGCATGGAGTGTAGGCTGCAGGTGAGTCAGGCTGTGAGTGGGACTAGGTGACTTGCTTCAGCATTGTTACTGGCAAATTCTATTATGACATCACATACACCAGCTGCATTACATCATCACTGATACTAATACCAGGACCAACCATCTTAGGATAAAGGGGGAGGGAGTAGGTAATCATTTTGTAGATCAATTTGCTTACCTCCAAAATCTGCATTGAGAGAGCCCACACAGACGTTTTTTTTTTTTTGCTAAAGTGAGACTTTACAGTAAATTTCCCATTTAAGATCAAACTCACTATCACTTTAAATTTCCAATAGTTCTCGCCTTAGTGAATAAACCTGTATATTGCCCATACAATGCTCTTTGTGCCTCTGTTTGATATAAAACAATAAAACAAATATATACATAATTTGATTTGCATTTAGTAATTTTTATTGTGCAATCATTTAGAAAGTAATAAAACATACATGTCCCTGACCCGTTTAGGTGACTAACCAGCGTTGTCAGGGTTATACAGGACTTCAATCTGTTTGTGACTCTCTTCAATGACAACGAGTTAAACCTGAGATTCACCTCGGAATTTAGAGGTGGAACTCTAAATTTCCTTGACCTAACTGTCTCAATTACAAACCAAGGAACTATTCAGACCACACTTTACAAAACACCTACGACTTTCAAAAGCCTACTATGCTGGGATAGCTTCCACCCATGGCCCCTGAGGTGGGACATACCCATTGGCCAATACCTTAGGGTCTGCAGAAACTGCAGTACTATTTAAGGATTTTAAGAATAAAGCAAAAATTCTAAGGCAGCAGTTTAAAGATAAGGGCTATACCAATAAATGCTTGAAGACAGCATACAAGAGAGCCTTGGGAGCCGATGGGAACACATTACTTGTTAATAATCCACCTTAAACTTCTATAAACCCACTATGCATGATCGCAACATATGATGCTGGATGTGACCGAGTCAAGCTAGGCATTCAACATTCTGACCCCTTCTAACAGAGGACGCACATCTAAAACATATTCTTGGCCTGAAGGTTAATATTACAACACGAAGGGGAAAAAATCTAAAAAACCTCTTGGTCCCTCCTATCCTACTCTTTTTTGACTTTTTTGTCTTTTTGTTACTTAGTTAGGAACTTGATAATAAAGTTTAATAGTTTTTTGCTTTTTTGCCTTGTATGTCCAAGGCACGTAGCCTACTATTAGATTAGCAGCTTCTATTAGGGTGATAGGATTAGGACTGGGTTTGCTTTTTGTAAGTCCGCTCTAATCTTTCTTATTATCTTTAGGTTAGGTTATGCCCTAATTACCCTACAACCACTACAATCTCGGCAAAAGATTTCTCTCTCGCTGCCTTTGTATTTTTTCCCGAGTTATACAGGTAGTTTATTTACCTTTTCTCCCTCACAGAGCCAGTCTCCTTGGTAAAATTCTACCTATTTGGCTGAGATCATCGAGATTGAGTCCATTTCAAGTTGGTGCTTAGTGAAACATTAGTTTGCTATACTAAAGTCAATTTGTTACTAAATAACTTAATATCAATAGGTTGCAGATATTTGCGGCAGCAAAATACCAACAGATTTCCAAGATTCACCTCAGCCTTAAATGTCTGTACAATACTAACGGCTACTGCAAATGATATTGACAACACACATTGTGATTACAGTTGTAAAAATTGGAAAACAAAGACCCATATATCAATAACTTTCAATACCAACTCCACCGGGCCAAAGTTCTAATTGAAATAAAAATGCAGAGGGAATGTATATTGTGGGGATATTTATGGGATAATAATTGTAAACAGAGAGAATTGCCCACGAGTTTCAATTCTCAGATCCCTAAGAACGTTAATCGTGTTAAATGAAATTTATATCATATAATTAATATCACAAATTGTTATAAAAATATAATTTTTATTTTTAACAATTTAAATTAATAATGATGAGTAACATGCATGATAATAATCAATGGAATTCGAGTATAACAATATGCAATACAATATGGCAATAATCAATGAATATTCAGTATAAAACAATATGCAATACAATAGGCAATTTACTTCCTGGTTAGTACAGCATAGACTCCATTAGCTGTCAAGACTGATTTACGATAGGTTTCAGAGAAGGAATGTGAGTTTCACACTGAGCTGCAGTGTAGGGCAATAGAACTTAGCTAGCAGTTAGAAATAACCCTTTCAATGCTGGCTAGACCTCTTCTAGGGATTTAAGATCTACTCTTGTGTAATTTTAAATAAAAATAATATTTAAATAGTCAGTAACCACTCCTTGATCCATCCAATGAGAAATCTACATGTTACATAAGCTGATATTTTAATTAATTTGTCTAAATAGATATTTTATCTTATTTTAGAGCCAATCAATACAGCTGGATAAATGGTCATGATATGCTAACGTGATATTAATCACACAAATACATTAATGGCTATATTAATCCCAGCTGCAGATGGGATGCTATAACCATATATATATATCCTTTAATAATTAAGATTTCTAAATGTGAAATCTAATCACGATTTATCCAGTCATATATCATGCTATTAATTTTAATTAATTTAAATTAATTAATTAAATGCCTGTATATTTACCAGTTAAGTAGATATTTTCTCATCAGATATCCTCAGGTAGCTAAGTGTCATGGATCTCTTTCTCTGCATGGAGTGTAAGAGTTTCTTGGTTACTCTGATCGCCCGATTCTGCCTGGATCTCTCTGAATCCCCAGAGTGTCGTAATGTGTCTCTCTTCAATCTTTGAATCTCGACTCTTCCCTTGTCTTAACTTTTTAAAGGGGAAATTCCTCTAAGGTATAGCCAATCACAAATGTGGGGTATGGTTGCCTTCTAGGTAATCATTTTAATATTTGGACTCAAGAGGGCAGCCTTGTTCCACTAAACATACCTATCCAGGAAATAGTTAACTTCTCCTGGTGGCTATTTTTGACGTCATTTACGTTATCTTTATGTAGCCAATAACTTATTTTATCTGTCAGATCAAGAGGATTTCTTCGGACTTATCCAGACTATGCGTCTCCATTTTCTGTAGTAATTCCTAAAATTGATAGTTTGTGAACTAAGTTTCACCTTAAACTATAATGGGACGTTGTACAATATCGAAAGTAAAATTTAATTATTTAATCCTCTCTGTCACCTACGTCTGGGAATAGAATTTATTATAGTTGCATTAGTACCTAGACAGTCTCTTATCTATTTGGTTGTTTATCTTACACATTCCATTCAGCTCGGGCAAAGCAGTCAGTTTTAGAGAAAGGATAGAAATTCTGTGTCTCTTTGTTAACTTGCAGATACAAAATGGAGTCTGATCTGTTCATTTTGATTTCAGAACATACACTTTGTATTTCTATCATAGCACAAAATGTCTGCCGATATAAATACCCTGACATAACCCCCCTTTAGTGCCTGTCATAGCCAAATAATTTAGCTTATGAATAGGCACTATGGAAGTCACAAGACATAGTGTGCAATCACATCATTTCTGACATAGGCTCATGCGTGGAATGAACATTTTTGTATATATTTGTACCTGTAAGTGTTTTGAACTTTACTCTTAGTACAATCAACCATAATAACATCATTATCATAAGACACCCAATAACAATCTTAACATGGATGAACCAGTCAACACGATCAATAAGGTCAGTATCTAACTCAGAGTATTTAAATGTGTCCACAGAAATATTATCTTTCTTGATTGACATTTGGATAGTGTGGTTGGGCTTATGGTCCAGCAAGAACTTTAGATTAGGATCTAGAGGGATATCTAGATTCTAGAAGGGATCCACCATCTCAATAGCACTTTCGAGGACGTCAGTGTACACTGGGTATAGCGTAACGTCACCGATGGTGATACGAGAGTCGTGGGGAACCTTGATCAATGATACAGGTGCTGGTAAGGCAATTACTTTATTAGTCACCTGGTCCCTGCGAAAAACACTCATGTTTTTAAGACACGTGCTTACCAACCATTTATCTTTTACTAAGATAGCATGTACTAACGCATTACTGTCGGTTTTTGACATAGTCACTTGACATGTTTCAGAGCCATGTTTAAGGTACTCGATTCCACACAAAGCATTGGTAGAATCGTACACAAAAGGTTTTCCATCACATTGGAAATTATTGTCTTTGAATTTCTCACAGTCATTCAAAATGGGTATTGAATACCAATCTGGTATCCACGGTTGAAAAGCCAAAACGTCTGGGGTTTGGACTTTTACATGGATATTTTCCTTCCATGTACCAACGTTGTAAATTGTTTTCATTTAAAAAATGTTTTTGGGAGTTACATACGGTATGGCCAATAAAAAGCGAATCTCCATACGTTCCGGGTCAATTAAGAGAGGTATAGCGCTCCCCATCTCAAAGGCCAGATTTAATTGCATGGGCTCAATTGTTTCTCCATCCACATTGGCAAGCATCGCATGAACAATATCCTTGGATACAAAATACAGAGGTATGCGTCCCCCTGCCAATTCGATCATTCCAGTTTGCACTTCGTCGAGAAAAGCAAGTGTGTGGAACAATATTGGGTCATGCAGAAATAGAAGTTCACGCTTAAATAAGTCATGACTTTGGTGCAACTCAGTGGATTTGGCAATTAACTCCGAATGCAAATTTGTTTTAACAACTGTGTCTTCCACAATAGTTAACACGTCTTGGAGAAGTGTTCTTTGCTGTTTTATCACCTGATGAATATCGTTAATGTGTTGCTTTAGCGCATAGATTTCCATATCCAGCTTTTGGACAGTAATAGAGTTGGCTGCAGACATTCCAGTTGCGACAACTGCACCAACAGTGGCACAAACTAATGCAACAATTATAGCGGTGAGGAACCTTTTGGGTCGGTTGCTCATCGAATTAGAACTGGATACAAATGGTTTCCGGGCTTGCTCCAAGATGTTTCGCACACGGTCCTGTGCTCTTTGGAGGTGCATCTGGTACCAAGTCTGTAACTCAGGAAGCTGCATCGATGAAATGTTGTACGCCTTCTCGATGGAAATCTTGGGGTCCAAGCTGACGAACACACGTTGGGTAAGGATCCTCTTCTCTGTCAAGATGAATCCTGGTGTCTCTTGAATCAGGATGCCGGAGGATGGTCCCATCTCTGCGATCGGGTCGGTCCGTAGCTCTTGGCACAGGAGCAGTACGATCCAGAAACACGCCACATCCTTCTTGGACATCTTTCGACAATCACGGATCAGGAACTCATTTCAGACTTATCTACTAATGATTCAAGGTTTGTTAAGTATACAAACTTATAACAGTGTGACATCACTTGGCCTAGGACAACACATTATTACATTCATCACATATGTATTATTTCTAATTCTATTTTTATAACTTCATCCCTCACTACATTTATTACTGACTCCTCAGCAATATGCCTATAGCAGTTAAACAAGCTAATAACTTGCTTAGAAAATGTAGATATTGGATGGCAAGGAAATGGTTAGTGACATGAACATACATGAGATCATGGCACATCACAACATTTCACATCATACGATACCACGTGAATCAAGCATTCATCCAGGTTAGTCGTTCACCCTTCTGCATCCGAATCCACACCTATAATCCTTAATTGAGATTTTGGATGACAAGCACGCAACTGGTTAATGTGAACCCACTTTTCAATAAAATCACCATCCTTAGGAATTTTTATTTTGTATGCTACTGGGGAGATTTTGTCAATGATGACATATGGCCCTTTCCAAGAAGGTAAAAATTTATTTTCCTTGACTTGATTTCGCGCAAAATTATACAGATAGACTTGATCTGTTATCTCATATTCCTTTTTCGTGGTTTTTAGATCATAATAGGTCTTAACCCCTGTCGCTGCTTTTTCTAGATTCTTTTGGGCAAAAGCAAACGCATGCTGCAAATGCTTGCGCAAATCTTCGATATACTGATGCGTAGTGGCAGCATTGATCAAATTATGATCCGAAGTACGATATAGTAAATGCTGTGGTAAAACCATCTTTCTTCCTGTCATCAATTCAAAAGGTGACAATTTGGTAGCAGTGCTAGGTGTAGCTCTAATCGCCAGGGGCAATTTAATGTCCCAGTCTTTACCAGACTCCTTAACGTACTTTTTCAGAATATTAACGATAGACTGGTTATATCGCTCTACCCCCTCGCTAGACGCAGCGCGGTATGCAATATGTAGCTTTCGTTTAACACCTAGAATATTCCACATCTTAGCCATTACTTCGCTGGTAAAGTGACTACCTCTGTCTGACTCAATTCTTTGAGGCAGACCGAACCTGGAAAAGACATGGTTAATCAACAAAGTGGCGCACACGGTACTCGTGTTCTCTTTACAAGGCAAACATTCTATCCACTTTGTGTACATACATGTAACGGTTAACATGTATTTGTTACCTCTTGAAGATCTTGTTACAGGACCTATAAAGTCAATTTGGATATCAGACCAGGGTAATGACACCCCCCTCTTCTGAAGTGGTGCACGATGGGTTGGACCATGGGGTTGATATTGCGGACAAATCAAGCATCCCTGACAGCATGTCTTAACATCTCTTAACATGTGTGGCCAATATGCATAATCACGCAATATCTCATATGTGATCTTATCACCACGATGCCCAGATGTAGGTGCATCATGTGCGTGTTGGAGCATTAACCCTCGGTATACAGTTGGGACTACCCATTGTTGAATACCATGTTTAGAAGTTCTGCCCAGCAACCCATCCAAGATTCTAAATTGGACTTTATATCTCATCAAGATTCGTAAATCTTCATTATTTTTGCAATCCTCATCTGTGATGGGATTGACAGTAGGGCCTTCTATATGTCTGTAGAATATACCTATTACGGGATCATTCTTCTGACTGGTAATCAGGTCCTCACTAGGAGCTTCTTGACTCCATTGCACGACATTTAAGTCGGCATTATCTCTGGCCTGTCGTCTAGTTATGGCTTCAACATGAATTGAACCCATAAGATCATCAATGTTTAGGGTTTCACCATTGACGGCTGCTTGTTTTGCCAGTGAATCGGCTAAGTCATTACCATCCTTGTCAATACCTTCTATCTTAGAATGGCCTTTGGTTTTCTTCCAATATATGGTTAAACCATGTTCCTTAACCAGTTCATCTATTTTACAAAACAATTTCCCATGTTTAACAGGTTTGTTATTGCTTTTTAGCATTTGGTTACGTTTCCAGCTAGGCAGATATTTGACGAAACTGTTGCGAACATAGTTGGAATCAGTTATGATAACAAATTCTTTGATACTATATTCTATTGCCATTTGGATGGTCTTATATACTGCACAGAGTTCGGCTATCTGACTGCTTTTAGGACCAATACTGTATCCTATAGATACATTGGGATAATCACCTATCCAGGCGATTCCGATACCTGCAACTAACTTCCGTTCAGCACCAGCGACGTGGTGATATGAACAACCATCAATGTATACCCACGGTAGTGGTCGACAGTATTCCTCGTCATAAACTTTATAAGGGGAAAGCAATTGCTCTTCTAGGAAGTCATCTCCGGTGTCATTATCATCCAGAGATGGAGCAGTACAGTCATGTAATTCTGCTAAACCTTGGGCTTCTCTTATTATGTTTATAACGAACTTCTAACGGCCATCCCTGTAAGGATAGAGTCCATGCAGTAATCCGACTGTTAGAGAGATTACCATCTCTAATTCTTTCACTCTGCAGATACTGTAGAGGTTGGTGAGCCGTTTCTACAATTATTTTCTCGCCTTGGATATAGCTACGAAAATTTTGTAGTGCCCAGACAGTCGACAATAACGCCTTCTCACACGTGTTGAATTTAACTTCAACAGGTGACAAAGTCTTGCTAGCATTTAAGCACTGATGCTTAAATCGGTATATCCTGTCTCCAGATAGAAGGGTTTACCCCCCTCTGGGTATGCTAAACAGGGTGCCTGAGTGAGCTTCCTCCTCAGTTCACTTACCGCTAGGTCCTGAGGCTCCCCCCAGTTCCAGGTAGTTTCCTTTTTAAGCAGGTGTAAGAGTGGTTTCGTTATTTCTGCATAGTTATCTATAAACTTACGGGAGTAGTTAGTCAAACCAAGGAACGATCTTAATTCCCTGATATTTGAAGGTGTTTTAGCCTTTAGTACGGCTTCAACCTTCTTCCTCTGGGGATTTAATCCTTCAGAGGTTACCTCATGTCCGAGGAAATTGACATGGGTGCGACACCATTGTGCCTTTTGTAAAGACAGTTTAATCCTTGCCTCTCTTAACTGAGTGAGAACATGTCTAATCTCTATGATATGCTTATCAAAGGAAGTGCTTTTCAGCAAGACATCGTCGACATATGATAACGTTCCTCTCTCGAGTGCGTCAGGCATAGCTTTATGCATGAACACAGCGAATTCATGACCAGAGTTTATGTAACCGAAAGGCATACGGGTCCAGGTATACTGCTGCTTTCCAAATGTGAAGGCCAATTTGTATTGGTCTTCATTATGGACTGGTACTGTCCAATATCCCTGCGCACAGCCAATGGCAGTGAATATTTTGGATCCCTGCATTTGTACCAAACATTGGTCTATGTATGGCACTGGCCAACCAGACATATAGACGCGTTTATTTAGCTGTCGTAAGTCAGCGCATAAACGCCATTGTCCATTAGGTTTCAGAATCCCCAAGATCGGATTATTATACGAACTGTGCACTGGACGTATAATGCCCCTTTCCTTTAAATTCTGAATGATGTCTTGTAGACCATCGTATGACGCTAATGGGAGTCTATATTGTTTGATAAATACAGGTGGTAAATTTGGATCAGTTTGTATTCTGGCTACGTGGAGGTTAGTTAACCCACAGTCGTAGAAATCCTTGGCAAAAATATCTTGGAATTGCAAAAGGATTTCCTATAGCTGCTGCCGCTCAGCATCGTTGGAGCAACCGTCAGCTAAAGATATTTGCTATTCTAGCCTTTCCTGAAATCCTGGAAAGATTTCAGGCTGGCCTATCTCATAAGCTTCTTCAAGCCTAGAAGTTAGGTCAGTTCGGTGTTGACTTACCTTTTCTCTTTGGTCGTGATATTCTTGTGATTCCTGCTCATTGAGCGGATGATTGAAGGTGATTGATGCTTCTTCGATTTTACACAGGCCGTCTTCGACGTTGAAGGGATACACAGATAGGATAGTGAATAATCCTTCTGGGGAGGAATGGAATATCTGATCGACAATTTCGTCCTCAGTTAAGTATTCTTCAGGGATGAGACCTATAATTTGGTTTTGGAAACCAAATGTATAGTACTCAGCATCCAATGCTAGACCTAATAATGTTTCTTTGGGTAAAGTAACACTATTGGGTGTAACATTGTTGACCATTATACAGGTGGGATTCTTACCAATACTTACCATTGGTGTATGTGTTACCACCATCCCTAATTGTTGTATCCTGTTGGATAAACAGATTAGGGCATCAGAGTTTTCTAATCTCTGACCCTCCTTTACCTGTAGGGGTAAAAGAAAATTACTTGTCCCTTGTGGAATGGTTATGTCATCAGGTACTTGGATACTTACTGCATATGGGAGTATTTGTCCTGATGTCAGGGCGTTTTCCTCGTATAGGTATCCACAAGGATTACCTTTTAACCTTGTCCACAAGTTGGAATTGATCAGGTCAAGGTGTATGGCAAAGCGATGTATGACATCATTGCCAATGTAAACCTGATAGCGAGGTTCGTCTATCACTAGGAATAAATGTTTAACTGTCTTATTTCCCATGGAAATAGATAGTAAACATTTTGCTATCACATTGTGACTCTCTGATTCGTCATCCAGGTTCTGGATCCACCTGTCATGTGGGGAAGCGTACCTGATCATTTTAGGATTAGCGATCTGCTTTAACAGACTTCTGCTAATATAGCTGTTCTCACTCTTTAAGTCCAGCTTTGCATTCCTATTTCTTCCTAAGTCATTTATCTGAATAGGAAAGAATAAGTTGTTATTAACCCTTTAAATTCTGGCAAGGAATTGAGCATGACCTGCCAGATCTACAGATTCAACATAGTCCCTGTGGAGAGAAATGGTTAAAACATCACCTTCCAGAGAGACATTCTGGATTCTCTCTGGAGCAATTCTTACGGAATGCTCATCTACAGGTGCGATTGCATCATTCACCTGCAGGATAGTCACGTCAGGTGACTGACTATTCCTAAAATGTACCTCAATCGAGTCAGGTCTTTCTTCTATCACATGGCAGTTACGATCAGATTGTACATGTGATTTCTCATAGGTTATAGGAACCTTAGCTTGTGACCATACAATTCCATTCACACAGTCAATAATTGTGTTAAGTCTTCTGAGTATATTTATACCCAGAATTAGTCGGTTATAGGGGAGATCTACCACTATCACCGGGTGTCTAAAGGTTTTGTTACCTATTTTAAACTTTAACCAGGTATTGCCAATAACATGAAGGGCATTTCCTCCAACACTCAGCAGAGCATTGGGGAAATCTCTTAGCTTCGGCTTATCCGTTGCTAAGTCCATTACCTGCTGGAAGTAGGTATTGGATAGGATCGTGGCTTGTGAACCAGTATCTATTAACCCTTTGAAAGGTTGGGGTAGCGAATCCTGTATTTCTACAGACATGTAGTACCTTCCTTCATGTTCTTCTAATTCACATAAGAATTTAGAATGTGTCAACATATTACTTGTTTTCCATACATTACCGGTCACAGCAGTAGTTTCTACCTGTACTGAGGAATGCTCAGTCTTACCCACAGGCCCTTCCTTTTTAGGAATATCTTGAACTGTCAAGCGGGAACTAGTGGTCGGCATCTCATCAGTTAACCCTTTCAGGTCTGGATCCTGGAAACTAGTGGTTGCTGGGGCTATTTTAGCCTTTGGCTGAAATGAAAAAACAGAGGAACACGTTGTGCCTCCTTCACCCGGAAGTGAAGTGACAGGATTGGCAATAGGTTTCCTAACACAACTATTGTTTATTTGACTGTTAGTACCTGGAAAGGAAACAGGGTTAGGCATTACATCTATTGACAACCTATCCTGTTTAGTCACTGTAGCTATATTTGCTGCGGCACTTGTTGTTGTTGCTGCAGTTGCACAGGTGGCTCTATCCTGGGAGCTGTTCCTAAAAAAGGATTATTTTCAAAGACTTGGTTGATCTTTGTCATTTGCTCCATTAATTTGCCCATCTGATCTGTCAATTGACCAACCTGACGACGCAAATTATTTCCCCCATTGCCGTTTTGTCTTTGACCATTAGAGTTTGGCTGGGATGGCTGAGACTGCTGGGAGTTACTGGAATCAGATTGGTTGTTTCTGTTTCCATATCTCCTATTTCCCTGAGGATTCCTTCTCCATTGGGAATTGCCTTGGTTTTTATTAACCCAGGGGCGTTTATTCCCATTGGTATTGGATTTTTCAGAGTTATTGTCAGAGGAGTTTGCAGAATTGCTTCTGGCGTTTTCCTGTTTCTGAGGCTTTGGTGTTTTCAAAACCTCAGAATAGGTCCTCTTTTTCTGTTGGGTTTCTAAACCTAACTGAATTTTAGTCTCTAACACCATTTTATCACCAGGTTTCTTAACCTTTGGCTGATTTTCGTCATGTGCATGGTGTATAGTATACAATTTCATGCACTGACTGACTAGCCATTCTAACGGTAGTTTACAATCATAATCTCTTGCTAGATTCATTTGTATACTTACTGGCATGGCATGAAAATACAGATCTTTGAAGTCTGTGCTTTCATACCTGGGTTTTCTTTGGGCCACGGAGTATGCATTCTTAAGAATTACTAAAAATTCTCTGGGGCTTTGATCTGGACGGCCCTTTAAGTTATAAAGCGCCTTCTTTGCAGAAGCAACGGTTTTATACTTACCATATTCCATGATTATTTCATATTTCATTTTGGACCAGGACATTAACTGCATAGCTTGAAGACTTTCAAGATGAACACGGCACATTGAATCAAAGGTCCATGTAATGAACCATTTCTTTTGAATGTCATCATACATGCCCAATGAATTCATTGCTCTATCATAATTTTCCAGATGTTCAGATATGTTTCCTGAACCTCTAGAAAATTGTGGGACAGTCTCTCTAAGGAACTTAACAACCTTTGGCGATTCATAAACAGGCGTCGTTGATTTGCGACTTCTGTTTCTGTTTGTTTCCCTGCGATGTGGTAAACGTCTATGCGATCTGTCTGCTGAAGAGGAATTAGATCCGTACAACAGTGCAGATGGCATATCAGTCACATGGCCTTCAGAGTGGACAGTGCAATCACTTTCACTCCCATCACTCTGAGCTTCTTGTTCACTGTCACAATTCTGATCAGCATCAGAATCCTGCCAGTGCACAGAACCATGTCTGTTTTCATTCCTATCACCTTGAACTGGACTCTCCCTCTCAAGTTTGGCCAAGACAGCTTTTTCAAACTGTTCTGCCCAAGATTGCCAAGGTTGTTTGGCAATGCCAGGAGATGGAGAATTCTGTTTCACAGGTGATATTCCTGAATTACTCACCTCATTCCTTACAGACTGTTTTATGAAAACCTGGTCTGGTGTGGGAAAATCATGACAAGGAGGGGATTTATAGATAGTCTTTTCTTTCATTTTTGTGCAACTTTTTGGCACAGAATGATGGCTATCAACCTCACTGCCTGATTCCTGGCTTTCCTTTTCATACTTATCCAATTGCATTTTAAGCTGATTTATTTCCTGTGCATATTTATCCATCAAAGCTGTCATTTCTTTTTCATGATCAGCCTGACGAGTTTTATGCTAAGCAAGTAAATCTTGGAGTTTCCCATCTTGAATGCCAAATTGTTCACTGTACGTGTCCAGTTTGGTATTCAATACTTTGTTTTCATCTAATGCCTTAAGAAGTGCCGTCATAAAGAAAGGCCAGGAGTGTATTATGTACCCCATCTTTTTCTCTTTTGTTCAGCAATTACTTTAAGGTTTCTTAGTATGTGTTCATCAGTTATCATCGTGCATTTAGCATCCCATTCAATACTTTTCAACCAAACATCATAGCTTAAATCATTTTTCATATGTTTATGAATATTGATTAGAGCATTTTTTCTTAGGTCTTCAATTATTTCACAATTATCTGTTACAGATGTATCGCTGCCGCTGGCCATATTTTATACAGTGATTTAATCTCAATACAAAACTCTTTTCTATATTAAGATTAATTGCATGAATTACACAAATATTATTATTGTATATGGAATATAATTTCAACTTAAACGATCTCAGCAGCGTGCCTCCAATTTGTGGGGATATTTATGGGATAATAATTGTAAACAGAGAGAATTGCCCACGAGTTTCAATTCTCAGATCCCTAAGAACGTTAATCGTGTTAAATGAAATGTATATCATATAATTCATATCACAAATTGTTATAAAAATATAATTTTTATTTTTAACAATTTAAATTAATAATGATGAGTAACATGCATGATAATAATCAATGGAATTCAAGTATAACAATATGCAATACAATATGGCAATAATCAATGAATATTCAGTATAAAACAATATGCAATACAATAGGCAATTTACTTCCTGGTTAGTACAGCATAGACTCCATTAGCTGTCAAGACTGATTTACGATAGGTTTCAGAGAAGGAATGTGAGTTTCACACTGAGCTGCAGTGTAGGGCAATAGAACTTAGCTAGCAGTTAGAAATAACCCTTTCAATGCTGGCTAGACCTCTTCTAGGGATTTAAGATCTACTCTTGTGTAATTTTAAATAAAAATAATATTTAAATAGTCAGTAACCACTCCTTGATCCATCCAATGAGAAATCTACATGTTACATAAGCTGATATTTTAATTAATTTGTCTAAATAGATATTTTATCTTATTTTAGAGCCAATCAATACAGCTGGATAAATGGTCATGATATGCTAACGTGATATTAATCACACAAATACATTAATGGCTATATTAATCCCAGCTGCAGATGGGATGCTATAACCATATATATATCCTTTAATAATTAAGATTTCTAAATATGAAATCTAATCACGATTTATCCAGTCATATATCATGCTATTAATTTAAATTAATTTAAATTAATTAATTAAATGCCTGTATATTTACCAGTTAAGTAGATATTTTCTCATCAGATATCCTCAGGTAGCTAAGTGTCATGGATCTCTTTCTCTGCATGGAGTGTAAGAGTTTCTTGGTTACTCTGATCGCCCGATTCTGCCTGGATCTCTCTGAATCCCCAGAGTGTCGTAATGTGTCTCTCTTCAATCTTTGAATCTCGACTCTTCCCTTGTCTTAACTTTTTAAAGGGGAAATTCCTCTAAGTGATAGCCAATCACAAATGTGGGGTGTGGTTGCCTTCTAGGTAATCATTTTAATATTTGGACTCAAGAGGGCAGCCTTGTTCCACTAAACATACCTATCCAGGAAATAGTTAACTTCTCCTGGTGGCTATTTTTGACGTCATTTACGTTATCTTTATGTAGCCAATAACTTATTTTATCTGTCAGATCAAGAGGATTTCTTCGGACTTATCCAGACTATGCGTCTCCATTTTCTGTAGTAATTCCTAAAATTGATAGTTTGTGAACTAAGTTTCACCTTAAACTATAATGGGACGTTGTACAATATCGAAAGTAAAATTTAATTATTTAATCCTCTCTGTCACCTACGTCTGGGAATAGAATTTATTATAGTTGCATTAGTACCTAGACAGTCTCTTATCTATTTGGTTGTTTATCTTACACATTCCATTCAGCTCGGGCAAAGCAGTCAGTTTTAGAGAAAGGATAGAAATTCTGTGTCTCTTTGTTAACTTGCAGATACAAAATGGAGTCTGATCTGTTCATTTTGATTTCAGAACATACACTTTGTATTTCTATCATAGCACAAAATGTCTGCCGATATAAATACCCTGACAATATACTATTCCAAGTTTGTTTAATTGTTCTAGTGACATTATGAAACACTAAACATGTTTCACTGTTTGTGACTATAATTAACTACTTTTGTTACTGGCATTATGCACAGTCAGTTCTTATGGAGTTCCATATGGAGAGCAAGGGAGATTAATGTACATAGTTAGCCCACAAACAAAATTAATTATCTTTTCTATGAGCGTTTTTATCTAGACAAGTAAACTTACCTATAAGTCTTTGAGACGATTAGTACTTTAGTTTCTCTATTAACCAGTTGCATTTTAAATGCCAAGTTACATTTTGAGTCTCCAAATTCAATCAGCACCACAGACAGCTCCCATCAGAAGTACTGGAACACTGTGTTCATACACAGAATGATTTTTTTATACCCCCAATGCCTCAGTCCATATTTGCAAAATTGATCTGGAATACCAATCTGTATCAGAGCATGGAGTGTAGGCTGCAGGTGAGTCAGGTATCTGACTATGATTGGGACTAAGGAGACTTGCTGCAGCAGTGTTCAACACATTCCATTATGACATCACATACAGCAACTGCATTACATCATCACTGACACCAATAACAGGCCTAACTATCTTAACATATAGATCAAATTGTTCCCTTCAGAAATTACGATGATAGAGCCTACATTGACAAGATTTTTCACCAAACAGACATCAAGGTGAATTTCTAATTTAAGTCCCATGTAGCCAAAATGGAATCACTTTAAATTTCCAATAGTTCTCACCTTAGTGAATAACCCTGTGTATTGCTCATACAGTGTTCCTTGTGCATCTGTTTGACTTATTATCATGGAGTTGCATTGCAATTTGAAATAATATATATATAGTGAGGGGAAAAGTATCTGATCCCTTGCTGATTTTGAACGTTTGTCCACTGACAAAGAGATGATCAGTCTATGATTTTAATGGTAGGTGTATTTTAACAGTTAAGGACAGAATAACAGACTAATAGAGCGGGTCTCTTTGGTGAAACTCCACCTATTTGACTGAGATCATAGGGATTTAGTCGATTTCAAGTTGGTGCTTTGTGAACCATTAGTTTGCTATACTGAAGTCAACTTAAGTTACTAAATAACTTAATACCACTAGCTGGTATATATTAGTGTCAGCAAAATACTAACTGTGACGGACCGCTTGGCACCCCAACTGGGTACCTCAGCCAATCGCTACTTCCTAGCTGTCACCGAGTACAATAAGCAGCGCACCAGACACCATAAGCACCATAGCTCCTTGGCCGCCGCAGCTTGGCTGGGGTCTCACCGTCCCTTCCCACCCTGGACCAACTCCTGGATCCAGCTAAGAGTGGGAAGGCCTCTCCTGCAAGAGAGTATAGCAGGTATAGCAGAGTAGCTCTGACAAGAACTGGTGATTATAGCTGGTATAGCGGTTCCCTACAAACATGAGATGAGACTCTATGTTGAGGGTAAGCAGGAACTCATTTAATGGTAGCCACAACTGGCATTATATGCAGGTCCCCATGCAAGGGGCACTCCCCTCTGAACCTGAGAGTAAACCACAGTAGAAACAAATACACAATAACATTGGCTCTCAGATCCAGGACACTCCCATACATAATAGGTGAATCCCTCCTCTGTATCTGGGAGATAATTGAGTCAAGCACTGTATTAACTCAATTATCTCCAGACACAAAAACACACATTTTTATAACATATTAAAAAATACCCCCAAAACACATGGAAACCCCAATATAGTCATATCTCCTGATTGCCCCGATCTGGGGGACCAGCATATCTAAAAAATCACCCAGATTGGTTAAGGGGTTCAGGATTTCCATGTTTGACAAACCGCACGCATGGTGCCTTGCCCAAAACTGTTCCAGAGAATCAGGGCTTGCGCTCGGTCTAGTTCGGTAGTTCACTATATAACAGAAATACGAATGTAACCAGTTCGTATGTATACTTAGTCTGTGTCTCTTGTTCAGGAGTGTGTTTCCACCGGACTCGACTCTTCTCAAGTGAATCCAGACGAACGAACATGAAGAGATGGAAGTCCCAGCGGTGTTTGAGAGTGTCCGATTATAGTTTCATGCACTCAATGACCAAACACCACTGTATGTGTTCGCGGCTAAAGATGGCCACCGCCACGTGTTCGCACATACATTACTTAATTGCATTCTATAAACATGTAGTAGTATATAGGCTATATAATTATGCTTACTAATAGGATACCCAATACCTACCTTGTTCGTATTCTGGGCTAAGGTAATTTGACTTTACCTTGTTTATTGCCCTTCCATATATATTGCATAAAGCTAGTCTGAATCATTTCAAACCAGCTATTAGAGATATTTAATGGTAACTGTGGCGGTCACCCCGAGAGAGGAGGGGTATCCACCGCCAACGATGTCTTTTTCCCCTAGTGTGGGTAGTGCTGTAGTATTCCCAAGTCGATCTCCAAGCAGGCAATAGAGCCAGTATAGCTGTACAGCTCTTGGTTATAGCAAGTCTAGCTGTTCCCTACAATCACGAGACGAGGCTGCGTGTTGAGGGTAAAGTGAACTGATTTTAATGGGACCTCACTTTGCCTTTTATGACAATCCCCATGCAAGGGGTTCTCCCACCTGGACCTGATGGAAGACTGTAATACAAAGTCACAGACCAATGACAACGTTGTTAAAATACATGACACTCCCATACATATCATACAATCCCTCCCCTCTGCCTTGGACATAATTGCTAAGTACTGAACTAACGCCATTATCTCAAGGCGAAAAAAATCATGATTTTACAGGCAACCCAAAAGTACCCCAAAAACTCACATAAATCCCACAAAAAGTATATCCCCTGATAGCCCCGATCTGGCATGATTTTCATGGAAGTCTTTTTTCTGACCGACCGCACACGAGGCTCCTGCCTAAATAGTTCCATAGATTCAGGCTGTGCGGTCGGTCTCCTTCAGGAACTTCAAACACAACAAAATACCGAAAGTAACAGTTCATGGAAAAACAAGTCGTGTGCCCCTCGTTCGGAAGTTTGGTTTCACCGAACGTCATTCCAGAGACTCGAACCAAACCGAACATAATTGCGTCTGGAAATCCCAGCATTGTTTATGCCGTCGAGTGGCTGATTTTAGTTCCATGCACTTGATTATCAAACACCGCTGTATGCGTTCGCAGAGTTAAGATGGCCACCACCTCGTGTTCGGCTGTATGAACGCCGGCCACCCAGCCGACCCCTTAGAATGTTATTGATTTTGTGGTTTTTGCAAGTGTGAAAAGGGTCAGCCAGGTTAATGAGGGGCACATGACTGCACTGGGTGGTCTATCCCTTCTGCGAATTGTTCGGTTCACGAATTAAGTTCTAAATTTTGTTCGGTTGAGTTCGGATCAATTAAATAACAGTGATTCAGGGACAGGGAATCTGTCACAGTAACATTTGAAACAAATAATTCCATTTAGGTATAACATATGCATTCACTACATTGACTCTTCCCAGAAAGTTTTTTCGTTCTTTTAGCCATCTATTAGTGTTTTGTAGAAGATTCAGGAAGTTTATCTCCATGATTCGATTGGTTTCTCTGGTTAAACTAATACCTAAGTAATCGACTGTTTCTTCTACCCACAAGTACTCATTCATATTTCTGATTTCCCTTTTACTTTTGTTATCTAAGTTAAGATCTAATATCAGAGATTTACTAATATTTGACTTATAATTTGATGCCAAAGAATATCTCTCTATTTCTTTCATTAGAATATTTAATGATCTACAAGGGTTTATCAGTGTGATTAAAATATCATCTGCATACAGACTTATTTTTTTAAACTTCACTATTTCTTATTATCATCAGCCATATTATAGTAAGAAAAAAAGAAAAGAAAAATTATTATTTACTATAATTATACATTTGTGTCTTTCTTAGTGTTTATATCACTCATATATATTCTCCTAATGATATTCTTAAAATTCAAATTTCAAATAATTCTATAAAAGGCCAAGATCAATTGTCTATGAAACTTTTCCAAGATTGTGAATATTGATTACCATAGTGCGGTGAAATATTGATTTAACTTTTACTCTATATCATAGGCGTGCGCACGGGGTCCCCGCAGCACGCCTATGGATTGAGACCGGCAGGGGAGATCTCAGGATTTCCCCTGTCGGCTCATGCAGAGCCAGCGTTATCCGAGCGCAGGCTCTGCTCTAAGCCTCCATGGGCCGGTGGGGAGCACCCTCACACACACAGCACCCACACACATACAGCACCCCCACACACACAGCACCTACACACATACAGCACCCTCACACACACAGCACTCTCACACACACAGCATCCACACACATACAGCACACAAACAGCACCCACACACACAGCACCTACATACATACAGCACCCACACACATACAGCACCCTCACACAAACAGCACCAACACACATACAGCACCTACACACAGCACCCTCACACATACAGCACCCTCACACACACAGAACCCTCACACACACAGCACTCACACACATACAGCACACAAACAGCACCCACACACACACAACACCTACACACATACAGCACCCTCACACACACAGCACCCTCACACACACAATACACTAACAGCACCCTCACAAACACACACAGCACCCTCACACACACAGTACACTAACAGCACCCTTACAAACACAAACACAGCACCCTTAGAAACACACAGCACACTAACAGCACCCTCACAAACACACACACAGCACCCTCACACACACAGCACACAAACAGCACACTCACATACAAACAGCACCCTCACACACAGCACACTAACAGCACCCTCGCAAACACACACACAGCACCCTCACACACACAGCACACAAACAGCACCCTCACATACAAACAGCACCCTCACACACAGCACACTAACAGCACCCTCACACCACCCTCACACAGCACACACACACACACAGCAGTGTATGTATGTATATATATGTATATATATTTATATATATACATATATATACATACATACATACATACATACATATACAAGCGGCGTGTGTTTGTGCTTTAGGGTGCACACCCTAATGCAATAGGCTGCGCACGCCTATGCTCTACATGTTGAATTCTTTATGTGAATTATCTTTCATTTTCTTCATTTTTCCTTTACTTCACCTTTGTGAATCTCTAAATATCCTTTTATTTCAGTTATCATTATTTCATTCTTTTACTATAGTATATTAGAATCGTGCATATTATTCTGTATCTATAAAACATTACCGTATATACTCGAGTATAAGTATACCGTGTATACTCGAGTCAATGTCTGTATTATGGCAACTTACATTGCCATAATACAGACAAGGAGCTGTTTGGGGCTGGCAGGAAATGCTTACTTACCTTTCCACTGGACCACCAGGGAGTGAGAGCCCCCCTCCCTGCCATGTATCAAGCAGGGAGGGGGGGGCGAAAAAAATAAATAAAAATGTAAATTATAAAATAAAATATTAATAATAAAAAAATTATAAAAAAAATATTACTAATAAAACAAAAATAAATTAATATTAAAATAATAATTAAAAAATAATAATAAAAATGTCCACCCCCACCAAGGCTCTGCATCACACTCTGCATCACACACACACACACACTGCACTCATACACACACTGCATTTATACACACACTGCACTCATACACACACTGCACTCATACATACACTGCATTTATACACACACTGCACACATACACACACTGCATTCATACACACACTGCACTCATACGCACACTGCACTCATACACACACACTGCCTCATATACACACACTGCACTCATACACACACTGCATTTATACACACACTGCACTCATACACACACTGCATTCATACACACACTGCACTCATACGCACACTGCACTCATACACACACACTGCACTCATATACACACACTGCACTCATACACACACTGCCTTCATACACACACACACTGCATTCATACACACACACTGCACTCATACACACACTGCATTCATACACACACACACTGCATTCATACACACACACGCTGCACTCATACACACACACTGCATTCATACACACACTGCATTCATACACACACACACTGCATTCATTATATACACACACTGTAAATAAATATTCAATTAATATAATTTTTTGGGGATATAATTTTATTTAGAAATTTACCAGTAGCTGCTGCATTTCCCACCCTAGTCTTATACCCGAGTCAATAAGTTTTCCCATTTTTGGGGGGTAAAATTAGGGGTCTCGACTTATATTCGGGTCGACTTATACTCGAGTATATATGGTAATTGCATATGTTTCACTTTCCCCTTGTTCCCCTTTTCCTTCCTTCTCCTCTTAATATGTGTTTATATTATACTGTATCAATATTTCCTTTATCATATTACCATCTATCAATAATTTGTAAAAAAAAACAAAAAAAAAAAAAACACCTTTTTAAATTTGAATACATTCTAATTATTGTTGTCGTTCCCCCTCCACTCCCCCCAAGCTATTATTCCCTTTTTGTCCATATTTTTCTTTATCTTCTTTCTTCAGGATTTAAATGTGAGGAGTTCATCAACAGCACGGATTTCATCCACAGCTTAGCTGTATCTAGTTTGGTAAATGACAGTCTTTCTCCGTTCCAGTTGAATCTTAGGGCTGCAGGGAAGTTCCACTGGAACCTGGTATTATGTTTTTTTGAGAAATTTAGTCACTGATGAAAATGATTTTCTCCATGTTCTCGTGTAGTAAGAAAGATCCTGCAGAAATACTATATCTGTGTAGCGGGTGTTTTTCAGCGAGTTTTATCGTCGTGTGTTCATCAGTTTTATCTTTAAATTGTGCTGAGCGAAAGTTTGCTATCA
Source organism: Pelobates fuscus (assembly GCF_036172605.1). NCBI lineage: Eukaryota > Metazoa > Chordata > Amphibia > Anura > Pelobatidae > Pelobates > Pelobates fuscus. Next base: position 282,617,552 of record NC_086321.1, on the reverse strand, counting down.
CATTTCTTGGGTATTGTGTACATATATTGCTTGGTTTTTATATGCGATGTACTCTTTCCATCGAACAATCGAGTGTTGACATATCTGGAAGTAATACTTTAAATAGTCCATTTAAGTATTCTTCAAGTTTCTCTATTTCAATTTCTTCAGGTATTTCACAGAAACGTAAATATGTTCAATCTTCACCATCTGTCTTGAAGTTCCGATATTTTTTGTTCCAATTCATTGATTTTAACTGTTTATTATTATTTGTTGTTTCTTTAATAAATTAGAATTTTTGTTCCATCAAATTGATGGCTTCTGTTATTTTTTTTTTGTATCATGTTTAATCCCTTTAGTTAGATAACATATCATGTCTAAGTCCTTGTAACTGTGTTTCTAATAATTGTTTTATATGCTCTTGTAAGCTATTATGATCAATGGACTGCACAGTTATAGGTTCTGCACTCACTCCCAAGAAAGGACTTTGTTCTTCAGTTTGTGTTCCTATTTATTGAGTGTCTTTTGAGGGAGTGGGAATGAAGACACCTGAAAGTCTTTTTTGTAGTGGTTTTGTTTCTTTTTTTTTTTATCCGCTGTACTTTTTTTCTAATGCCATTTCAAAGGGAAGGGAGGTAAAGGATTACTAAATTCTGATTTTTTTGTGATTAGCTTCTCAGTTCCCGCGTTCACTTACAGAACTAGTTGCCAAAAGGAAAAAAAAAGTCTCTTTTACAACAGAAAAAATAAACTGCTATCAGTCTTCCTCTTTCTCTTTCTTTACCTTCTTTTTTTATCAAACATTTTATCAAACTTTGTTGGCGATGTTTTTTGTACTTCTAGATTTTAAAGCTCTGTTCTCCCTTCCTTCTTCTTCTTCTTCTTCTTCTTCTTCTTTCCTCCTACTCCTTTCTTTTTCCTCGGCAGATATACCGCTGCTTGAGCTGCCTGTTTCTTGATTTATTCTTCTCTCTGCAAACGCTAAACACACGTGGGGCTCAGAAGCTAGATGTCAACCTGCACTTCAAACATCAAAGGAGGCTCCTTACTTACATTGCCTTTATCGGGCTCGCCTACCTTCCCGTGCGTGTCAAATCATCACTCACGTGCACACCTCATAAGTTTATTCTTATACAGCCATCACTTTTAAGAAGAGGTATGATTACTGCAGTACCAAAAATTATTACTTACGATAAAGGCTAACTCTGTACAACATGCTACTCTCAAAGCTGATCAGACAGGGAAACACAGAACAAAAGAAGAAAACAAATGAGAGCTGTGTTATCAGATGCAAAGTAAACAAGGTGCTACCAGTGATTTATTAGGACACATAAATGCACATATGTTACAAGTTGCCCCTTTAATCTACTCACCCCCAAAGGCCCTATTCAACACCCCAAACACACAGACACTGAATCCACTACACAAACTCAGACACTACATTCACACTGCATCCAGTACGCACACCGCATCCACTACACAAACATAGACACTGCATGGAAAAATAGAAGAATAAACCATCTGGCAAAACCTACAAAAAGGGGTAACCATCATATAGTTATATACCAGAACAAAGTAAAAGTGTACTCTCAGGATTAAAGAGCGACAACACAAAAAGGTAGGAATGGCTTACAACTAATGTCATAAAATAAATAAATGCTTTATTAGGAAAACTTAAACAAAAGAAAAAAACAAGTGTATAAACGTGTATTTGTAAGAAAGGACAATGTGATTAGTATTAGTGTGTAACCACAGAGGCTGAATAAGTATAGTCAAAACATTCTGCACGATTGAATTAAAGTGCAGTTTAGTAGTACCACCAATGTCTGATTAACAAGATAAGAAAATAACAGCAACTGATAAATGGAGTGGCCTAAGCTTGTTAATTATATAGGAAAATCTAATCCCAGTGGGCGATAGAGTTGCAATGTAGACAATATTTCCTAAGTGTTAGAGTCTGTAAAATCAGAACAACAAAAAATCAATGGGTACAGGATTTAACTCACTATACAAACACAATGCATTCATTATACACACACTCTGCATCCAGTATACACGTACACACACTGCCTCCACTATAAAAACACACTGCATCGACTTTACTTATCCTTGCGGGCGGACACAGTATCGAACCCTGGGGGCCCAAGGCTTGAGCTACAGGATAATGGAACGTTTTAAGAACAGTGAGATGTGGGTCAAATGTGCATTTTGTAACTACCTTAGTTAGCTTACTTACCTTTCTTCCCTCACAGAGCCGACCTTCTTGGGGAAATTCTAACTGTTTGCCTGAGATCAACGAGATTGAGTCAGTTAGTGTTTTGTGAAACATTAGTTTTCTATACTAAAGTCAACTTGTTACTAAATAACTTAAATCAATACATGGAAGATGTTTGTGTCAGCAAAATACCAACTGATTACTAAGATTCACTTCAGCCTTTAATGACTGTACAATAATAATGTATATTGCAAATGATATTGAAAACACTCTTGGTGATCACAGTTGTGCCAATTGGGAAAAAAAATACCCATATATCAATAACTTAATAGCAACTCAATAGCAATTCCATCAGGACAAAGTTCTAATTAAAATAAAAATGCAGAGGGAATGCATATTCTTTGCCATGTTTATTTAATTGCTGAAGTGACATTATGAAACACTAAATATGTTTCACTGTTTGTGACTATAATTAACTAGTTTTGTTACTGGCATTATAGACAATCAGTTTTTATCTGGATTCTGGACAAGTAAACTGACCCATTAGACTGTGACACTGTTTGTACTTTAGTTTGTATTAAACTAGTTGCAATTAGCTTTTTTATTTATTTTTGTCAATCTTTACTTTTTTCTGCGCACATAAGAACAGACATGTGTGTGCGGGGGGTCAGTCTGTGTGTGTGGGGGGGGGGCAGTCTGTGTGTGGGGGGGTCAGTCTGTATGGGGGGGTCAGTCTGTGTGTATGGGTCAGTCTGTGTGTGTATGTGTGTGTGTGTGTTTGTGTATGGATCAGTCTGTGTGCGTGTGGGTCAATCTGTGTGTGGGGGGCTCAGTCTGTGTGTGTATGGTTGTGGGGGGGTCAGTCTGTGTGTAGGGGGTAAGTTTGTGTATATGGGTCAGTCTGTGTGTGGTGGGTCAGTCTGTGTGGGGGGGGGCTCAGTCTGTGTGTGTCAGTCTGTGTGTGTATGGGTCACATTGTGTGGTGGGGGTCCGTCTGTGTGTATGGGTCTGTGTGTGTGTATGGATCAATCTGTGTGGGGGGGTCAGTCTGTGTGTGGGGGGGTCAGTCTGTATGAGGGGTTAGTCTGTTTGTATGGGTCAGTCTGTGTGTATGGGTCAGTCTGTGTGTGGGGGTCAGTCTGTGTAAGTGTTAGAGCTCAAAGAGAGATACTTCTCATTTCATGACTACCCCTGTACCTGATGGATAGGCAGCCTTCTCAACCACCACGGATCTCATTGTGCCACCCCGTCCCTGCAAGGAAAGATCAGGGAAAGGGGAATATCCTTTTTTTTTTTTTTTTACAATTGATAAACTAAAAATTGTAAAGCTCTTCCCTATCCCACTCTCTACACCCCCTGAACACAGTAGACCCTCACAGATAGTGAACCCCCCACATACAGTACACTCCAACAACACAGAGTAGACCTTTGCATACACACACAGTGCACCCCTCACACACATTATCTCTTCACCCACATACACACTTCTTCCCCACATACCTTCACCCCCACATACACATGCATACATACATACATACATGCTTCACCCAGTTACACACCGAATCTCATATATATATACATATAGATAGATAGATAGATAGATAGATAGATAGATTTTAAATAAAAACTACAGCTCCTTGATAAGCAAACAATGCAACCCAAATACACATACACTCACAAAGCAGCCCCTAGATGCACATGCACATACCTTACAGGCCCTCTCAGCACACACACAATCTCAAAAGCTCCTATACATGAGCATGTGCTCAAACTACAGCCCCTAGTTACACATAGTACACCATAAACAAACTCCTCTATACACACACTTCACCACAGTCCCTTCTTAACACCATGAAAAATGATCTTGCATGTCCTGAAAAGGTTTTCCAGTTTCCATGAAAATTTGTCTTGCCTGTAATAAAGAAGGTGCAGCAGTGGAACCAGGGCCGGCGCTACCTGTAAGGTGGACTAGGCAGCCGCCAGGAGCGCCGGCCCCCCTAATGCTGCAGCCGCCCGAGCGCTCTGTAGACACACAGCATACACTACACAGACACTGAATCCACTACACACACTACATCCACTACATAAACACAGACACTGCATCCACTACACAAACACTGTATACACGTTCCTCATGCACTCTCTTTACATCCACTATGCACACACACTCTGCATCCAATATACACACACACACACACACTGCATCCACTATATATACACACTGCGTTGACTTTACTTGTGGGTGGGGGTGAGCCCTGGCTGGCCCAGCCCTTGAGCTATGTAAGAGCCCAACATTTTTTGATGAAAACCCTGATACTATGAATATAATGGTTTGGAAGAACAAAAAACACTCCAAAATAGTTGAAGCCCACGGAACAGCAAAGCTAGGAGGCTGGCATATGGACAAAGGTGATTTGGGATTGGAAATGTTATGTGTGGGAGTGTGGCCTAGCTTAACGTAAAAAAATAATGGTGTCTGTGTTTATTGAGTGGGGATTTATGGGTGTAAATTTGGGAATATGCCCATGGGGACGACTAGGCGCATTCAAGAATTCTGGATAACTAACAAATTAATAAAAAAAACTATAAAACAGAGTCGGAAGTTAATTTGCCCTCTAATTGCATTATCTTAATCAGTTCATCAGAACCCCCAACTTAGTGAATAAAAAAACACTCACAAAACACACTCACATAAAAAATAAATGCTGTTCTTTGTGGTTGTTATAAAGATATGGATCTTTATGGTGAAAGTGATTAAATGAATTAAAGCGTGAAAACCTGTGTGTACTTAATGTATGTGGTTGATAAACTGAAAACGACCTCAACAAGATATCAACACTGTGCATATATTATGACATTACTGCTCATTAGGGAATGAATGAGATATTACTTCTACACAGTGAAATATAAAAACTGCAAAATGCAGTCATTGTGTGCAAATCAATCACATGTTGTTTTTGCATTTTCCACATTGTTTGCCATTTAATAGAAATTGATGTTTAATTTGTCTGCAAATGTTCTTGTCCAGTACATGTTCTTATCTGTGCAATGGTTGTATGCAGCATCATTCTGCTGTTAAAATTAAGGTTTTTGTCTACAGTCAGGGACTTCTGTGTTTTATGGATGTACATAAAGAAATACACATAACTGGAAGCCTGATTTGCATTCACTCCTGACTGACCTGCCAATTCTTTGGGCTGAAACATCACCATTTTATTTTAAATTATTTATATAAAGTATACATTCCGCAGTACAGAGCATTTGAAGGCGGAATAGCCTGACATTATGTAACTGTGGAGGCCAGCCTCTTGCCTCAGGACTTTGGCCCCAGGGCCGGATTAACATAGGGGCTGATGGAGCTGTAGTTCCAGGCCCAGACCCATGGAATAGGCCCATTGATTTAAAAAATATATATATATATTTTTGTTTTTTTACTCACTACTCTTAGGGTTGCCAGGTATTTCTCACGTATTTCTTATGGTTGCCAGGTATTTCTTAAAAGTATTTCTCAGGTATTTGAGGCTGAGTATAAACAGAGATTATTCTGCAATACCAGTGCCGGCAGTAGGGATCGCTGTTTGTGTGGAGAGAGGCAAAGATAAGAAGTTACAGCATCGCTCTCCCTGCCTCTCTCTACTCACTGATCTACAGGGGAGCAGCTCTGCACAGAGAGGCCAGACAGCAGCTACCAAGCCTGCGAGACATGGGGAAGGTGAGAGACTTAGGGACGCTGAGACATTGGGACACTGAGAGACATAGGGACACTAGGGAACATGGGGACCCATGTCTCCCAGTGGCCCATAGTCTCTCAGTGTCCCCATGTCTCCAAGCCAGTGTCCCTAGTGTCTCACTGTCCCCATGTCTCCCAATGTTCCTGGTGTCTCTCAGTGTCCCCATGTCTCCCAGTGTCCCTGGTGTCTCTCAGTGTCCCTAGTATCTGTGTCCCTAGTCTCCCAGAGTCTCCTAGTCTCTCAGTGTCCCCATGTATCTCAGTGTCCTCATGTCGCTCCCAGTGTCTCAGTGTCCCCATGTCTCACAATGTCCCAATGCCTCTAAGTGTTCCTTAGTGTCCTAGTGACATCGGGACACAAGGAGACATGGGGTCACAGACTCTAAGGGACACTGGGAGACATGGGGATACAAACACTAGGGGAAACTGTGCGACATGGGGACACTGAGAGACATGGGGACACTGGGGGACATAGGGAGACATGGGGACACTGGGCAACTTTGAGACCTGGGAGACTTGGGGCACTCCCAGTGTCCCCATGTCTCCCAGCCAGTGTCCCTAGTATCTCAGTATCCCAATGTCTCCCAGTGTCCCTGGTGTCATTGTCTGTTGTGTGCCAGAGTCCCTGCTGTCTCAGTGTTTCCTAGTCTCCTAAAGTCCCATAGTCTCCCAGTGTCTCAGTGTCCTAATGTCTCCCAGGTTTATTGGACACTGCAATGTTTTGACCTGTACCCAGGTCTTTATCAAGTTTCCAGTGTCCCCTATATATCACAGTGTCCCCTATGTATCACATTGTCTCAGTGCCCCATGTCTCCCAGTGTCCCCTCGTGTCTCAAAGTCACCCAGTGTCCCCATGTCTCACAGTGTCCCCAAGAGTATCAGTGTCCCCAGGTCTCCCAGTGCCCCAATGTCTCTCAATGTCCCCTAGAACACATATCTCAGTGTACCCCATTCAGATGAGAACTGTCATCTTTCTGAGCAGGTCTTCCTCTTTGGACTATGCAAGTAATGCAATTCACATCACTGGCCTGCCCCTTTTACCCCATTAACCGGTGTTCCATAAAGCAGGGGTATGCTATTATGATTAGTAAATTACTAATAGTGCCAAAACAAAAATAGTAATTATTTGCTAACATCTAGCATGGCTATTCACTAAAGTGAGAAATAAATGTGAATTCAAAGTGAATTTTAATTTTAAAGGGTCACTACAGTCACCAAAACAACTTTAGCTTAATAAATCATTTTTGTTGTATCCATTTTCTTCTCAAATAACTTTTGTTTCTATCCATGCAGTCCTAGCCACACCTCCCCTGGCTGTGACTGACTCAGCTTGCATGAAAAAAATGGTTTCAATTGCAATCAGATGTTAATTTATTTTATAGGTTTTTGTCTCCTGCTTTGAAAATTTAACTTTAATCACACACAGGAGGCTTCTGCAAAGTCTAGCAAGCTATTAATAGTTCAGGTGATAAGACATTCTAAATTAAACAGACTGTGCAATAAAGGTGGTGTAAACATTAGATCTCATTTTCCTTGAAGTGTTAAGGAAGGCTGTGTAAGTCACATGCAGGGAGGTGTGACTAGTGCTGCATAAACAAAACTATTTGACTCCTTAATGACAAAGAATTGAGCAATGAGACTTCAAAGGCATGATCTATACATGAAAACTGCTACATTAAACTAAAGTTGTTGTGGTTACTATTGTGTCTCTTTAAGGTCAAACTAATCAAACTGGACTTTCTCTTAGCAGGAGAATTCTCTGAGAAAAAACACAATTTTTATATTAATGTATTTATATATATATATTTACATCTGAAAAATCCTTTTTAAGACTATGGATAATGGACACATGTAGAAAAAAATAACAGTGGCATATTTATGTCTAAGTAGCTCTTTCAGTGGCTAAATAACCAAGTTCTCAAAAATGTATGTAATACATAGAAATTAATCCCATGTTTCTGGGACAAGAAATGGAAGATCACCCCAGCAGGTTATAAGCTAATTCATTTTCATTTATGATAAAAATTGACCACACGTGTAGCAGACATGGGAAAGTGGGGGAGGTGAAGAATTTTTTTTATGATAATAGTTGCCATGGAAACTGTATGAACCCAGGTTAATTGGTCCATAATGTCTTAGCATAAATGTTTATTTTATATAGTTACTCACTGAGATACGTTCGTGTGTGCAGTGCAAACGTTAAAGGGCTTCCTTTTCTTCATTCGACTGCGTTAATGAGCCCTGGCTGTCTTTGAAAGCAGAGCAACAGTACAGATAATACAAATGAATTGACATTTTTTTAAATCATAGCTGCTTTCTGATTGGGAATGAGAACAAGGGATATAGAATACCAAAAAATGGGGCAACAGATGCCAAAAGGGGCAAAAGATAGTATCATAAGGCTACACAGGTTAAGACACATTTTGGGAGCAGCTAAATGCCTCTTCATTGGTCCTGCTTGGGACTGAGAATGTACCTGAGTCACACTTTTGTTTTGATTTCTATCAAAGATGACATGTTTTTTAGGTAACAAATATCATTAGGATAACAGATGTTGCTAAATTTTATTTTTAAGGAAACACTCCAAGTTTCATAATGGCCTAGACTCTTTTCATTCATGTTGTGTCCTTGTTTGTCTTTATCTAATTAATTCTAGCTGCAGTAACATTAAAAGCAAGTTGGGAATATTTGTTAGAAGCGGGGGAAATCCCTTCCTTTATGACTACCAGGCAAAAATTGAAGATTATGCTAGCGCTAGTGTACTTATAATCTTAATTTTAATAATGACAGGAGGCGAGTATTTTGCATTACTCTCTTTACTTAACTCCACAGCAGTAAAGAAAGTGAAACATTTAAACCAATCAAAATGCAAAACAGTGAGCATATAGTCCCAGTGAACAGGCTCCTCCCCCTCTTTCGGAGCGACATCGGAACAGGGAAGAAGGTTGATGATAAAGTCTGTAACGAACATCAGTAGTAGTCTTTAACGGGAGTGATGAACTTCTTGGCTTGAGTAGAAAAACAGGTACCAACAGGTGAAGCGTCCAATAGGGTCTTTGGTCTTTATAATATGAGCCGTAATCCTATGGATATGTGGTAGATGTTCCCAATCTTTGCGAAATTAAACTGAAAAGAGAATATGAGAAGGTTAGGCACCGGTCTTGAAACTGTTTGTAGTTATGACAGTCATCCATCGGATAATATTGCATTAATAATTAGCGAATTCAGTGTGTAATCTACTAGTAGTTAAATAGGCTGATGATAACAATGGATATATTAAGCCTAACGTATTAAATTTAAGAAAACAGTTAGACAACAGGAAATGAAAGATGTAGACAAAACTATGAATAGAGTAGTTCCCCTCCTCCGGGTGGGAAGGGTGGGAAAATACTCGCCTCCTGTCATTATTAAAATTAAGATTATAAGTACACTAGCGCTAGCATAATCTTCAATTTTATCACATGACAGGAGGCTTCCTATTTTGCATTTTTAACGCTGTAGAATAAGAGACATAGCCGCACCGGAGTTCGGTCGGAAATAGAAGGTGCGGAATGTAGATTCTCTAGACCAGTCTGGGGAGCGTAGGATATGCGTTAGGGAAGCGCCCGCCATAAAGGCTGAGGATGCTGCTGCTCCGCGCACCGAGTGGGCTCCAAACGTAGTATCAACGCCGGCTAGCGATAGTAGCCAGCGAACCCATCTTGCTAGAGTGGTGGTAGTGATGGGGACATGTGGTCTAACATATGACACTAGGAGTTGACCTGATGGTGAGGATCGGAGTGGCAGGGTAGTTTCCACGTATTGTTGTAGAGTGGAGACGACACAGAGTTGTGGATCTGTGGGGAAGAAAGGATAAAACACAGATGTGGAGTCCGTCTTAGTGCGACGAGATATCCGGAATGTAACTCCTTCAGGGGAGATTGAGAAAGCGTCTATGTCCAGAGCTCGAATGTCTGAGACCCTGCGGAAGGAGACCAGGCAAAGCAAGACTGTGAGTTTTGCTGATAGCTGACGGAGGGAGAGTCTGTCGTTAGTTGGCCAATCCCTCATGAATCGGAGGATTACGTCGACGTCCCAGAATTGAGAATATTTTGGCCCTGGGGGGCGTTGTAATCGAATGCCTCTCAGGAGTCGACATACGAGTGGGTCCTTTCCAACCGGGATCCCTTGAATGGGGACATGGGCCACTGAAATAGCTGAACGGATTACGTTTAGTGATCTGTAGGATCGGCCCAATGAGAATAGGTGAGATAGGAAGTTCAAAATGGTTGGAATAGTGGCCGTAAATGGATCGAAGTTTCGTTCCAGACACCAAGTGGACCAGGAATTCCAGGCGGATAGGTAGCATCTTCTGGTTCCAGAGGCCCATGAGTCCCATAGTAGTTCCTTAGCAGCCTGCGATAGTTCGCCGACTTGCCAGGAGCCTCTGAAAGCGTCCAAGCCACCAGATGGAGACGATTGTCTAGGATGAGAGGATGCGGATTGCCTTTGGGATCTGTGAGAATGTACTGATGATGAGGTAGTAGGAGAGGATCGTTGCAAGATAGAGCTAGGAGATCTGGGAACCATGGTTGTCCCCTCCATAGTGGAGTGATGAGTACTAGCGAGGTTTGCTGGTTCTTCAGGTAGTGTATGGTCCTCGCTATCATGGCGAAAGGAGGGAAGGCGTAGGCTCCCGTGATCGGCCATGGTTGTAGAAATGCGTCCACTGCTGCGCACTCCGGGTCCGGGAGCCAGCTGAAGTATGATTTAATTTGTCTGTTGTTGCGGGACGCAAATAGATCTAGGTGGAGTGGTCCTAGGCGATCCGCGATGTGGTTGAAGATTTGTGGATCCAGTTTCCAGTCGCTGGTGTCCCGCCAGTGGCGTGAGAACCAATCCGCTGTGAGGTTTGTCTCTCCTGGGAGGTATTCCGCCGTGAGGTAGATGTTGCCGGGTAGGCAGAAGTTGAAGATGTCTTTCGTTATTTCTGACAGGAGCCGGGAGCGGGCTCCGCCTAGGCGGTTGATGTAGCGGACTGCGGAGATGTTGTCCATCCGGAGGAGGATGCAGCAGTCCGACTTGTCCTTCGCTAGGCTTCGGATAGCAAAGGACCCGGCTAGAAGTTCTAGGCAGTTTATATGTAATTTGAGGTCCTGGGATGTCCAGGCGCCTCCTGTCGATATATTTCCGCTCGTCGCGCCCCATCCCCAGAGGCTGGCGTCAGATTCCAATATCATGTCGGGAGCCTTTCCGAAGATGGTTCCATGCCTCCATGCTGTCCAGCCACCATCTGAGTTCGTCTCTGACTTCCTCTGTCATCGGGACCAGCTGGTCATAAGAGGGGTTTTCCCTGAGGAAGGAAGCTTTGAGACGTTGCATCGCCCGGTAGTGAAGTGGACCCGGGAATATAGCTTGAATGGAAGCAGAGAGAAGTCCCACTATGCGTGCGAGGGCGCGGAGTGGAATGGTGTGGCAGCGGATGGCTCTGCGTAATTCCTTGCGGATGGCTGAGAATTTTGCTGTTGGCAGCCGTAGGGTGCTGGAGATGGAATCTATCTCGAATCCCAGAAATTGTACCGTTTGTGACGGGGAGATAGCCGATTTCTGAAAGTTCACTATGAAGCCCAGAGATGACAGGAGATCCGTGGTATACCGTGTGTGACGTATCAGTCTGAGTCTGTCTGAGCAGAACAGTAGAAGGTCGTCCAGGTATATGATGCAGCGAATTCCTTGCGCTCGAAGATGTGCGACCACGGGCTTCATCAGTTTGGTGAAACACCATGGGGCCGAACTGAGGCCGAAGGGGAGGCACGTGAATTGCCAGGGAAGGCCTTACCAATGGAAACAAAGGTATTGTCTGCAGGATTGGTGGACGGGAACTGATAGGTAAGCGTCCTTGAGGTCTAATCTCGTGAACCAATCCTTGTCTTGTAGCAGGTCTCGTAGAAGATGTATGCCTTCCATCTTGAAGTGGTTGTAAGAAACTTATTCGTTGAGTTGTCGTAGGTTTATGACGGGCCGAAGATCTCCCGTTTTCTTCTTTACCAAGAAGATGTTGCTGAAGAAACCTTGAGGGTCGGAGGCGGGTTCGATCGCGCCTTTCGAGTATAGGGTTTGAAGTTCGTCGTCGATGAGAGAGGTGTCTATCCTTGAACCGTGGATGGGACGTGGTAGTTCCGTCTGTCGTGGTTTGTCTACGAAGTCTATGACGTAGCCTTGTACTGTCTGAAGGACCCATGCGTCCGTAGAGATGGAGGTCCATTCCTGAAAGAAAAGGGATATGCGACCTGCTGTATGCATGGGAAGAGAAGAATAAGTGAAATGGTTGCTTACCTGAGGAAAAGCGAGCTCTGCCTCGGGTGCGTGGTCCTCGACCCCTGTCTGCGCCTCGAGTGTAGGAGTATGGGCGATATCCCACCTCTGGGTAAAAAGGTTGGGGTCTCGTAGAGCGGGGGCCTGAAGGCCAGAAGCGGCTGGCAGCACGGCCCCTTTGGTGGCCAGCCCGTCCAAAAACACCCCTGGTAGGGTTTTGTCTGAAGACTCTATGCATTGAAGTCTGAGCCTTGTTTAAGGATGCGTAGACGTTTACGTGTCTGCTTAGCTCTTTTAGGAAAGCTTCTCCAAAGAGCTTGCCCTGTGCCATAGGACCTAGTTCCTTGGTGCCCAACTCCACCAATTTCCCGTCAATGCGGAGAAGTGCTGCTTTACGTCGCTCAGATGATAAGGCGACATTGGCATTACCCACAAAACAGAAGCACCTTTGTGCCCATTCCCACACATCATGCGCCCACTCTCGCACCATAGTAGCGTCAAATTGATCGGCTTTGGCTAGGGCGTCGTCAGCTAAATACATAATTCTGGATAATGGTCCCACAGAATCTAGAAGTTTATCTTGTACCCCTCTGAACCCTTTCTCTACACCTTTGCGTGGGTCGCGGCCACCTCGCGACATAAAGGTGGTCATCACCTGGTCGAATTCTGGAGTGTCCGCAACGTGGTCAGGTAAAAATGGTCGTGGGCATTCCGACCTTAAGCGGTTGCGGACTGTCTTGTCCATGGACTTCCGTAACCAGAGGTGCATGAACCTCGCTAAGTGGTCGGGTGGTGTCCAGTCGCTTGAGCGTGGGTGTCTTATTTTTCGTGGGTCAAAGAGTTTTTGCCCCAACGGGTCGAGTATGGTCTCCTCGTCTTCTTGCGGGGTCTCCGCATTGTCTGGTTCTTGGGGTTCTCCCGTGAACATGTGTTGTGGAAAGAAGGATTGGGATCCTGAATCTGAGTCCCAAACGTCTTTGTTGGAGTCTGACTCGTCCGCTTGCCATTCGTCTAAGATGGCCATGGATTTAGCGTGAGATTCTTCTTCTTCCGAAGAATACTCGTGTTGTGGGTTCGGGGTGGTGGCTATAGCGGGCTTAGTGCGTTTAGCCGGGTTTTTGCCTTTGTTAGGGTTCTGGTGACCCTTTTCGCCTTTCCAATGGCGTTTGCCCGTGAAGGTTTCTGGGCTCTTGCGTGATTCTGGTTTGTCAGAATTTGAGTCATGGCGGGCTGTGTGGGTGTTTGATGGTTTCCTCTTGTCATTACCAGAGGCCATCATTTTGGAGAGAACTTTCTCCATGGAGGCGGATACGGCCTCATTTACCATGGTTTGGAGCTCTGAATTCTGAGAGGTCTCCATAATGTCTGAATATGTGTTGGCACAGGGCGTATTATAGAGGTCAGTAAGCTGTATTAGACAGACTTAAACTGTTTTATATTGTTATGCAGACCCCAGCAGGGTGCAATAACGTGTTGTGTTGTACAGAGTACAAATTACCCCAGCAGGGTTTATACAAGGTATGAAATTGGTTTGAGGAGAAAAAACAAAATTAACCCCAGCAGGGTTGTAAATATATATATATGATACCCCAGCAGGGTATACAGTGTCAATGGTGGTAATATAATAGTATATGTAGCCCCAGCAGGGCAGAATACAATACCACTAGTTGGGATTTGTGTTCTGGGCCTCACCCAAGAATGCAGAGGTGGCCACAAAGCGACCTCTATAGCAGCACGGTTAAGGGCAGCACCCCAAGTAAGCACAGGTTAATACCTTATGTGCTTTACACAGCTTTTGCTAAAAACTGACCTCTGTGGAGTATTTTGCGGTTAGAAGTCCGTCCGTGTGCGTCCCTTGCGGTACTGTCTGCACTCGCGGCACTTCTAAGATGGCGTCCGTAATCTTGCGAGATGCGGGATTAAAGATGGCCGCCGCGAGTGTAGCCGCGGCTGGCGCCAAGCCGCGGGAAAAAGGTGAGAGGGAGCCGGTAATGGCGGCAAAGCGGGGGCAAAGACAGGGGGACCTGCCTAAACTCGGGGAGCCGCCCGAGGGCGGAAACCGAGCGGAAAGAGCGGGAAAACAACGGAATAAAATCACTGGGTTATGAGAATAAACTAGAGAGTCCCAGTAAGGGAAATTAATTTAAAATACAGGGACACCAAGTAGTATAAGTAGTAGAAAAGGTAGAAAGATAGAAATAAAAGTAAAAGTCAAAAGAAAAAAACAATTATACATGTACAGAAAACTTTATATATTATGAGGTAAAAGGGAAGAGCCAAAAACTCTGACCTGTCTGCGATGGAGCAGTAAAGAAAGAGGGGGAGGAGCCTGTTCACTGGGACTATATGCTCACTGTTTTGCATTTTGATTGGTTTAAATGTTTCACTTTCTTTACTGCTGTGGAGTTAAGTAAAGAGAGTAATGCAAAATAGGAAGCCTCCTGTCATGTGATAAAATTAATGTACATAGCAAACTCATATTTGATACTGGAAATCTTTGAATATGGGACTTCGGATTACCTGGCATATTCTCTACCAAACATTGGAAGGAAGATTAGCCCGCTCTTTTTCAGTATTTTGTCCCCTTACCACAGTTATCATTACATTTTAGTGTATCATTTTTTTAATACCGTGTTCATAGTCATTGCTCATTTCAAGAACAACATATTTATTGGAATGCAGATGCAATATGAATGATGACAAAGATGAATATACATTTCTCTTAACGGATTATTTTTTATAAATATCCTTGTTCTGTTGCAAATTAATTCTATGGTATTTACTCCCACAAGTGATGCATAAAATTGTATTTATCTGCAAGATAGTTACAAAGCAGTCCATAAATATTTGAACTTTGAACATAAGTGATGTTTTGGCTCTTTATAACATTAGAATTGAAATGAAATCATGGCTGAACTAGTAAAGTACAATCAGTCACTTCTAACCCCCTTACATACAATGGTGTGGTCTGGGACAATTGATGTATTCAGTCTAAAACTGTGAACTGTAATTAGAAATGATCTAAAAGCTTTAAGAAGAATCGTGTACTCAAAGATCCTCATAAGCAGCAGACTCTAGAGGGTTTACTATAGTGTGTGAAGAACCAGTTAGCTTCATGACCAGACTGACAATACACAAGAGTTCTGTTAGAAGCATCTATCATTTCTGTTAGAAAGATGTTCCAGAGTAACAAAAAAATGACAGGAACTGCGTATGATCCCGTGCATACCACTGAAGTGAAACATGGTGGAGGCGATCTTGAGCATGTATGACTATGGTTGGAACTGTCCTATTTATAGTTACATCCCTCCCCCACTCCCCCTTCCATAATATTTTAAAGCGCTACGGAATCTGTTGGCGCTATATAAATGGCAATAATAATAACAACTGACTCGTTGGCCTTTATTCATGATGTGGCCTACAGCAAAGTGAATCGTGAAGTCCACATAAACATGTTTTCTGCAGAGAGTCCAAAATGTATTAAAAGCATTTACTCCAAGCATACTGCAGAATCAACTTAGGATAACATTGTAGACATGAAGTTAGATCTGACATTGCAAGACATACAACAATCCTATCACCTGGCTTGCATTCCTTGGAAAAATAAACTTAACAGTCCTTACTTACAGGACTCACATGGTTATTTACTAGAGTGAGAGTTTAACGTGAATTTCACACATAAGTCCAGAGTAGTCTAAGTGAAACCATAGCTGACGTAGAGAATTTTTCCAGTTCGGCTATTGTGACCTTAAATCTGAAATCTACTTTAAATTCTCACTTTAGTGTATAATCCTGTAAGGACGGTTGAGTTGAACTGCTTTATGCTTTGGCTCCTCCTCTGTGATGCAGTTCCATGTGCCTGCCTTTGAATGCTGATAAGGGTGCGATGAGTCCGGATTCTGCTAGCTAGACAGTAATATTTATTTCATTACCGGCAGTTCTTCTAATGTGTGCAGAGATTGCTCCCCACCAGCTTGGCAACCAGAAGGAGCATTGGTAAGCATGCAATCTCATATTTGTTCCTTTACATTACATATACCTTTGAGTGTATGATTCTTGTGTTTTGCCAATTTTTCAAACCCCCTCATTTATCTCTTTTTTTTCTATTCCCTCTCGATTTCCATATTTGAAAGTTCACATTTGTCTTGTTGTTACCCTGCTACATAACTTAAAGTTAACCTATAAAAGTTTAATACCTTTTTATATTATGTCACAAAATTGGCATGTTGATATAAATATCCTCAAATTAAAGTTAGAAACTTGTGCTCATTGATTCATTCCAAATCGAATGTGTTGGAGTTCAAAGCCAAAGCATTCATCACTGTCCAGATACTTATGAACTTCATTGTATTACTCCATACCATCATGCTCTCTACACATGGTTGGACTTCCACTTGTTGATCACTTCTGCAATTTTCTCTTGTGGATTTATATTTCCTTCCTGCCTATAACAATAGACTCCAAAAAGTCTGTATTTTTTACTGGGAAATCCAAGATTCCTCACTCCGGGTTCAAGACCTCCACATTTCATCCTCGGATTTACTATGGGGTAGCGTACGCTGCCATCACCAACCCACCCAGCTTCACATCTGTCCATGAGTTGCAGTTTCCAAGCAGCGTACAGTTGCCCCACTTTAGCTAAAGTGTCTCCTTTATCTTCACAAGCTTTGGCTGCCTCTGGAAAACTCATTTTACGATATGTCTTCAGAAAGTAGACTTTACCTTTAAAAAAAAAAAAAAGTATGTATATAAGATTTATGAACTAGCTGAGCATATTAGCTCCTTAATAATACCCATAAAAATAAATCTGTCAATTACTAATCATGAGAAACCAAAGGTTCCAGTAGGCAAAAATTCAAAGGCCCAAATGGGTCGAAATGTCTATCGAGTACGCATGTAATTTGTGCATATTGAATGAAATACAGTTTGTTGGAATGAAGATCTTTGCGTGCACCCTGCTCTTTATTTCTATATTCTCAACTTGGGTTGCACCAAGGCAAAGTGTACTTTATTACGTAAGGGGAGAGTGTAAAGCCTTTTGTGAATATATACATACACATGTAGAGCAGAAGAGTAAATTCTAACTTATTCACAAGAACCTCTAGAAGAGCAGGAATGAGGCAAATTCTCAAAAAGCATTTTTTCCAAACTTACAAAAATAAACACAAAATGGTCTACATGTAATTTGGTCTATGCGTAAGCACACTTCAGGTACAAAACATGTCATGTGACTCTTTTTCTAGTGTGGTTCTGGGTTCTCATAGTTTGCTGTGTCATTTTGTTGTTGTTTTTGGAATTTTGGAGTGAACGCTACTATTCGATGGCTTTTTTGGAGATTTTAAAGTGGGATTTTCCCCACTCTATGGGAGGTATTCCAAGACAATGACTAATCACATTGATATTGGTATCAGATTTATATTTTTGTTTGTTTCATGCCTTCAACTAAATTTGCAGTAATGAAATGTAAAAATTAAAATGAAGGCATATCTTATCTGTGTTTTAATTTTTTTTCTTGCTTTTGTATTTGTTGCTTATTTTCATTGAACCATGTTTAGGGATGACTGTTTTATTGTTTTTAAAAATGTATAAATTGCTGATAACTATCTGCTTGTACCATAGACTGTAAGGTTCTGACCTATCTTCTACTGAATACCAGTGTAGTCTCTGTCTGTGCCATAAAATGTTTCTTAAACAATAGAAAGGGCAATTAAAATGTGACATGCACATAGTGCTGTCATAGAAATTGAAACAGGCAACACGAGTAAACACAAAAGAGTTTTAATATCACTTTACCATATAATCCATCAGTTAAGCCTCTGAATTTTACTCTTTGTTTTCTCAGCCTCATTCCATTCCATTTACTTTAATAAAAGTAAATAATAACATCCCTTTAACCCCTTAAGGACCAAACTTCTGGAATAAAAGGGAATCATGACATGTCACACATGTGTCCTTAAGGGGTTAAAGGCGAACTAACCAAACATTTGTCAGAGTACCCTTATCTAACCTTTTGGGCCGTCCTTGATGCATTAATTAAAGGAACACTAAACACTACAAATAAAAAGGTCTAATTAAGTCCCTACATTATATTTAAAAAAATGTCCTAATTCTAGGACCACAGTAAGCTGACTCCACGGGTGTGCAGCAGTTGTGAAGTCTTTGAGGTCTGGGAGGCAGGTTCACATTCCAGAAAGCAGTGACAGCCCATCATTTCTTGATTGTTTAGTTATGTGAAGAGGAGATAACTACTCATCTGCATATATCCAGACCTACCGTTCAGATTGGATGTAAAGCAGAAGGCATCATAGCGCTCATCATCCTTATGTCGGTAGCCATAGTTTCTTACTCCTGTTGGGTTATCCTTTTTCCCACACTCATCACGAGGTTTGGAGATGGGATACTGGACAGAACCATCTTGTAACCAACCTGCATTACACCAATCTAGACCACCAAGCCAGGCTTCATGTAGCTGGTCGTAGGAGGCCAAAATTCCATCTTGATCTTTACAAGCCTTCTCAGCATCATGAAAGTTCATACTATACCTACCTAATCGTGGATGGTAAGGAAAGATCACACCTGGAGAAAGGCAAAGTACACTACATTTATGAAATTGAATAACAACACTCTCACAAAAACATAACTGTGTCTAAATTAGAAGAGTGGGAAACAAGGAGAAATAAAAATACACAACACAGAACCACAGCGATAAAATAAGCATTGCAATGATTGAAAAAATACATTTCACATCATGTAGGTTTGATTACCTTTCAAGTCTAGTTTGACAGTTCCTGTGTCATCTTCCAACTCATTGGTCACCTCACACTCATATCTACCATAGTCATCAAGAGTAACATTCTGAACAACCAAGGAGGCATCCCCAGGTCCATCTTCCTGTAAAACCGCTCGGTTCTTGTATGATCCAAACCCTCTCCTTTCCTGACCCAAGGCTACAAAGACATCACTGAAGGATGCAGGTTCACTAATCTTGGACCATTTGATGCGCATTGGACCAGAGTCTCCTCCAATATCTTCATAGTGGAACCGGCAGGGAAGAACTATGGAGCCACCCCGGTGTGTGGTCACTACACCTGGGGCTGTTTGTACAATCACATCCCCAGTCTCATCCTCTGTGTAAATAGAGAGTGAGAAGGTGAAAAGAATGGGGAACGGTGGGTGGAAGAGAAATGAAAACATGTAAGATTACGGTTAACAAGTGAGAAATAGCAAGAACATCAAGAACACGGGGATACTTCTAGTCACAATTAGCCTACCAGAAATCACAATCTCCATCCTAACATTATAGATAGAACAGGCTGGTCAGGCAGCACTAGAGGACTGCAGTGCAATGGATAGTATAAATGAGGGACTGGTGCAAAGAGAACAAATTCTCACCATGCACATGAACAATTTTTCTTTGTCCCCTGTCACAATCTGCAGGAAGCAGTGAGATGAGAACAAGGGTGGAGAAAACACGGGAGAGAGAGGAGTGAGACATCTAAAAAGAGGGAAAGAGACAAGGATAGGAAATTGAGTGTTAGTACGAAAGAAAGAAAGAAAGAAAGAAAGAAAGAAAGAAAGAAAGAAAGATAAATGTAAAACCGCATCACAGAATAAAAGAAGGTAGAAGCAATGAGAGAGTGATAGAGGTTTAGAAAATAATAAATAAAAACTATTTTGGAGTACCAATTCGTTTTTATAGCTCTCACTCTCAGCTGAGCTTCAGGTGACTTCCCAAACTTCTCTCATCATCTCCTGTTTTATGACCTGAACATTTTCATCACTTTACTTGCATATTTTTCCTTTTTGTACTAATTCTCTCTGAAATCTCAACAAACTTCTTAAATGCACGCCAGCCTCACATATTACTCATAAATCTACAGTCTACATGCAAACATCTTCAATCTGTTTCCTGCTACATCCTTGACTTCCTTTGAGTAGTATATTGAAAATTCATTTTTGGATCCATAATTTTGAAAAGCTAATCCACAATTATGTTCATCATTGCTTAACTTTCAACCAAGGTTTCTTTCATGTGTTGCTTGTACCATCTTCTTATTAGAGCTGGCCTATATTCAATTTAGCAGTTCTCCAATAGAACTAATGGTTTTGAACTCCCTCTTAAAAAATACCCTACTTAAAAGAGACTACTTTTAAAGGTCCACTATAGTGCCAGGAAAACAATTTCGTTTTGCTGGCACTATATTGTCCTTAGGTCCCCCCAACCTCAGGGCCCCCCTCCTGCCGGGCTGGGCTTCCCTTCAGCCAGTTACCTTTATCCAGCGCCGGGCTCCCCGGACTGGTGCTGGTGACCTCTCCTCCCCCTCCGACATCAGCTCCCTAGTGGAGCTCAATTTCTCAATGCTTTCCTAGGGACGCTCTGCGTACTAAATGCGATTTTCGCATTGAGCGTCGGGGGAAGCACCTCGAGCGGCTGTCAGGAAGACAACTTCATTGAGCTGAAGTTGTCTGGGAGACTATAGTGGTCCTTTTTTTTTTTTTGTCAATCTTTCTTTTATTGAGGCATGCGTTGAGAGGGGTACATAATAAAGAAAAGGGGATGTACGTTCAAATACAAGTTGGGAGCGTAGTGATACAGTGCAACATCTCCTATGAATGACAGCCTCGTTTTTTTTTTTTTGTTAATTAAGCATTACAGAAGATTAATAACAAGTTTAACGTAATAATAATCATGCTTGTGTTCATGTTTAATACGTCTTAACCAGTTTAACGTAGTAATAATCATGCTTGTGTTCATGTTTAATTTTGATCAAGATTGTGCAGCACGTTTGAAGATATCTTTTGAGCTTCGCTTAACGTTACTAGTGTGTTTCTAGGGGCAGGTGTATTAGAGAAGGCAGTAAGCTTTCATGTGAGGCTAGGCTAGGGTACGTCTAGGTGTAGTATATATGCGTTAGATGGGGGGGGCCATGCCCACAGGTGTGTCCAGCATGTGAGACTCTCTAGTGCAGACTGTATGGTGTGACCTAGGTGTTGGGTATATATGATTATCTGCTGTGAGTATGTGTGCGGTCTGACTGACTTTGGGTTTTACCCCTGTGTCGCTACCCTGTATATGCAGGCAACGTAGTGAGACAGCAAAATAAAAAGAAAAGTACAGTTAACAATGATGATTGTCTACAACCTAACAGGTTATAAGGCAGTACCAGTCCTTGGGTATATGCACGGTACCATGCTCGGGAACATGTGGCGCTGTCCGCCAGTGCCCCAGCTTGGTGTGTCCGTGTGGCTCTTGGAATCTTATGAATTTGTCCGGTTATGTTCCTGCAGAAACCCTGAGTGTGGGTCGGGGCTCGCCCCCCTGTGTGCTCCAGGCTGCGTTTTGGGCCTGGGTCGATGCGTACCCGTTCCGCTGCCTCCATAGGGGACCTGAGACCTTCGCTTGTTAGTGTCCTGTAAAGCCCTCAGTCCACTTCGCAGGGTACGCCTTTCGTGCTCGTGATGGAATCTGTTTGAGTCCCTGCTGGGTCAGAGTCCTGTACCGGTTCACCTAGATGCTGTTCCTGTCTGGGATCGTGGTGTCACTGCTTCCAGGGACCGCCTATCTTCGGCCTGAGGCCTTGATGGGTGCTTGTGCCTGTTCGCCATTGATCCCATCAGCAGGATCGTGGGCCCAGGGTTCCGATGGATCTTAATCCTCTCCCTGGGGGTATGGCAGGCTGTGGAGGAGTCCTCCCAGTGGGCACCCAGCTCAGATGAAGGGCGAGCAGTCCCGTCGGCAGCCCATGCCACGGGGGTGGTGCGTCGTGATGGGTGGCTAGCGCCATGTGCCCGGCGTGTCTCCGGGCTTAGTGCCTGCTGTGTGGGGATGAGTTGCTGGCGCTAGTCCCTT
Organism: Pelobates fuscus; assembly: GCF_036172605.1. Lineage (NCBI taxonomy): Eukaryota > Metazoa > Chordata > Amphibia > Anura > Pelobatidae > Pelobates > Pelobates fuscus. Next base: position 282,595,484 of record NC_086321.1, on the reverse strand, counting down.
TTAAAGTCATGCACGATGGTGTGCATAGTCTGCTTTCAGGCTCCGCGGCTCGGCTCCCACGCACATGGCCCCCGCCATCTTTGATCTAGGCCCTAAGCCTGTCTGTTGGTGCGGCGGTGTTTCTTCGCGTGGCTGTGAAGCCGCTTGGTGGGGACCGGGATCACCCCCCGGTCCAGAGGGGGGGGGATCAGGACCGGGTCCGCCGGGTTTCCTCGGGTTTGCGGGCACCGTTGGGCAGGATAGCGGAGTGGCGGCCGTCCACTCCACTCACCGCCATGTAAGGTCTCGCCTGGTGCCACAGGGACCCCACATCTGAGGGACTAACACACTGGAGCAAGCCTCACCTCAGCTCCGGTAGCCCGTGGATATTGAGGGTCGCAGTTGGTGGTCATTTTTCCCTTCCAAAGGCACAACTTTAAGGCTTAGCAGGACATATTTGGCAGGAGCTGAGCCGTCCTGCGACCGCTCTGCTCGGCGGTCCGGCCCCGCCCCCTATAGTGGTCCTTTAAACAACTCCAAGTGAGCAAAATAGCTGAAATATAAAAATTCTCCCAGTAAGCTATACTTCCAATTTGGCTACTTTGGCTTTAAAGTTGAAATCAACTGAATTCCCAAAAATTCTCACTTTAGTGAATAATCCTGATAATTTCCACTACTAGTTCCATGTCTTATATTCTTTTCCTATTTTTCAGAAGACTTCAAGTAACATTTCTCAGACTCATTCACCTTTCAAATTAACAGCATCCGAATAACTAAGTATCATTTAGATTCTAGGACCAGTTTAAAAATAACAAAATAACTTTTCCTCCAAGATCTATATTCAGTCTTGAAACCACAATATGTATACTTCGAAATCTTAAAACACATGCATTTCTTGATACTTAAAATGCAATCTCTCCAACACTGAACTTTTATTTAATTTTCTTTGCACTACATACCATACTTATTATTGATTTCTTCCTTCATTCTTCCTTCATTATCCAATAAATAATTTCCAAATATAATTCACTCATTAACTTCAATTAACTCATTAACTTCTACTGCGTTCCATTTGCCATCCATTTGTTTCATTTTTTTCTGTCATTTCATAATAAATGCTGCTGCCAGACTAGGCTTCCTGCCCCATTATTCTACTTGCAGTGATTTAATACATTGCCTGTCTTTTCACGGATACCAATTCAAAATCTGATCCATGAATACAAAGTGCTCCACAGATCCCAATTGGTAACTTTGGTAACACATTTTTCTCTACATCCACTTCTTTCCCTTGCATTTCATGTTTTACATATCTACAGAGTCAATTGATGCATTATCTTACCCAAACTATTATAATAATGTTTACATTGCAGGGTTAATCCAGCCTCTAGTGGCTGTCTTCCTGACAGCCGCTGGAGGCGCTTCCCCCGACGCTCAATGCGAAAATCGCATTTAGCATGCAGAACATCCATAGGAAAGCATTGAGAAATTGAGCTCCACTTGGGAGCTGACGTCGGAGGGGGAGGAGAGGTCACCAGCACCAGTCCAGGGAGCCCGGCGCTGGATAAATAATTAACCCTACTTTAAAGGAAAGCTCCAATCACCACAACTACTACAGTCTGCTGTAGTGGTATGGTATCAGTAGTTCCTTGGTACCATCACATAATAAGTAGCCACACAGTGTAAGACCAGTTTGACAAGTTACCTTTTTCCCCACCTTGTGTCTTCAGTCAAGGACCAGACTACTCCAAGCGTGCTCGTGACTTGTTTATGACGGTGAAAGGGTTAAAAAAAATCACTATTTGTCTGTACTGAAAATGAACATTGAAAATAATGATAAGAATCCCTCTTAACTCCTAACACTTGTATCAAAAGCTGCCACCACCTAGCCAATTTGTAAATGGGGACATTGAATTACCCAGTAGATCAGATAAAAAAAAAAAAAAACATAAAACATAATTAAGCAAAATATCTAGTAAACAGGTCTCTTTAAATAACATGAATATTTATCAGACAATGGCAGAACTAAAAAAGGAATATTTATTCTGAACTAAAATAGTCACAAAAATGGCTCATTTGCATTCCATGGACTTTATACCCTCTACTCCAGTGGTAGTCAACCTTTTTCTAACTACCGCCCACTAATGCATCTTTTTGGTTGAAAAAATGTCCTTACCGCCCACCAGTTTTGGCGCAAGTGCGGAATATTTTTTTCGAAAGGAGGGTGTTTTAAAAAAAATAAATGTACGTACATTTATTCTTTTTATTTCCAATTAATGCATGTTTATAATGTTTTTAACTTTATAAAGTTTAATGAGACAACAATAAAGTAAATTGAAATTACCTTTACTAGTGATTAATGAGATCCTTGAGGTTGATGCTGCAAGGCTAAATATTTGATATCTGGTTCGATTTTCTTAAGGAACAAACAAGGGTCTCCTCTTTCGGTGATATTCAGACGACTTCTCTGTTTGCGCATAATATGATTTCTCATCTGTGTGTCAGCTCCCCTCTTCTCCCTCCTCAATTCCCCTCCCCACCTTTTTTTCCCCTTTTTTTTAACCTTCCTTATAGCAATGCCCAGTAGGAAGGCTAAGCTAGGTATCCCACTATAACAGACTGGCACACATACATACATACATACATACAGACACACAAGACACACAAGACACACATACATACAGACAGAGAGGCACACACACACACAAGACATACATACAAAGACACATACACACATACAGACAGACACAAGAAACAGACACACATACATACACACATATATACAGACAGACACACGACACATACAAAGACATACATACAGACACACACAAGACATACATACAAAGACACACACAAGACATACATACAAAGACACACACACAAGACATACATACAAAGACACACACACACACAAGACATACATACAAAGACACACACAAGACATGCATACAAAGACACACACACACAACATACATACAAAGACAAGACACACATATATACAGACATACACATACATAAGACACACATACAGACACAAACAAGACATACATACAAAGACAAGACACACATATATACAGACATACACACACACACACAAGACACACATACAGACACACAAGACATACATACAAAGACAAGACACACATATATACAGACATACACACAAGACACATACATAAGACACACATACAGACACACACAAGACATAATACAAAGACAAGACACACATATATACAGACATACACACACACAAGACACATACATAAGACACACATACAGACACACACAAGACATACATACAAACACAAGACACACATGTATACAGACAACACACACAAGACACATACAAAAGACACACATACAGACACACACAAGACATACATACAAAGACAAGACACACATATATGCAGACATACACACACACACAAGACACATACATAAGACATACATAAGACACACATACAGACACACACAAGACATACATACAGACACACACAAGACATACATACAAAGACACATACACAAACAAACACACATCATATTTAAGTCACCCTCCTGTTTCCTACCTTTAAAGTGCAGGAGGGTGACTTTCTCTGGGGTCCAGTGGTGGCTCAGGTGGATGGGAGTCAGAGTTCCCACTCTGACTCCCTCCTCCTCCTTCCTCCCGCGCGGCTCTCAGTATGCTGGGAGGAGTGACCGGGGAATCACTTCCTCCCAGCAGAGATGATGTCATCACAGGGGGCCCGGTCAGCGCTGGGTGCTTTAACAGCGCGACCGGGCCCCCTCACAATCCACATCCATCGGGTGGCCCTGACAGCATGGGCCACCCGCCGGGGCCGCAAGTGGTGATGGCGGTACCCAGTCACAGGGGTACCGTCGGCTCGCGCCCGCCCGCCTGCCCAGTCAATCAATCACCCAATCTGTAAAAAAAATTGAAAATCCCTACCGCCCACCTGGAATCCTGAAACGCCCACTAGTGGGCAGTAAGGACCAGGTTGACGACCCATCCTCTACTCTATCTTAAGTTTATAAGCCACCCCTGAGTGAGGTGAAGGGTGGACTGTAGGAACTTAAGGTTGATTACACCACCCGTCTCACCTTTTTGACAATCTGTATGTCTGACACAGGAATAATTTTTACATATGTGGAATGGTCACAATTATCTGTTCCAGAGACATCTTACACAAGCCATCTGTTAATTAATACAGAGGACTTCCCCAGTTCCCCCAAACAGCTTAAGTATATAGCATAAGGTACACTAGTGATGTTTGGACTTCTTTTGTAGAGCATACTTTAATTGTTCGGAATATGTATAACAGCAGGCTCGATTATCAACCTCTGGGTTATTATGTTTGTTTGTTTTTATTATGACCCTTAGCAGAAAATTGTCTCCTGATTGCTAGTTGTTGATTAGCATATCAAAAGGCCAGAGGTCAAATGAGCACAGCCAGTACGGCCTCGATTTAATATTGTTGGATAAAGCTTTCAATCGGATTTCATATTTTGAAAAATATTTTACATTTGTAATATCTAAATGTTTTTAATATATTGATATATTTTTATGTATACTTTTTTGATATTTTGAAAAAATTATTGTAGAAGTTTATCCAAAAATATGAAATCATTTGAAAAAGCTTAACCAAAAAGATTAAATCAAGAACTACGTCTGTGAAAGGTAGTGATGGGAGCTTGCACCCAGACCACTTCAATTAGCTGAAGTGGTCTGGGAGCCTACAGTGTCCCTTTAACAGGAACGGACCTTATATATAACCCTTTTACTACTATGGCTACAGATGTCTAATTCTTCTAAACACTGACAAATTAACCCTTTCAGTTCTGCAATTAGCCATTGCCCACATCCTGAATCAGGGTAGCCAAACAAACACTTCCAGTGCTATAATAAGCCATAAAAATAAATAATACCACCTCTAGTAGGCAATCATTTCATCTATACACTACACATGTCAACTGTATAAACAACATTTCTCCAGCAAAACAATGAATCATGCCTTCTATGCATTGCAGCTGCCACTTGCAGCCCCCACATGCTGGAATCCCTGCCAGTGAGCAAACTCAGTGGAATTAAGTTGTCAAATTGTTCTTAAAGGACCACTCTAGTGCCAGGAAAACATACTAGTTTTCCTGGCACTAGAGTGCCCTGAGGGTGCCCCCACCCTCAGGGACCCCCTCCCGCCCGGCTCTGGAAAGGGAAAAAGGGGTAAAACTTACCTTTTTCCAGCGCTGGGCGCGGAGCTCTCTGCCTCCGATCCTCCTCCGTTCCGCCCGTCGGATGAATGCGCACGCGCAGCAAGAGCTGCGCGAGCATTCAGCCGGTCGCATAGGAAAGCATTTACAATGCTTTCCTATGGACGCTTGCGTGCTCTCACTGTGATTTTCACAGTGAGTATCACGCAAGCGCCTCTAGCGGCTGTCAATGAGACAGCCTCTAGAGGATTAGGGGGAAGGCTTAACCAATTTATAAACATAGCAGTTTCTCTGAAACTGCTATGTTTATAAAAAAAAATGGGTTAACCCTAGCTGGACCTGGCACCCAGACCACTTCATTAAGCTGAAGTGGTCTGGGTGCCTATAGTGGTCCTTTAAACAGTTTGACTACATATTCTGGTAGTTGGAAAAGGACTTGTGTCACCATAACCACTACAGCATGCTGTAGTGGTATTGTGCTAGAAGTATTCCTTTAAAGGGACACTATAGTCACCAGAACAACTACAGCTTATAGAATTTGTTCTGGTGTGTAGAATCATTACCTTCAGGCTTTTTGCTGTAAACACTGTCTTTTCAGAGAAAATGCAGTGTTTACATTACAGCCTAGTGATAACTTCAATGGCCACTCCTCCGATGGCTGTTAGAGATCCTTCCTGGGTCATGGCTGCCTAAAATGCATCCAAACATTCAGTATCTCCTCCCTCTGCATGCAGACACTGGACTTTCCTCATAGAGATTCATTGATTCATTTCATCTCTATGAGGAGATGCTGATTGGCCAGGACTGTGTTTGAATCATGCTGGCTCTGCCCCTGTTCTGCCTCTTTGTCAGTCTCAGCCAATCCTATGTGGAAGCATTGTGATTGGATCAGGCTACCACTTCTAATGATGTCAGCAAACAGCTTGTTTTTTTTTTAGGCAAACAGCATGCAGAGTTACAGCTTGAATACAGTTAGATTTTTACTATATTTATGGAGGCATGAGGGGCCCAGGGGGGCTAGATGGTGGTTTTAACACTATAGGGTCAGGAATACATGTTTGTGTTCCTGACCCTATAGTGATCCTTTAACTCCAGACAAGGACACACACTCTGAATATTATTCCGCACAATCAAGGTTCAAATTGCTAAACCATCCTCCCACATACATATTTATTTATATTTATCACTAGGCACATAATACATAATTATGTGTAAGCCTGTGCTATTTTTATACACAGTTATATAATGAAGAACAGTTTTAGGTCAAAGATCTAAAAGTAGAACATTCAGCAGGAACATTCCATTGGTTTTCAGGGTGACTGGCCTGCTCGGTTTTCCAAACCTTGCCCTACAGTTGCTCTTAAGATAACCCACTATCACACTATTTCTAAAATATATAAATTATGGTTGTACTACATCAAGGTATTACACTTTACATCTTATAAACAGATGTCCTAAATTGTTTAGCACCCTAACTTACATACTGTGTCCGGACTTTTTATACATTTATGATGAAATTCAATTGCATTTACAATTGATTTACATAAGTGTCGAACATGTTAAAACCTCATATAAAATAAATAAAAATGAATGCACTATTAAAAAAAACAGAAAACTATTTATCTTTAATGTTACTGAGTTTAAAAAAGTAATAAGATTACCTGTAATCCAACACAAAGACAATCTATTTTCTGCATTTTCTGTCCATGGAGAGATTATCAAGCTTGAGTGTTTCTGGTCCAGTTCAATACTTCTCATAGAGATGCATTGCAGATCTATGGTGCATGCATGACAAATGCTGCGCTTGGCCAATCCAATGCATCTCACAGAGAAGCAATTAATCCATTGCTTCTCTAAAACAAGCGTAAGCAGAGTTCAGTGGCAAAATGCTCTTTCATTGCGATGACCTTCAAAAATCGGAAGTTTGTCTGACAGCTACTAGTGATGAACTTTCATTCAAATGTAAACATTGCCTTTTCTCAGTTTTACATTGTCCAAGTAAAGAGGACGCAGCTAGACACTACAACTACTATATTATCATACAGTGGTTTTGGTACTTATAGTATCCCTTTAACACATGAGTGAGGGAGCAGTAAGCGATGAGAGGAAAGGTGATACTGAATAAAATATTGAACAATGACATTTTGTTTAAGAGATTAATGAGGAGCACTGAGTGAAAATGAGAAATAGATAGACAGAATTAAACAATGCCAGTTAATAAGAGGCTGTAGAAAAGCTTTGGAAAATAAGGGAGATAGGAATGAATGAGCACTGAAAAATGAAAGACTATTTGTGAGCATTAAACAATCACTGTGGGAGACAATTGTAACACAACAACAATGTGCATGAGGGATAAACAATGAATAAGATATCAAAACAATAAGAATTAATAACCATAAAAATGTATCAGAAGACTTAATAGTATTAAACAATGGGAGTGGGTGACAGATCAGACTACAGAGCAGCTTTAAATAATTAAGGGAGTATTAATTAAACAGTGCGTTCTAGTGAGTTTACAACCCGCTTGCAATATTTAGCCTAAAATAACAGTTGCAAAATAGCTCCAACTCAGACAGTTTAGTGCAGAGGTGTCGAAAAGGTAGCTTCCCAGGTGCTGTAGAACTACAACTCCCATGACACTTTGCATGCCTTTAGAATGGCAAAGCACCATGGAAGCTGTAGTTTAAAACATATGGGGATGCATCCCTGGTTTAGTGAGCAGATCCCTGCGGGTATTGCAAAAGAATGGATACAAAGTGGGGCAATCAGAGAAACTGGAACTGGAAAGACAGGCTGTAAAAAGAGAATACGAGAAAAGTATTTATGTGAATTAAAAGGGGAAGTTAAACCAGCATAATTACCTTCTCTCTCCTGTCAGCATTCAGCTCAGGTTTCCAGGACTGTCCTGTAGACCTAAACTCTTCTCTAGATGCAGTATATAGAATGCACCAAAATACAGAGACCCCCCTCCTTCTCCTGCAGAGCTTGTGCTGGGATGGAGGGGGGTAGGTCTAGGTCTCAGTACTGCAGTACTGTTTTACTACTGACATTCTGCATTGCTAGACTGCAATATAAAAACTGCATCAAATTGCCCCAACACAGCACAGATACAGAAAGCAAGCAGAATCTCTATGCATGTGTCCTTGTGGAACACTTTATAATTACAAAAGTTTCTTGATATATTTATATAGTGAGTTTGTTTTCATGAACGGGCTCGTTTATAACAATTACTAACATATTTATGTGGCAATTCTCCAATAGCGTGCATACATGGAAAATACTAAAGTTATTTGGCATTTAGTTTTTTTATCACATTGATTTTTTTTTACTTTATAAGTGACAAACAGGGATCCAGCGTCATTAAGCTTTCTTGCAAGAGGGCCGTGTGTGAGAAAGATGTAGGCTTGCCTGCTGGGTTTCACCAACTACCTGTCCTGCTCCCACTACCCTAGAACAGTTCAGATTTTACCCAATTAAAAACTACTACAGGACGTTGACCCCTAGTTCACTATTGTATAAAGAGGAGTAAGAGATGGAATTGCACTGTATGAATGCGGACCACCTGGTAAAAGGTATACCTGTTTTATATAACATGTTACTCACCTCTACCTTCAGACCTCCACCTAAATGTGTTTCTTGTCGGAAAGTGGAGCTGGTTAAAGCTCTATTTGAAAAACAGTAGACAAACGTTTTTGCCTTTGCTCATCGGAGCACAATTAGAGATAAATACAGGAAACCAATTTTAAGTTTGTTGCCAATGTTATACGGATTTGCACATATGATAGTCTTGCCCTTGCATAGTCCCTTTTTGGAGGGCTTCACATTCAGCCGTTGCGATGCGTTCACACCAGATCTCCTCTTCAATCTCCATCTATATTTCACTTTATAAAAAAGTAATTAAAGGTACACTATAGGGTCAGTAACACAAACATGTATTCCTGAACCTATGTGTTAAAACCACTATCTAGCGCCCTCAGCATCTCCTCAGAGATGCATTGAATCAATGTATCTCTATAAGGAACGTTCAGTGTCTCCATGCAGCACTGCCCCAGGACGCACCTCTAGTAGCCATCTGAGAATTGGCCAGTGGAGGTATCCCTAGGCTGTAATGTAAACACTGCATTTTCTCTGAAAATATAGTGTCTACTGCAAAAAGCCAGGGAATGATTATACTCACCAAAACAAATACAATAAGCTGTAGTTGTTCTGGTGTCTATAATGTCCCTTTAACTAAACCTATATTAAACGTGGTAAAATTCTCATTCCGTCACTGGGGGTCCAGTGGATGGCGTCATTACAGGAGATATATAATGTGGAAACTCTTAGTGCCGAGTTGTATGACTGAACACCTAAATGTTCAGAATTATGGTATATGTACATTGGGCAGAGTGGGAGCATGTCATTTTCTCATTCTTGATTTTCTTTATTTTTTTCCCCATGATGGTGGATCTTTTCCTGTCAAAGGTGGGGGGACATGGTTGACTCCTTCTCTATCCTGCTTCTTCTATACTCTTTTCCCTCTCATCGTTAGCTTTCTTCTTTCTCTTGCCCTGTTCTTTTTTCTAATTCTTAATTTCTATACCTCTCTCTCTTGGCATTTTTTTCAAGAATGTCCGAATGCGTCATTTTAGAGGTCTTGTTTATGATAATGACCTAACGTCGCATTGAGGCCTTGAAGCATGTTAGTTTGTTTGATGTTGGTCCTAGACTTTGTTATATTGTAAATTACAAAAAGAAAGGACATTATGGAATTCTTCTAAAAAAGCACATTTATTTTAGTTTCTGCCATGGAAGTAGGAAGTCAGCATTAAAAAAAAAAAAAAAAAAGATTTGTGGAACAGCCTAAGATAATTACCAGATTTTACTAATTACATGACGTAAAGTCATGATTTTATAAAGGACACGGAGGCGAGTATTGGGCTTATCTCTTTCTTTTACCCCTCAGCAGCAAAGAAAGCTAAGGTGTTTATTTGTAGAAAAAAACATGCATAAATATCCTCACAGGGTTAACCTTACATCATTATCTCTTAACCAATAGGAACAGTCCACCTCTGATATCCTCTCATGTAACCTCCTCCTCTTCCTCTTTCCTGATGATGCCGAAGCTAACAAATCACCAGTAGCATTTAACAAAAAAAACTCGCTATAAACCAAAACAAAAAAAAGGTTGATAACTGAATTCCTGACATTGAATCCGTCCATAAGTAACAAGGGATCTTCCGGAACTGATCCTCTTAAACTGTGGGATTATTTACCGTCATCAGTGGGTATCTTTAGATTTTTTCAGGCTGCAAAGGACAAAGAAAACAAATGGTAAAACGTGTCCTTGCCAACTATTTTCATCTTATTATTGTATTGAAAGTTGAGCTGTTTATGTAATCAGTTATATGTTAAACATGCAATCGTTACTTGTTTGATAGATTTACCATAACATTATAACCATATATCAATGCTAACTCATTTTACTACAGTACCTATTACGTACCTGGGTTGGGATACACATTTTCTGTTGTATCTGCCCTGGGTGGGCTAATTCTCGCCTCCGTGTCCTTTATAAAATCATGACTTTACGTCATGTAATTAGTAAAATCTGGTAATTTTATTAAAGGACACGGAGGCTCCTATTAGGCTAGTTTAAAGCTGTGAAATAACTATACTTGGCACATGTTCTTGAGGTCGAAAGTAGTATTCCTTAAATGTCGATGCCCTAGACCAATCTGCTGTTTTCAGGATGTCTCCCAATTTACCACCTAAATTAAAAACGTTTGAAGCCATGGCTCCTCTGGTAAAGTGTGCAACATATACAGTTGTGTCTATGTGGGCTAAGGCCATTATCCATTTCACCCATCTGGCGAGAGTTACCGTGGATACGGGATGGTGGGGTTGTTTGATAGCTAAAAACAATTCTGGGTGCATTGGTTTCCTGAATTCCAGGGTCCGTTTCTCGCATTCCTTTAAGCAGATCACCAGGCAGAGTTTACTGTTATGCGGGAATGCTGGATATGAAACTGAGGTAATTGATGACTTCGTACGTCTGGAGATGTTGAATGAAACTCCTGTGGGAGTAAAGGATCTTGCATCAACGTCCAGCGCTCTTACGTCTGACACTCTCTTACAAGAGATCAGGCAGAGGAGCATGACTAGTTTGGCTGACAGTTGTTTCAGTGTGAGTGTCTCATTGTGTGGCCAAGTGTCCAACAGTTGCAAAACTGAGTTGACGTCCCATAGAGCCGTGTATCGAGGTTGCGGTGGACGATCAAACCAAATTCCTCGAAGGAGACGGCATACCAACTGTTGCTGACCCGCCGGGGTCCCATCTATTCCCCGGTGTCCTGCTGAGATCGCAGACCTGTAAATGTTGATGGTGCAGTAGGCCAAACCCTGGTTGTACAGGTTGGTAAGGAAGCGCAACAGGTAATTTATAGGAGCACATATGGGATCCACCTGTTGTTCCATGCACCAACTACTCCATCCATTCCAGGCATAGAGGTAGGAGCGTCTCGTTCAAGGCGCCCAAGCTCCTGCCAGTAATTCAATAGTTTCTTGTGGAACCTCTGGGACGCTCCATGGTCCCCTGAAAGCAGCCATGCTAAGAGTTTGAATTGCCCCTGGACCAGCAGGGGATGCGGTTTGCCTTCTGGATCCGATAAAAGGTGTGAGACATCTGGTAATAGTCTCGGAAGGTCTATGGACATCTCCATGAGTGTTGGGAACCACGGCTGAGCTGTCCAAAACGGGGTTATGAGGACCCATGATGTTTGAGTTCGCCTGAGGTGCACTAGTGTTCGAGCTATGAGGGAGAACGGAGGAAATGCATACAATCTGTTGTGTGGCCATTGTTGGAGAAAAGCGTCCGCTGCTAGGGTGTCTGGATCCGGTCTCCAGCTGAAGAATGTTGGCAATTGGGAGTTCAAACGAGACGCAAATAGATCGATTTGCATCGGGCCCCAGAGCGTCTGAAGTCATAAGAACACACTGCGGTCTAGTCGCCAGTCGCTGGCGTCTCGCAGATGTCTGGAGTACCAGTCCGCCACTATGTTGGACATGCCCGGGATGTATTCCGCTTGTACAGAAATATTGCGGGCCAGGCAATGTTGCCAGAAATCTTTGGCCAAGTCCGCCAGGATCCTTGATTTTGTGCCACCGAGGTGGTTGATGTAGCGGACTGCAGATATGTTGTCCATTCGTAGGACAATCGAGCAGTTGGTTGCGGCTCCAAGGAGGCTTCTCAGGGCGAATGACCCCGCCATGAGTTCCAAGCCGTTGATGTGTAACTCTTTCTCTGAGTGTGACCAGATGCCTCCAGTGGAAGTAGGCCCGCAGCGCACTCCCCAACCGTGTGTGCTCGCATCGGACTCTATGATGAAGTCCAAAGATTGCTCTGCCGTTCCATGCTTCCATATGGTGCAGCCACCAGGTGAGTTCCTGTTTGGCTGCATGGTCGAGTGGCACGGAGTCGGAGTATGAGTGCCCCAAGCGTAGGTGTGTGGCTTTTAGTCTTTACAGAGCCCTGTAATGTAGAGGCCCCGGGAATATTGCCTGGATGGAGGCTGATAGGAGTCCAATTACTCTGGCTAGTTGTTTTAAATATGTTTATTGTTATCATGTCTTGAATTCTTACATCAAATAGTTTTTCATGAGAGCGAACAGTCGCCTACGCAGAGGCTTAACCATCGGTATTTAAGAGTAGTTGCAGATTGTCGCCTGCGCAGAGGCGAATTGAGCCGGTCCTATAAACGTACATGAACTTTACAGGGATGCATATGTCTACGCTGAAAACTAACACATGACCCGAGTTTTCTGATATAACGTTTCAACATTCACGTCCCTAGGAGAAACTGATGGTGACCCGTGTCAGCTAATTACTCAATTATGGAAGCTGTTGTGTTCGTTCATATAATGTACCGTATTTTTCGCTCCATAAGACGCACCTCACCAGAAGACGCACCTAGTTTTTAGAGGAAGAAACCCAGAAAAAAAAATATTCTGAACAAACTGTCCCATAGTGTTTCTTACTATGGGACAGTTTGTACAGAATATTTTTTTTTCTCCCCTGTCCCATAGTGTCCCCCCTCCCATAGTCTTCTCCTCTCTCCCATTGTCTTCACTCACCCCCTCCCCATAGACTTCATCTCCCCCCCTCCCCATAGACTTCATCTCCCCCCCCTCCCCATAGACTTCATCCCCCCTCCCCATAGACTTCATCCCCCCCTTCCCATAGACTTCATCCCCCCCTCCCCATAGACTTCATCCCCCCCCCTCCCCATAGACTTCATCCCCCCCCTCCCCATAGACTTCATCCCCCCCTCCCCATAGACTTCATCCCCCCCCTCCCCATAGACTTCATCCCCCCCTCCCCATAGACTTCATCCCCCCCCCTCCCCATAGACTTCATCCCCCCCCTCCCCATAGACTTCATCCCCCCCCTCCCCATAGACTTCATCCCCCCCCTCCCCATAGACTTCATCCCCCCCCCTCCCCATAGACTTCTCCCCCATACTGTCCCCCTCCCCTTGTCCCATAATTACTTACCTGTCTTGCAGCGTTGGCCGGCAGCACAGGGCGCACCGCGGTAGTGGAACTTGAATTTCATGTTCCGGTTTCTGGCGGGACTGAAAGGAAGTGCGCACTCAGCTTGTGCACACTTCCTTTCAGTCCCGCCGGAAACCGGAACATGAAATTCAAGTTCCACTACCGCGGTGCGCCCTGTGCTGCCGGCCAACGCTGCAAGACAGGTAAGTAAAGCTTCATATTCGCTCCATAAGACGCACAGACATTTCCCCTCACTTTTGAGGGGAAAAAAGTGCGTCTTATGGAGCGAAAAATACGGTATATATCCGGTTTTTAAATCTAACTTGAAGCGGCATTTAAGCGCCTCTTTCCAACAGGTATATCAAAATGAGCGCTATTAATAACTTTTATGAAAATTAAATAAGTAACTTGGTTTCAGATGTTGAGGCGTCCCGATCTATCGGAGCTTTGAGGCCTGTTCATTTAAGTAACCTAGATTAACTGAATACATGGTCTGATGTATATTGTTGCCAACAGCGCAGACCTGGTAAGGGTTCTATAGTCGGGCTTCCTTTATAAGATGCGGTTGTCACATACATTAAACATACATTGACTTTACGAGAATTTTTTTTTTATATTTCTTAGCTGGAGTTGAATTTGGGGAGGCCGCGTTTAAACGCAGTGTCCCAGCTGCTATAATCATATAGAGGCAATTAGCATCTTGTATCTTTGCTTATTTACTATGTATGCAGTAATAAGTGGTAGTAATCTCTGACCACTAGGGGCAGTAATATTAACTCATGTAACATATATTACCCAGGCCATTCCTGCAAGGCTAGAAAATGCCCTTTCTATTGGTGAAAGTAGTGTGCAATAACTATCCTCATCACCAAACCCAAATCTGTACACTGGCTTAACTGCCATACCACCACTTGGTTGTCAGATTATCTAGATATCGGCTTTGGATATATATAAAAGTACTAACTTCCAGTTGTGAACTGATTGCATTTGTAAACAGGGCCATGCCAAAAACAAAACATTTGCTTGAATTCTGGAAGTAATTTCCCGCAGGCTTCATATTGGGGTGCAGGTTAACAAAATAATGTGCCAGCCACCCTTATTAGGGAAACATAAGGGTTTTAAAACTTTTGGGGCAGGAGCGGTGTATTTGTCTGGCATCTTGAGGCCATAGCAAAACATAGCCATCAGCATTATTATTGATCGCACAACAGACATGCTGGGAAATAGCTGGACCATTGTAGGTATTTGTACGTGTCTCTCTATACAGTTTCTCGGTGTCGCCTTGAGATTTGCGTCTACGGAGCACCCCATAGGTATGGCTCAAGTTCCATGTTTGGTGTCTGATATGTTCCATCAGAAGATTGCTTAGTCTGGCTGACTGTGTGGGATTGAGGACGTGCAAGGCCCTTGTGAACATGCAAAGCTGTCGGGTCGCCCATGCAGGTCAGGGAGCATCCAGCGCCCCCCCGCCACCCCGGCTGCCAGGTCCCGGCCGGCCCCCAGCCCGGCCCAGGCCACCCTCCGTGAGCACCGCGGCCCGGTGGGCACTCGGGGGCAACATGGGCTGTTGCGGTCCCCCCACCCAAAGAGTCCGCACTCCCAGTGTCCCCTGCACCTCCCCGTACATCCAGTGTCCCGGTGGGTCCAAAACCCGCTCCATATGTCTCTCCCATCTCCGACCACTTCTGCAGAGCAGGGGCTGCACGGCATCTCAGCCACCGGTCCGCCGGAGGCGCGCACCGCCCGACTCCGCCGGGCTCACAGCGGTGGGGACAGTTTCCTCCAGGTGCCCTCCTCATCCGGAGGTAGAGTGGTCATGGTATCGGCTCCTGGGCCGCCCGGGCAGTCCGTCCGCGGCCCCGGCCTCCACAGGTCAGGCGGCGGGCGCCGAGGTCTCCTTCCCCGCACGGGTTCGCCGTCTTCCACTTCACACTGCTGGCGCTCCCAGTATGACAGCCTCTGCCAGTGTAGGGGAGTGGCACAGGTTCCGGCTGGAGGCTCCAGCCTCGGCGTGTGCGGTCCCGACGCGGCCGGGATTACCCCCACCGGCCGGGAAGGGGGGGAACGGGGCCGTGCCCCGAGCCGGTGCTGCACTCCATGGCAGTGTGTGTCTCCGGCATGTGTGCCTCTTGGTGCGGTCCTCTGTTGCCAGGTCTCAGGCTTGTGGAGGTTGGTAGGCCGGGTGTGTCGGTTTCATCGCTCCCGGTGCGGTAAAGACGTGTGCGGTAGCAGTCCGGAGCTGTAGTAGTTCTCTAGTTGATTCTGTGCTGGTGCCTGGCTCTAAGGGCAGTTTTTAGTCGGTATTAATGCCTTTTCTTTGTGGCTAGGGCTCGGAGCCCTGTTAGTTTGCTGCCATGCGGCTCGGCGGCCCGGCCCCGCTCCCCTACTCTGGCTAGTTGTCGCAGAGTTAACACTGGTCTTGTCAGTGTCCTGCGGATCTCCTTTTTTATACTCTTGACTTTCTCTGTTGGCAGACTGAGCGTCCCGGTCGTTGCATCTATGTGGAATCCCAGGAATTCCATGTGTTGGGACGGGGTAAGTACCGATTTTTCCCAATTGATAAGGAATCCCAAATATTTTAGCAGGGTCAGTGCCCAGGATAGATGCTGTCGGAGTTGGCAGGCCTCGTGTGCAATGAGCAACATATCGTCCAGATATATGATCGTTCGTATGCCTCTGCTGCGTAATAACGCGACCACTGGCTTTAGTAGCTTGGTGAAGCACCAAGGGGCTGATGAGAGTCCGAGGGGGAGGCATCGGAATCTCCATGTCACTCCTTCCCATTGAAATTGGAGCAGGTGGCGACATTCTTCCGCTATAGGGATCGTGAGGTAGGCGTCTTGCAGGTCTAGTTTGACCATCCAGTCCCCCAATCTGAGCAGGTCTCGTAAGCAGTGGATACCTTCCATTTTGAAATGGCGGTACCGGACAAATGCGTTTAGGGGTCGCAAGTTGATGACTGGGCAGACTCCGCCTCCCTTCTTGGCTACCAGAAATAGATTGCTCATGAACCCCAGGAAGGGTGAGGGAACCTGAAATATTGCACCTTTTTCTTGAAGTGAGAGGATCTCTTTGGTCACCAGGTTGTTGTCGTGTGCGGAGAATGCTATTCGGTGTGGCCAGGCTGTTTGGACAGGGGGCTGTACGAACTCTATGCGGTACCCTAAGACAGTATTTAGGACCCAAGAGTCTGCTGTCAGGTGTTGCCAGCTCTCTATAAAGTGTAACAGTCTGCCCCCCACGATGTGTATACCCGGAAGGGGAAAGGAATTGCACTCACCATAAGGCCGTCGGCTGTATGAGGTGCCTCTGTTTCCTCAAGGTTGCCATGGTCTGCCTCTGACCGGAAAAAAGGGCGAGGGTGCTCTATTTTCTGGCGGCTGAAATCTAGCCGTAGCGGGACCTCGGTATCCCCGGTATGAACCGCGGGATGAACGGCCGGGCAGACGGCCCCGGTGTCTGCCGGCCCCACCAAAAACTCTGGGAGAGAACACTCTTTTTATGCTTGTCTGTGCCTTGTCTAGGGCCGTAAACGTGCTTACGTAAGTGCTTAACTCCTTAACAAAATTGTCCCCGAATAGGAGACCTTTGGCTTGTGGTCCCGGTTCGGTGAGGGCCATGTTTACGAGCTTGGGCTCGATTTTCATAGAGATGGTTTTGTGCCGCTCGGTGGCTAGCGCAGCATTAGCGTTGCCGATGAGGCAAATGGATCTCTGGGCCCAGCCTCTAATGGCTAACAAATCTAACGTTGTCCCTCAGTTAAGGCCGCTTCGACCAGCTAGAAGATTTTGGCACTAGGGCCTAGCGTATCGAGTACTTTATCCTGGCAATGGCGTAGGGAATAATCAAGTCCCTTCTTTGCTTTCCAGACAGTTTTTCCCAGGAATTGTGCTACCTTGGGATCTATGTCTGGCGTGGCGCAGGCCATGTCGGGGACTGTTGGGCGTGGGTATTCTGCCCGCAGTTTGTTCCTGGTGGCCTTATCTAAAGGCTTACGGATTCTGGCTGCTATGTAGCGTGCCACATGCTCAGTTGGGAACCATTCCGCTGACCTAGGATTCTGTAATGTATCGGGATCGAACAGAGGTTCGCCCTGTGGATCCAAAATGGCAGACGAATCCACGGTATCATACTTTAGGGTATTTGGATCTCGTGGCGGACTATGGTCCGGGGAGGAGACCTCCCATTCATTTGAATCGACCTCGTCGGACTCATTCAAAACCTCCTCTACATCCGAACCAGAATCGGAAGAGTCCGTTATGGCTTTTGCCCTCTTCCATGTCCGCGCCGCTTTTGCTCGGCGGGTGGCTCTCTTCCGTGGGAGCCCCACGACCTCAGTGGTGACAGCACGTACCCTGTCCGTCAATTCCTTTTTGGAGGTAGGAGTTTGCACGTTATGGGTTTTGCTTATGGCCTTCCGGCCTTCCCTGCGTACCGGCCCGTCTGCCGCGGCTCTAGCGCGGGACATATTGGTGGTGGATGCCTTAATGGCATTGGTGATGGAGTAAGAGAGGTTGTCGGACATAGCCCCCATTGCAGAATAAATCGCTTGGGTGACAGACCGTGACATGGTGGCATCTAGGAGTGAGTGGAACTCCTCTGAGTCCAGCTGCTCCAGCGGAGCCACCGCATCCCCTTGTAGGGTTAGGGGTTCAGACGTCTTGGCCCGGTGATGGGCTTTGGCGTCCTCACAATCACTGGGGCCAGAGGCAGGGTGATCACTAGGGGCCTGCATAGTTAGGTACTTAGTGGCAGTATAACTGTACTCACAGAGTCTGTCAGTAAAGATTTTTCTGACAATTACACACTGCAGAGCAGGGCAAGGGTTAATTAGCAAGACATGGCAAAGACAGGACAAAAAGGCTGCACTGTTAGCTTACCGAGTGTTCCCTCAGGAATGCCCTCTGGGAGCACTGGCAAGCTGACAGGCAGACCTCTAAAGCAATCAGCTCGCACCCTCTTGCTGGGCTGAGTGAGCTGAGGGGGAAAAAAAAAAGAGCGGCAAAAATTATGTCTGCCGCCCCTTTAAGATGGCTGCCGCGGGTCGCGGCTGGAAAAGCGCCCGAGTGCCGCGGCTGGGAGGGTGGGTAATAAACTACCCGATATGGAGACCAACAGCCGGTGTACCCGCCCTGGGGGTCAGGGAACCGGCGGGGAAGCGTGGGAGTGGCTTCCCCACAGAGGGAGCCCACAGGAGGGCTGAGTAGCGGGAGAGAATAATTCAGTCAGGAGTTATACTGCAGAAACTGTACACATAAGGGAATCAACATAATCACAGAAGCAAATAAGACAATGCAGATCAATAAATTAAGATGTTACTTAGCTGAGGCAGCAGCAAAGAAAGAGGAAGAGGAGTAGGTTACATGAGAGGATATCAGAGGTGGACTGTTCCTATTGGTTAAGAGATAATGATGCAAGGTTAACCCTGTGAGGATATTTATCCATGTTTTTTTCTACAAATAAACACCTTAGCTTTCTTTGCTGCTGAGGAATAAAAGAAAGAGATAAGCCTAATGGGAGCCTCTGTGTCCTTTAATAAAATTTGAAGTCCGCTCTCTGTGAGACTATGCATCAAACAATGTAGCAAGCAGGCAAC
Organism: Pelobates fuscus; assembly: GCF_036172605.1. Classification (NCBI taxonomy): domain Eukaryota; kingdom Metazoa; phylum Chordata; class Amphibia; order Anura; family Pelobatidae; genus Pelobates; species Pelobates fuscus. Next base: position 282,576,175 of record NC_086321.1, on the reverse strand, counting down.
ATGGGCTGGCCTCCCACTAAACTCCTTACTTCACATTGCACTAGCTTGTGTTGCCTCTTTGCTATTTGTTTGTTGTATATTTGAGAACCTGTAGTTTACCAGTTGTGGAGCACCATAAGCGCTGAGGAGAGCTGTAAACTAACTCCATCTCAGACCTATCAACCATCGTGATTTAGGTGGGAAAGTATAAATTTTCAGGTCCTGAACCCAATGTAATTCACTTGTGTCCTGCTTTTATCATTCTCAGTCTGTAAGCTAAAAACTGTACTGCCTGGGCAGCTGGGCTAGCTCCGACCCAAATTCTTCCGGCTCTCTCTAAGACAGTCTGTGGCTCCCGGAGGACCCCAGGTTAACAAACTATTTGACTACTTCCACTGTGTTGATACCAGAGCATTCCTGGTACCACAAACACTACTGTGCATTTGGAGTATTCTTTTAAAGTAATCATAAGCACAGCATTTAATTATCTAGATGACTTACAACACATTAGCCATTAGCTGTCCATGACCTGTTAATATGCTGGGGAATCTCAGGAGGACCATTCAGGGAGAGCACTCTTGAACATACATGACCATCTGCATTAAAAAGTGCAGCTATCAGTTAATGCTCTGCTTGGTACACAGAGACTACTAGGAGTAAGGAGAGTCACAGGGAAACAGCGGCAAAAATTTAACCCCATCCCACCAAACTTTGCAGGGGTCCAGTGGATTCTGTGGGACCCCTTGTGGGCTGGCCCCATAGCAGTGTCCATGTATAATGTATGAAATATATCTTGATAGTTGATGGTTGAAAAGAATTTGGGTAAAACAAGTGTTCAAAAAATGTTGGTAAAAACTGTATGTAAAATCAAGGAAGAAACAAATAACCACAAGGACACCGAATATTTGCAAATAAGTGACACCTGTCAAGAAGTTTTTCCACATATCAACAGGAACCCCTGCAGGCCCATAGCCTCCCCACACAAAGTGAAACAGTAATGGATATGTTTGAGCTGTATAAAGTTTGACATGCCCCTGAGGTACTGTCTGACAATGCATTCTGTCACAGACAATGGGCCTAGTGAACAACACACTGTCAACTCACATTGTTTTAACTCAGTGTACCTTTCATATGGAATGCCTGAAAACAATATACACCAACAAAAGTCATAAACAGATTTTATTTCATACATTTCTATTCATATAGAATACTTAACCTCTCTCTCTTCTTGCAAAGCTATTACACTGCATTTAAACATTAAATCAAGTATTGTTATCATCATGTCTTACAGGAAAGATCTGCTATGTTTATTTTATCAAGCTACAATCTAAAATGCACTTTTGGTGAACTAACAAATGTCATGTAAAAATAAAATGACAGAGGTCAATAAATTAAGAGAAATAATAAAATGTGTTATGTTTATTATGTTTTGGTCTATGAAGGCCTGAATTTAACTATACCCTGAAGGAGAAGTAAAATCAATTGTTATTATTAATATTTAACATGCAAGGTTACATCATATGTCCACCTCCTATTGATACCGGAGAAACTGACGGAAGCCAAGCACAGAGAGATGGACACAGGTTTCTTCAGGAAGGAAGAGATTCTTTATTCGGTTCACCGATCGGGACTCAGAGGGACTAATGTCACCAAAATACAACAAGTTCTGAGCCCCGGACAATAGTGCAGGCTCCTTATATAGGCACATAACTCCTCCCATATTAAGCTCCACCCGCACATTCTCTTGACCAATCAATACGAACAAGAACTAACTTCCTGCTTGACCGCATGGCTTGTCCAGCACAATGGAGGAGGGGAATACTACATCCGGTATTCCTGCACATGCTCCGTACACTACTGATCATATCTTGCCACGTGCAACCAACCGACCGATACGTCAGCATATGCACGTACACATGCCACGTGGTAATCTCGGCCTACTAAATTTATTTTTACCGAGATTCCACCACATTCCCCCCTTTGATGCCTCTTGATATTTCACAATTACTTGAGGCATCACTTAACCTTGGTTTGCATACACCTCAGGTTACCATGAACCAGACCAGACTTTTCTTATGATGTGAATCCCTCAGCACTCCTCTTCCTGCATTGGTTCTCCCTGATCTAGAGCCTCATATTTATATATAGCCATTATCTGTGCTGCAGCCTTCCTTTCTGCTATATTTTCTATCAGGCTTTGCACAGACCTAACCACTAAGGGAATAAGACAAGGCAGGAGCAGACACAACATTAAAATCAGTATGACTCCGCCTACCAATGCCTTAAGCCCTCCAAACTGCTCATACCAGTTACCAAACCAACTACTTGGATTGTACCCTTTCCATACCTGAGTAGGCACATGCGCTAGTTTAACCATATGGCTAGTAAGCTCAGCTATTGCTTGCCCTTCATCATCTATTTGAAGACAGCAATTGCTCAGGTTAAACTTCCCACATACACCTCCCTCTACTGCCAATAGGTAATCCAAGGCTAATCTATTTTGGTACACTGCTGTCCTCATCCTGGTATTATGCTTCGCTAGAAGATTAAGCGCTTGTGAGGTCTCATTAGTAATTATCACAACCACCGCCTGTAACCTTATAATGCGGTTGAGCATATAAATTGGGGTTCTATATCCGAAAGTACCATCCTCTGCCCATGTAGCTGGCCCATAATAATCTATAATACGCTGGGGAGGCCATTCATCATCTTCCCAGGCGCCTATCTCTATGGGTCCCCTTTTCTTCCTATGATTCACATCATACACTTTAACACCCAAAGTCTCACCTGTTTCAATAGGTAACAAGAAGAAGGATGGTTTGAGCATACCCAACACACATGCCCCTTCCCAGTCCTGTGGCAACTCCGAATAGGCCTTCTTACCACAGATCCAGTACAAATTTGCTGGGGCTTTCCAACTAGATGTGATAGATAAATCAAACCATACGTCCTTTAAATTGGCATATCTTGCAAACGGGTTAGATGGTTCTGAGACATTTGAAGCCGACCACCAAGTTGTATTTTTTGTATCATCATCATAAGCTTTTTGCCCTAGACAAGTTAACTCTCCTACAGAAGTATTAAACATCATTCCTTTCCTTGCTATGCAAACATAACCTATGATGGAGGTCTTTAATCTCCACTCAGATTTACCTCTAACACTCATCTGATAATCGGCTTGTGAGGATATTAATTGTTCAACTGCCTCAGAACCGGACAATACCTCCTTTGCTTCCCAAGGCCATTGGTCTCCCATGTTAGTACCTCCACACACATAGCAGTTGGTTACATTAAGACTACCGGCAATACTCTCAGCTAAATCTATGAACAGGTTTTTAGCGTTATGGGGGATCTTATTATCTATACTCATCTCTTCATAAAACTAATGGAATACCTGATGAGTTTGGGAGGTTACCGTATCGGTCTCTATCCCTATAAACAATACTGTCCCAGGGTCTAAACCCGTCCCGTATATTTGAAACCCAAATAAATTACCATATCTATCTAAGAATTGGTCAGGATTATTTATAAGAATATGGACTGGATTGCATTCCATAGACTTACAGTATGGATTGGTAGGCAACTTAGTCACAATCATGTCCTTGTCTGCTGTCTGTCCCCAAGTTGCCCACCCCACACAAGACCAATATGGGCAAAAATTATATTCTCTATTTGGGCATCTAGGACTCACATACTTATTTTTACTACTGGGACATATATATTATCCTATCCCTAAATGGCATACACTATACTCTATATTTAAGTATCTACACCTAGACACATCTCCTTTACATTCATATTGCGAATGCCAAATTAGGGTCTGGGAAATATGGTTACCTGTTCTTGTAGTCTTAATGCATACCTCACAGCTAGGAGTGTCGGTACCTCTACCTTCCTGAATATAAAAATACATATAAATAAACATTATCACAAGCACATCTTTCGTCGGCTGCATCCTCAGTCTTCGTCCGTGCGATGGCACCTCAGCTTCCAGGATGTAAGGGCTGCAGGGAATGGAGTTCTGCACGTCTTCACAGGGGTCCCTTCGAGACTTTCCTGGCTTTTTGAATTACACGTCGGTGAGCGAACAGGCTTTATTATGGCCGTCTAAACACTCACTTACCAATCTCTGAAACAATAAAATTTGTAATCCACAAGTTTCCTCGTCACTCCGACTGAGTCGTGCGCTTTAACCGGATCTTGCAGGGATTCTCTGGATCTGATGTAGCTTGCCAAGAGTCTACCGCTGCTGGTTTCACCCTGGAGTGATGAATCCACAGAGTCACTTCAGCCACTTTTATCGCTGTAGGGGTAGACAAAAGAACAACATAAGGACCTCTCCACTTGGGCCCTAACGGTACATTATTCCACTCTTTAATCCACACTTGGTCTCCTGGGTGGTAACTATGAACAGGGGGATAAATATTCACAGGTAATCTATCTTGTACCCATTTCTGTACCTCCTCCATAGTCTTACCCAATTCTACAACCTGCTGCCAGGTAATTCCTTCTCCCAACTGACTCAAATCCCCCCTTAAGTTACCAAGTACGGGAGGTGGACGCCCATACATGATTTCAAAAGGAGAGAGACCCATCCTTCTGGTAGGTGTACTGCGAATTCGCAACAGAGCTATGGGCAAAAGAACGTTCCACTTAAGTTGGGTTTCCTGACACATCTTTGCCAACTGGTTCTTAATAGTTCTATTCATTCTCTCTACTTTACCAGAACTCTGAGGTCTATAAGCTCCACTTTATACCAAGCATATGAGTCAGTTGTTGTAGGCACTGATGAACAAAAGCTGGACCATTGTCCGATCCTATAGAGCAGGGTAGTCCATATCGGGGTATTATTTCTCGTAGCAGGAATCTCACAACTTCTCCTGCTTTTTCTGTATGAGTAGGACATGCTTCTACCCAGCCTGAATAGGTGCACACAACTACTAGTAGGTAGCGATGTCCACCAGATTTAGGCATCACTGTATAGTCAATTTGTAGATCGGACATAAGGAGTCCCCCCATATACTGAACTCCTGGTGGCTTTACTGGTCCTTGCCTTGCATTATTTTTAGCACACGTTACACATCTTCGTACAATGGCTTGAGTTAAGTTGGACAATCTTGGTATGTAGAAATGTTTTCTGAGAGATTCTTCTGTACTATCTCTTCCAGAATGCGTCCCGTTATGATAGTTTTGGACGATTTCTACCGCTAATGATGCTGGAATAACTATTCTCCCATCTTCTAACTGATACCATTTGTTCTCCAAATACTTTCCAGATTCAGTCTTTAACCACTCCTCTTCTTGAGCTGTATAAACTGGAGTCCATTGAGACAGTGGAGTTGGAATAAGAGCAGCTATATGTTCCACATATTCCTGTCTTCCTGATTCAGCGGCACGCTTAGCTGCACTATCTGCCATCCGATTTCCTTTGGTTACATCACCATCTCCTCTCAGATGCGCTCGACAATGTATAATACCGACTTCTTTCGGTTCCCATACTGCTTCCAATAGTTGTAATATTTCAGCTGCGTACTTGATTTCTTTGCCCTCTGAATTCAATAGTCCTCTTTCTTTATACAAAGCTCCGTGGGCATGAGTGGTTAAAAACGCATACTTGGAGTCCGTGTAGATGTTCACTCTTAAACCTTCAGCCAATTGTAACGCTCGTGTCAGTGCTATCAATTCTGCCTTTTGTGCTGATGTTCCTTTTGACAGTGGCCGAGCTTCTATCACCTTATCTATCGTCGTTACTGCATATCCTGCATAGCGAATCCCTTCTTTCACATAACTACTGCCGTCTGTATAATATTGGACATCGGGGTTCTGGATGGGAAAATCACGAAGATCTGGTCTACTTGAAAATACTTCATCCATCACTTCCAAACAATCGTGTTGATTTTCAGTAGGTTGCGGCAGAAGGGTAGCTGGATTTAAGGTATTTACAGTCTCTAAATGCACTCTTGGGTTTTCACACAACATTGCTTGATACTTGGTCATACGGCTGTTACTAAACCAATGATTTCCTTTGTAATCCAACAACGTCTGTACTGCATGTGGAACTCGTAAATAAAGTTCTTGACCCAGAGTGAGTTTATCGGCTTCAGCTACCAGCAGGGCGGCTGCAGCTACGGCTCTTAGACAAGGTGGAAGACCGCTGGCCACTGCGTCCAGTTGCTTAGACATATAGGCAACAGGTCTTTGCCATGATCCCAAGTACTGTGTCAATACTCCCACAGCCATTCTTCTTTGCTCGTGTACATACAGGTAGAATGGTCGTGTGTGATCAGGTAGACCTAATGCTGGGGCACTCATCAAAGCCCTCTTTACATCTTCAAATGCCGTTTGCTGTTCTTGAGTCCATAGGAAGGGGTCGTGTTCTGTACCCTTGATAGCTGCATACAGAGGTTTCGCCAATATCGCATAACTGGGAATCCATATCCTACAGAAGCCTGCTGCCCCCAAGAACTCTCGCACTTGTCTTCTATTCTTGGGCGTTGGTATTTGGCACACAGCTTCTTTTCTCTCTGGCCCCATTATTCTTTGACCTTCAGAGATATGGAATCCCAGATATTTGACAGTTGGCAGACACAACTGAGCCTTTTTCCTAGACACCTTGTATCCTGCCTTCCAGAGAATGTGTAGTAGATCGTGTGTTGCTTGCTGACATATTTCTCTTGTAACTGCTGCTATCAACAAGTCGTCTACATATTGTAATAATACACACTATCCTGGGATGGACTTGAAATCCAGTAGATCTTGACTCAGAGCTGAACCAAATAGGGTCGGTGAGTTTTTAAACCCTTGGGGCGGTCTTGTCCAAGTCATCTGGCGTTTCGAGCCCGTTACAGCATTTTCCCATTGGAAAGCGAAGATACATTGGCTTTCTGCAGCAATTCGGAGGCAAAAGAAGGCATCTTTGAGGTCTAAGACTGTAAAATAGGTAGCCCCATCCGGAATTAAAGCAAGCAGGTTATACGGATTGGGCACAACTGGATGTATACTGACAACCGCATCATTGACTGCTCTCAAGTCCTGCACAGGACGATACTCATCTGTACCGGGCTTTTGAACAGGCAGCAATGGGGTGTTCCAGGGGGAAGTACAGAATTTTAGGATACCATACCGTATGAACTTATCCAGATAAGATTGAATATTTTTCTTAGCCTTCTGCGGGATGTGATATTGCCGTAGGCTCACTGGATAAACCCCAAGCTTTAGTTCAATTTGAATGGGTGGAATATTGCGGGCCAGTCCTGGTGGGTTGTTCTCTGCCCAAACTCCTGGTATGTTGAATAAGGATTCATCACTCTTAGGGTTTTGGCTAGTCAACGCTGTATAAAGTCGCCACTCTTCTTCCTTTGGTACGGATAATGTCATAATACCTGAAGGTCCATTAAACTTTAAGGATGTTGTTCCGTTTGGTAGGAACGTAATCTGCGCTTGTAATTTGGATAGCAAATCACGTCCCAGCAATTGGACTGGACATTCAGGCATGTAAAGGAATTGATGTTTTACTACGTGGCCTCCCAATGTACAGAGTCGACTTTTAAGAACCGGTTTTGCAGCACTCCTTCCAGTCGCTCCTATTACGGTAATAGTCCTTCCGGATGGAGGAGCAACTAGGTCAGTCACCACCGAATGTTCAGCACCAGTGTCGATCATGAATGCACTCCTTTTTCCCCCTATTGATACATTGACCATAGGCTCCGCTCGACCAAGGGGGATGGAGCCCGGTCGGTATCAATAGTTCTCCATGACCGTGTCAGCCAATCCTACAAAGTCCCTATCTTCTCTATCGCGGGACCTTTGCGCTGCGGGATAGTATCTGTCTTCTCTTACACTTCCTCTGTTATTACTATTACTCCCTCCGGGACCTCCTCTACCTCTCGCTCTGCCTCTAAAATTTCCATATCCTGCCCTGGGTTGGTCTCTCTCGTATTGCTCTCTTTTTGGACACTCGCTTCTCCAATGCCCTTCTTCTCTACAATACGCGCACTGATTCCTACTCAGGGGTTCCCTATTCCACCTACTATCGCCTCTATCTGGGCCCCGTCTATCTACGCCTGCGATCGCTACCGCTAGCATATCCGCCTTTTTACGCATCTTGCGCTCTTCCTCTTTCTTACTTTCTGATTCCCTATTCATATACACCTTATTTGCTACCTCCATTAGTTGGGTGATGGACATTCCTGCGAACCCTTCTAACTTCTGTAGCTTGCGCTTAATATCTCCGTAAGCTTGGCTGACAAAGGCAGAGTTTACCATTCGGGAATTCTCAGTGTCTTCCGGATTAAAGGGGGTATACAAACGGTATGCCTCCAATAATCGGTCATAAAAGACACTAGGCGCTTCATCACTTTTCTGAATCACCTCAACCGTCTTCGACATATTTATGGCTTTCTTCCCTCCGGCTTTCATGCCAGCAATTATAGCGTCTCTATAGGCTTTTAGATGAACCATATCTGCGCCATTAACATCCCAGTCGGGATCAGCATTAGGATAATGAGTTGCGGCCCATGCTGCTGGATTTGCTTGGTTTAAAGTACGGGCTTCTTCCTCTAGCGCTTTAATAGCCGCTTGGTTTATCCTAGTCCTCTCCTCATTGTTAAACAATGTCATTAATAATTGCTGGCAATCAGCCCAAGTTGGATTATGCGTCTGGACTATCGAGGTGAACAGGTCGGTCATGGCTTGTGGCTTTTCAGTATACGAGGAATTGTGGGTCTTCCAATTCAAGAGATCGGTAGTCGTGAATGGGACATATACGAAGACTGGGTCAGCATACACCATTTGACCTACATCATTAAGGTAAGCTGACCCAGGATTCAAACGAAGAGGCATCTGGTAATGTTTAGGTTTTTGAGTTCCGGTCAGTTGTCGGGTTAGTATAGGGCTTCGTGGAGGTGCGTCGGTTAGAGGTTCCGGTCGGGGGGTAATAAGACGTGCAGATGTAGAAGCTTTATCATAGGGAAGGCCGGTGAATAAAATATTCTGAGCCGGGCTAGAGGAAGCCTGACCGGAAGCTTGAAGTGGCGCCAAATCGGGATAGGTGGGCTTAACGGGGGCTGGTACCGGAAGGGGAGGTTTAGTATAGCGTGGGGTGGATTCTGAGCTGGAGGAGGAAGTAGATGGGGACAACGGGGGAGGGGGTGTGGAACTTCCTGTACTTGTATCACTTCCCCTTGCAGAGAAATAAGGGGGCGGCATAGGGATCTCGGACTCAGGGGGCGTGTCCAAAATGGGCTTAACCGTGGTCCTAGTGGACAAACAAGTCCTGGCCACCATGAGGCGACATTGCTCCTCGTGGCATATTCGGACCCATCTTGGCAAGTCGTTTACGGCCTGCCTCCAACAATCAATGTATGGAAACTGTCCGTAAAGTTCAGGCCTACCTGATACAGCCATGTGTACATGCTGTACCAGATTTGGATCTAAACTGCCACGTGGCGGCCATGCCGCAACCAAAGTAGGCCATTCCCTAGTGCACAAAGTGATCAAACGTGCAGGAGACATTTTAACCCCAAAATCACATACTGTAAATCCCTTTTTAAAATTCTTTACCATACATCCTAAGGGATCCAAAATCGTCTACTCCGACGCGCCCATACTTATCAATGGAGCGTCGTTGACAATGAATGCTATACACACACTCTATTCAACAGTCACACCCGTTCCTTCGGCAACAGCACCACGTGGTACAGTTACCAAGTGAAACGTACACAATAACACAATAAAAACACTCAGGGAATTCCCGTACACACACAGCTGTTACACCAGTCACTAAGTAATCGATATTATGCCCTTTGGCGAAACTATACCGTCACCCACGCTATAATTCTCTATATATGAATTACCCGTCTATAACACACCCCAGTAACATCGTCTTTCCAAACAGCAGTTACAATACGGTTAGCATAGGTCAAAGTACAATTTAAGGTCACAATACAATTATTAGTGGTTATGGTGTTAGACATGCAATAGACGACAATTATTAGTACTTATATACAGTATCAGTAAATATACAGGATTATGGTACCGTGCACTATAATACAGCAACACACTATTAACACTCTCGCTAGACGGCAGAGCTCACGCTATCTAACAAGATATACACGTTACTAAACAATCTTTATCACATATACAATTCCCAACTAATCTATTGGCCAGTACCTTGATGGACTACCTAAAACTATCTACATCCGTTTTGGTTAGCCACACTGCCCAAGCACCACATATAGCGAACTAGAGGGCGGAATTTACAACAGAACCCTTTTAGTCTATCTACTCTATCAAAAGTCTAGTGGGTTCCAAATTTACACGCCTTCCCACTTAGCCAAGATAGGTTGAGAGCTAGCGGACCGAATTTACACAGACGCCGCTTAGTCTCCCGGTCCCTCCGACCTAGCGAACAAATTGTACACCCTAGAACGCTAGTCTAGACAAGACACCGGTGTCCGGCTAGGGCTATTTACACAGAACCCCGCCTGACTCCAAACCAAATCAAACGGTCTTACTAAAGAGCGTTCGATTGAGCGGTGCGCCTTCGCTCCTTCCCTCCGACAGAGGGGGCAGATTCCATACACAGATTAACCCCTTATGGGCCTACCGCACAATCGGTATACCCCTAGTCGGTCCGCCGTCTAAAACAGCGGTCGTCTTACCTCCTCGTTCCTGAACCTGAGTTCACACTCATCGACGGGGACACCCCAGCACTTACTACGTAGAGGCCGATGATCTCCTGGACAACAGACCAGTGGCGCCGAGACGAAGGGAGGTCCACGCAGAAGTTCAGGGGTGCAGCCGTAGAGAACGTGGGCAAAGATAGACCGTCTCACGCCTCTGCTTCTCAGCTACCGTTGAACGATGAGCTTCCCGGCCAATGCACCAAATGATACCGGAGAAACTGACGGAAGCCAAGCACAGAGAGATGGACACAGGTTTCTTCAGGAAGGAAGAGATTCTTTATTCGGTTCACCGATCGGGACTCAGAGGGACTAATGTCACCAAAATACAACAAGTTCTGAGCCCCGGACAATAGTGCAGGCTCCTTATATAGGCACATAACTCCTCCCATATTAAGCTCCACCCGCACATTCTCTTGACCAATCAATACGAACAAGAACTAACTTCCTGCTTGACCGCATGGCTTGTCCAGCACAATGGAGGAGGGGAATACTACATCCGGTATTCCTGCACATGCTCCGTACACTACTGACAGGGCTGGAATGGGAGAAAAATTCAGCCCGGGCATTTTTTTATCACGGCGGCCCGCTAAGAAGGGGGCGGGGCAGAGAGGGTGTGTTTCGTCATCACCAATGACAAACACGCCCCCTCTCAAAGTGAGCATGTTGGTTCAATGCTCTTCCAGGGCAGACCATGCGCAGAGCTCTGCTAAAGAGCTCTAGCATGAGAAAAAAAGCCCTGTATTTGTTCTGCACAGTGCAAGCAAATTTAATAACATGCTTGCACTGTGTTTCCTTGCAACTTGTCTCTGGTGTCTCTATAAATGGATACCAGGAGACAAAAGGGCCAGGAAAGAGTATTGTGCATGTGTTTGGAGCCTGCTTGTGGTATTGTGTGTGTGTAGAGTGAGCTGATTGTGGTGTGGTATTGTGTAATAAGGTCGGTTTTAGTAGTGTTGTGTTTTTGGTGTAATGTAATGCATATATGGCATGGGGCTGTAGAGAATGTAAGTGTGTGCATACAGGCTATAGTGTGTGTGTGTATATAGGTGATGTAGTATTTGTAGGGGTTGTAGAGAGTGTGTGTTTTGGGGTGTAGTATGTGTTTGTTTACAATGAAACTAGTGTGTATATAAGGGATCCAGAATGTGTATTTTAGGAATGTAGTATGTGTGTCTGTAGATGGCGCAGTGTTTGTGTATACAGGAGTCTAGTGTGTGTTTGAAGGACCCAGAATGTGTAGGAGATCTAGTGAGTGTGTGTATATAAGGATTCAGAGTGTATAAGGGGATCTAGTGTGCGTATATGATCCAGAGTTGGGTAAGGGATCTAGTGTGTGTCTGGAACGTAATGTGTTTAGGACTGCAGTATGTGTGTGAGGGGTGCTGTAGTGTGTGTGTGTATATATATATATATATATATATAATATAAATATGTTCGGAAGTATTGTGTGTGTGTGTGTTTGGTGCAGTGGGTGTCTGTGAGGGATGTAGTGTGTATGTGAAGGGTGCAGTGTGTGTGCGATGGATGCTGTGTTTGAGGGGTGCTGTGTGTGTGATGTTTGTGGGCTGAGTGTGTATATAAGGATTCAGAGTGTATAAAGGGATCTAGTGTGCGTATATGATCCAGAGTTGGGTAAGGGATCTAGTGTGTGTCTGGAACGTAATGTGTTTAGGACTGCAGTATGTGTGTGAGAGTGCTGTGTGTGCTATGTGCGAGAGTGCTGTGTGTGATGGGTGCGAGAGTGCTGTGTGTGATGGGTGTGAGAGTGCTGTGTATGAGAGTGCTGTGTATGAGAGTGCTGTGTGTGATGGGTGTGAGAGTGCTGTGTATGAGAGTGCTGTGTGTGATGAGTGTGAGAGTGCTGTGTGTGATGTGTATGAGTGTGCTGTGTATGAGAGTGCTGTGTGTGATGAGTGTGTGAGTGCTGTGTGTGATGGGTATGAGAGTGCTGTGTATGAGAGTGCTGTGTGTGAGAGTGCTGTGTATGAGAGTGCTGTGTGTGATGGGTGTGAGAGTGCTGTGTATGAGAGTGCTGTGTGTGATGAGTGTGAGAGTGCTGTGTGTGATGGGTATGAGAGTGCTGTGTATGAGAGTGCTGTGTGTGATGAGTGTGTGAGTGCTGTGTGTGATGAGTGTGAGAGTGCTGTGTGTGATGGGTATGAGAGTGCTGTGTGTGATGGGTATGAGAGTGCTGTGTGTGATGGGTATGAGAGTGCTGTGTGTGATGGGTATGAGAGTACTGTGTGTGATGGGTGTGAGAGTGCTGTGTATGAGAGTGCTGTGTGTGATGAGTGTGTGAGTGCTGTGTGTGATGAGTGTGAGAGTGCTGTGTGTGATGGGTATGAGAGTGCTGTGTGTGATGGGTATGAGAGTGCTGTGTGTGATGGGTATGAGAGTGCTGTGTGTGATGGGTATGAGATTACTGTGTGTGATGGGTGTGAGAGTGCTGTGTATGAGAGTGCTGTGTGTGATGAGTGTGAAAGTGCTGTGTGTGATGGGTGTGAGAGTGCTGTGTGTGATGGGTGCGAGAGTGCTGTGTGTGATGGGTGCGAGACTGCTGTGTGTGATGGGTGTGAGAGTGCTGTGTATGAGAGTGCTGTGTGTGATGGGTGTGAGAGTGCTGTGTATGAGAGTGCTGTGTGTGATGGGTGTGAGAGTGCTGTGTGTGAGAGTGCTGTGTGTGATGGGTGTGAGAGTGCTGTGTATGAGAGTGCTGTGTGTGATGAGTGTGAGAGTGCTGTGTGTGATGGGTATGAGAGTGCCGTGTGTGATGGGTATGAGAGTGCTGTGTGTGATGGGTATGAGAGTGCTGTGCGTGATGGGTATGAGAGTGCTGTGTGTGATGGGTATGAGAGTGCTGTGTATGAGAGTGCTGTGTGTGATGGGTGTGAGAGTGCTGTGTGTGATGGGTGTGAGAGTGCTGTGTGTGATGGGTATGAGAGTGCTGTGTATGAGAGTGCTGTGTGTGATGGGTGTGAGAGTGCTGTGTGTGATGGGTGTGAGAGTGCTGTGAGTGAGAGTGCTGTGTGTGATGGGTGTGAGAGTGCTGTGTGTGATGGGTATGAGAGTGCTGTGTATGAGAGTGCTGTGTGTTATGGGTGTGAGAGTGCTGTGTGTGATGGGTGTGAGAGTGCTGTGTGTGAGAGTGCTGTGTGTGCTGGGTGTGAGAGTGCTGTGTGTGAGAGTGCTGTGTGTGAGTATTAGAAGGGATTGTCTGTGTGTGTTTTGGGTTGGTAAAAAAATAAAAATAAGTAGGCATTAAATTCCCCCCCTCCCTTCTTACCTTTAGCCTGGGAGGGGGGGACCGGCACGGTGGTGAGTGGGAGGGAGGACCGGCATGGTGGTATCTTGGAGGGGGTACCGGCGCTCGCACAGCATCCCTGGTGGTCCAGTGGGTGAGTGAACTCTAGCCTGCGAGGCTAGAGTTCACTCTCGCGAGATCCGGTCGTTGCCATGGCGACGCGCCGGATCTCGCGAGAGGAACCCGGCGGAGCTGCAAGATAGAGCTCCGCCGGGTCCTCTTCCTCCCTCCCCAGCCACATGTCTATTTCAGTGGACCGGTGAGGGAGATCTTTGATCTCCCCACCGGCCCGTCGTGGCACACAGCGGGGCCGGCGCTCGGATAGTGCCGGCCCTGCATAGACCGACAGGGGAGATCCTGGGACCTTCCACTGCCGGCCTCGGCCCCTGGCCACCGCGGCCCACCGGGCATTTGCCCGGTGTGCCCGATGGCCAGTCCGGGCCTGACTACTGATCATATCTTGCCACGTGCAACCAACCGACCGATACGTCAGCATATGCACGTACACATGCCACGTGGTAATCTCGGCCTACTAAATTTATTTTTACCGAGATTCCACCACACTATAGTTTCAAAGAATTACTGAAGAAAATACCCTTTATTGTTATGAAGATTGCTGTATAAAGAATATCCAGCAGATGTTTTCCTTTCAATGCAACTTCTTCATAATAAGGCCTTTAATGGTGAAAAATGCAAATCACTATTCTGCATACAAAAAAAAGAATGTGTGACCAATCACTTGTACAGTTCAGTCTGGTCTTGTATTATGGATTAGATAAATAGTAATGGTTGTGTAAAAGAGAAAAAGTGTGTGAATAACAGAAAACAATAAACTAAAGGGATTTTATAGCCACCAAAACAACTTTAGCTAATGAAGCAATGTTTGTGTATAGATCATGCCCCTGCAGTCTCATTGCTAAATTTTCTGTCATTTGGAAGTTAAATCACTTTTGTTTCTGTTTATGCAGCCGTAGCAGCACCTCCCTTGACTGTGACTGACACAGGCTGCATAAAAAAAAGGGTTTCATTTTTATTCAGATGTAACTTATTTATAATATTTTATTTGTTGCTCTGTAAATGCAACTTTAATTACATACAGGAGGCTCCTGCAAGGTCTAGCAAGCTATTAACAGAGCAGGAGGTAAGAAATTTTAAATTAAACAGAATTTGCAATAAAGTCTAAACATTAGACTCTTTGCAGGAAGTGGTTAGGATGGCTGTGCAAGTCACATGCAGGGAGGTGTGACTAGGGCTGTATAAACAAAGTGATTTATCTCTTAAATGGCAGGGAATTGAGCAGTGAGACTGCAGGGGCATGATCCATACACCAACATTGCTTCATTAAGCTAAAGCTGTTTTGGTGACTACATTGTCCCTTTAACACCTGCTGAGAGATTCATCTATGCACAAAATGGATAACATCATTTGATTCAATGACAGCCAGAAAGAGAAGAAATTAAACTTTAGTCCAAGATCCTGGCAAAAAGATTCCTTCTTGACTGAATACAATATAAGATTGGAAAAAAACATGCAGGTTAGACATGCCAAAAAATCCTCAATACACAAATTAAAAATTAAATGTTGTGGTTATGTTGCTTTAAGGCTATGTGCGCAGTTCCAATGTTTTTAGACAGTTTGTGGCAAAAACAGAGGGATTTCTCAATCAATCCCAATATTACACAGGCTGCGAGGATTTAGCCATTCCAATTTTTTTTTTTTTTTAATTAGAAGGTGGTTGTTGTTTTTTTGTCAATCTGTTTTTTATTTGAGGTAAAGGTACATTATAGAAACAAGAATAATGAGATATGGTTAATTTAGACATGACATTAATATAGTAGGTGTGCGCTACCAGTAAGTGTGCGCTACCATTCTCTGAGAAATTCAGCCTCTTTTTCTTTTTTTCTTTTAAAGGAACAGTTGAAACATAAGATAGATTAACATAAAGTTGATACCCAGCTACTCAAAGGTAAACATCAGTCCAACTGTTTATACGACTTGCTCAAAGATTATCATTGGAGGGAAAATTGGTATTGATTTACTTAATACACAGCATAGGGTGCACACAGGGAGGTAAAATAGAGCGTGTGCTTCATGCTTCAAAGCTGGTAAGGTTCACCCGATACCCTCACTTGCTACAGGAGTCCCATAGTGAGTCTGAGTCCCAGTGGTCCAGTGTCGTCTCCCCTGCCAGCCCCAAACCGCAGTAAGAGCCCGAGGGCAATTCCCCCTGATCCGGTCACTCCTGGAACTATAAGCAAGCTCTCTGAGGATTGTGGTCTCACAGTAGGGTCGGTGTTGCAGCCTCCGAAGGTGTGTTCTCTCCCCTCAAGGCCCTCAGCCTGGGATAACGAATGCAGGATCTGGGCGGCTTTGGCCACGAGCTTGTGGTGAGTGGTCGGGGTTTCTTCACCAGTTTCTTCTGCTGCAAGGTCATGATCTTGGTTCGCTGCAGGGAAACTGGCATGGACCACGGAGCTTTTGACAGGTGAGCAACACTGCCGCTCAGCACTCCATAGCCTTTTCTAAATTTTGTGCCAGAAGTCCTCAAAGATGGCTTCCAGCATTTTGAGAGCCATGTCCATTAGGCTACATGGCATGGTAGAGGGCCCAGCATACATCATATTGGAGCATGCAAGGGGAGGCAGAAATCTAGTAACCGGAGTATGTGTTGGGTAGCAAGTCCACCAGGAATCCATAAATTTGGCTTTTGTGCTGGGGCCGGGATAACCCCCACCGGCAGGGGGGAGCAGGAACCCTTGCTGCGTCCACTTATTCCAACAGGAAAGCCAGTGGGGGGATCGGCCACCTCTCCCACACCCGCACCCACAGGTAGGCCGCAATAACAGTTTGAGGTCAGATTCTTTGTCAGAAAGTTATCTCCAGCTTGTGGATTGCCAGATTTTTGCGAGGAAATAATCAAGATTAAAGCACCTTAGGAGGTTCTCGCAGAGAGCTCACTTCAAATGCGACCATTTAGCTTAGCCCCTAGCCATTTCAATTTTATGAAGCAATTTCTGCCCCGCTAAATTGCCATTAACATAACTCCCAGCATTTTAAATGGACAAAGAGGGACTCCTTCATTTTAGGGGAGTGTCCAGAGGCAGGGTAGTTCAGAGAAATTTTAAGTGACTTACTAATAGAGAAAATTTATGCCAAACTTACCGTAATTTTCTTTTCCTGGCTATTTCTCATGGCAGCATCACTTATGGGTAGCTCCTCCCTTAGCAGTCACAGGACAGGAATTAATTAGATTAATTAATTAGACTGATAGGTATAAAGAGTCCCTCCTCCCCTTACACCACAGTCCAATTATAAAGCTGAAAATAAAAAATGGGCGGGAACCCTGATGCTGCCATGAGAAATAGCCAGGAAAAGAAAATTACGGTAAGTTTGGCATAAATTTTCTCTATTCCTGGCTAATCATGGCAGCATCACTTATGGGTAATATCCAAGCTCACAAAATTAGGGTGGGAATAAAATTATGATAAAAACACACAGAACAAATTATTATGCTATAACTGAATTTAACATCAACGGGACAAAGAAACCGTAGACAAGACACTCTTCCCAAATGAGGTGGAAGGAGCATCCACATCAAGTTTGTAGTGTTTCATGAACGTCATCGGGGAAGACCAGGTGGCTGCCTTGCAAATGTCATCGTATGGAACCTCTGCCCAATTAGCCCATGAAGTTGACAATGCTCTGGTTGAATGAGCCTTTATCTTCAGTGGAGGAGAGCGATCTTTATTGAGATAAGCCTTTCTGATTACAAGAGCAATCCAACGCTTCAATGTAGATAGAGAAGCTGCCTCACCTCTCCTGGCCCCTGAAGGCAAAACGAAAAGCTGGTGAGTTTTCCTGTAAAGAGCAGAACGTTCAAGGTACATAGACAGGCAGTTCATGACATCCAAACGTTGCCACTTGATCTCCTCAGGTGAAGAAGGATTGGGGTAGAAGGATGGCAGGACCACCTCTTGAGATAGATGGAAACGAGAGACCACTTTAGGCAGAAATGCAGGATTAGGTTTCAGGCACACCCTATTGTGGTAGAATTGGAGACAAGAAGGCAGGTTGGAGAAGGCCTTGATCTCTGAAATTCTCCTAGCGGAAGTAATTGCTACTAAGAACAATGTTTTGTAAGTTAGGAGGACAGCATCCAAATTCTCAAGAGGAACGAATAGATCCTCAGTCAGGTAGTCGAGAACAAGCGGAAGGTCCCAAGGAGGGGTAGTGGATCTCGAAGGTGGTCTCAACTTGAAAGCTGCCTTGAAGAACCTGGAGATCAATGGGTCTGATGACCAAGAGGTGTTGCACAAAGCTGACAGGGCCGAAGACTGAACTTTAAGAGTGCTGATGCTAAGACCCTTATCCAGACCTTCTTGCAGGAACTCCAAGATTTCAGTGTTGCGAGGGCGTATGAAGTCAACTCGCTTGGCCGAAGCCCATTCCTGAAACACATCCCAGATTCTATGGTAGCATGAAGACGTAGAAGCCTTCCTTGAGTGTAAGAGAGTATTGACCACTGCTTCTGAAAGGCCTAATTGTTGAAGTCTTTCTTTTTCAAGACCCACACCCCCAATTTGAGGCGTTCCGGATGAGGATGGGATATTGGACCCTGCGTTAGCAGATCCTTCAATATAGGCAGGGGCCGAGGCTGTTCCGGGCTCAGCGTTGACAGTAGGGGAAACCACGGCCTTCGAGGCCAAATCGGGATTACGGCAATAACCGTCTTCCCTTCTGCCCAAACTTTTCTCAGGAACCTGGGTATCATGGGTAGGGGAGGGAACGCATACCCCAGATCGAACGACCAAGGAAGAGATAGAGCATCCTGGCCCAGTGCCTGACTCTCTGGGTGGAGGGAGTAGTAATTCTCCACCTGGCGATTCCTGAACGAGGCCATCAGGTCGATCTGGGGCATGCCCCACCGACGGGTGATCCAAGCAAAAACTGACTGGTGAAGTTTCCATTCTCCCGGGAGAATTTCTGATCTGCTGAGAAAATCCGCCGCTACGTTCTCCGAGCCTGGGAGATAGATAGCCTTCAGTCCCTGGAGATAGGTCATGGCCATCACCATTAGAGGAGCTAGCTCTTTTAAGAGCCGCTTGCTCCTTGTGCCTCCCTGGTTGTTTACATAAGAGGCCACCGCTCGGTTGTCCGTCTTGATCAACACCCAGGAATTCCTGATCTTTGGAAGGAACACCTGAATGGCCTTGGAAACAGCTCGCAGTTCTCTTAGGTTCAAGTGAAGCCGACTTTCTTCTCGAGTCCACCACCCCTGAGTCCATGAGGAATCGAGGTGGGCACCCCAACCAGAAGAACTGGCATCCGTCGTAATAACGGTCCACGGAGGTTCTTCCAAGGGAAAACCCTTTGCTAGGTTCTTCCCGTTCCTCCACCAGTCCAACTCTCTTCTTACTGGCAGGGGCAGAGAAATTTCCTGATCCCAATCCGTTGTTTCTCTGTCGAACTGGAGAAGAAAACAACTCTGTACAGGGCGAAACTTCCATTGGGCCCACTTCACCAAACCTATCGTAGACGTCAAAGAACCCAGGAGACTCATGACTTCCCTTGCCGAGGCCTTTTCGAGAACCTGGAGCTTCTTGACTTTATCTTGTAACTTCATGACCCTCTCTGGAGACAAAAACACATGAGCAGAAATTGTATTTATCACCGCTCCGAGGAACACGATGGTCTGAGATGGAATCAGGGAGCTTTTTCTATGTTGAGAAGCCACCCGTGATCTTGCAGGATGTTCATTGCCATTAATGTATGAAGCTCCACTATTCCTTGTGAAGGCCCTACGATGAGTATGTCGTCCAGGTAATGGAATATCTCGATACCTCTCATCCTTATGACGGCAATCAGAGAGACAAGGACCTTCGAGAAAGTCCTTGGCGCTAAGCTGAGACCAAACGGAAGCCCTCGGAACTGGAAATGTCTTCCTAAGGCCCAGAATCGAAGAAACTGCATGTGATTGCTGTTTACAGGGATTTGGTAGTAGGCGTCTTTTAAGTCTATGGAGGTCATCCAATCTCCTGGTTTTACGCACTTTAGGATAGTCTGTAAGGATTCCATTTTGAATGTCCTTACGTCTAGAAAGGCGTTCACTCCTTTCAGGTTCAGGATGAGACGCCACTTTCCCTGGGGCTTTGGGGCCAAAAACACAGTGGAGTACATCCCCTGGAATCTTTCGTGAGAAGGGACTTCCTCCAACACCTTCTGTCCCAACAGAGTGGAAATGCAAGTCCTCATGGCCCTTCGTTTGACACCTTCTGACACTTTTGATTTTCTGAAAAGGGCAGCACGTGGACGAGAGGAAAATTCTATCCTGTAGCCTTCTTTTATGATTGAGGTGACCCACTCGTCTGTGACATTTGCGGCCCACACCGGGTAAAAGAACTGCAGTCTTCCACCCACCGTACCCGGATGGGCCCGAGGACCTTCAGAAGGTCTTCCCGGAGGTCCTGGCACCTCTACCTCTGGAAGCCTTATTGGAAGAGGAGTGAGAGAAGGACTTCCACGAAGAGTTCCTGGAATACTCCCTTCCGGGCTTGTAGCTTCTACTGTCCCGAAAGGACCGATCCTTAAATCGCCTGGTTTTCCAGGAGGAGGAAAAACCCTTTCTGCTGACTTGTGGAAGAAACGCTTTTTTCCCCATCAGCCGCTTTCTGAATGGCATCCTCCAGGATCTTACCAAACAGGAGGTCCCCTTGGAACGGTAGACCACACAAGGACGCTTTGGAGGCATAGTCCGCCCCCCAGGAATGAAGCCATAAAGCCCTTCTGGAGGCCACCGATAGGGCCATACCTTTGGCAATCATGCGAGTGATGTCCAGGGAGGCTTCAGAGCAAAATTCAGTAGCAAGGCACAAATCCTTGAGACTTCCCAGGAGATGTTCTCTACGGACACCTTGATCAATATCTTCCTCCAAATTAGCGAGCCAAACTCGTAAGGCCCTGGAAAGAGTGGTCAGCGCCACTGCCGGATGAAGGGCGGAGCCTAGCGCCAGATAGGCTTTAATTAGGTCACCATCCATACGCTTTTCCATAGGTTCTCTTAAGTATGCCATGGAGTCTATAGGAAGCGTGGTCTTTTTAGCCATATGGATCACTGCGGCATCAACCTTGGGAACCGAATTCCAAAGGCAGCAGTCCATGGTAGAATAAGGATAAGTCCTTGCGAACTTGTTTTTCAAGGTGGACTTCCTCTCCGGCTTATTCCACTCCTGAAGGATCATGTCCTTTATAGAGGAATGCACTGGGAACGTTGGTCTATTAGGTTTCAAATCCTCAAAGAACCTGTCAGCCTCTCTCAATTCAGACTTCTCTTCCGTGAGGCTAAGAGTGTCTCTGAGGAGGGTAATAAGCCGATCCACAGATTTAGAGTCCAGAGACCTGGAGGCATAGTCAGCCTCCTCCTCCCACTCATCAGAGACCTCCCACAGGTCCGGATCCTCCTCAGAGCTGGAAGACTGAGGTTCCGCTCTGCGTCTCTTAGGAGGGCCGCCACATCCCGTGGTAGACTTAAAGCCCTCAGCAATTGCACGGGAAATCCAAAGCTTAAGGTCGTCCTGCGGTGAAGTCTTACTGGGGACATTAGCCGCTTCCGACAAGCATTCCCTGCAGAGGTTCCTTCCAGGTGGAGCAGGTGATGAACAATTGATGCATCTGTTGGTTTTTTCTCTGGATTTTCTCGCTGGAGAATCCAACTGTTTGCTGGGGCTGAAATAAAGCCATATATAACATATATTACAGGCTCAGCATGGCACTCTTTTAACAACCCCCCCCTGAACAAAATAAATGGCTCACCTATGTTTTCTAGAGAGGGATCTAGCAGAGGCAGAGGGAGAATCCATACTATAAAAGGAACAAAGGCAAAATCAGAAACACATTCCTAATAAGTCCAAAAGTGCAAACTGGAAAGCAAACCCAAAGCCCCCAGCAAAAACCATGGAAACAGGCAATCCTACCTCATAACGGCAGAAAACACACTCCAGGCAGCCAGGAGACAGCAAGAAGGAGTACTGGCGAAATACAGACCGAAAATCAGAAGTTCCGAACAGCTGACAGGCAAGTGTCAGTATTCCCCTGTTTAAATACCTCTGCGCCCGGTCCGCGCATGCGCAGAGCGCTGGAACGCACGCCATGCGTTCCAAGCCTCGCGGCCGGCGCGAGGCACTTCCGGGTTCGGCAATTCCGCGGCTGGAACGCACACCTCGGCAAAACAGCAACGCTGGCCGAGGAAGAGCTGAACACAGCCCCCACAAGGACAGCAACTCCCAGAAAGCCCTCAGGGCAACCCAGGGCGTGCAGGCAAGAAAACACAACTCCCAATAGAACACAACAGCACCCTTCATTAGGCAGACAGCAGTATGGATCCCCAAAGCACTGCCAGCAAGGTAAGGGGGGGATTTCAACCCCAATTACTAGGGGCACTTCCAGAACAAGGGGAAATTTTTAAGGATAACCAACCCCAGGAAGCTTAGAACAGTGTCTCCCTCAAACACTAGATATACATCCCACGCAGCAGTTCAGTACTTACTCTGAACCTGACCCAGTTAGTCCTGCTCATGCAGGCTGTTTACTGGGTCCTTCAAATGAAGAGAGGCTGAACTTCATTTGGAACGAACCCACGACAAACGCAGGAAGGTGGCCATAAAATAAAAAGTAAAAAGTCCTGTAGAACTTGCTAAGGACAGGAAAAAAGACTGTGGTGTAAGGGGAGGAGGGACTCTTTATACCTATCAGTCTAATTAATTAATCTAATTAATTCCTGTCCTGTGACTGCTAAGGGAGGAGCTACCCATAAGTGATGCTGCCATGATTAGCCAGGAATAACACATTATGCAACAAAATGTCATTTAGAACAAGAACAATGTATCTTATTTACAAAGATCGATTTCCAAACAAATGCAATGCTGTTTAAAGACATTACTGTGATGAAATGCTATACACTCAAACACATGCAACAATATGAAGCTCCTAGAAAAGTGTGACATTAGGATAGAAAAGAGGGACAGAGGGATTTGGGGTAAAAAATATGCACTGTCCCTCCTAAATTGGGACAGTTACAGGTTGCAAAATACATATAGAAGGGGACTTCAATGTGGTGTTTTATGGTCAGATAATGTCACATCCTGTTCTGTTCTGCGTAGATGTCTGGCTTCTGGTATCCAGTACACTTTTTACAATTCTTGTTTAGTTTTTCTGTTTCATGTCTGGTTTTCTTTATGCTGGGTTTTCTGGGTTCATTCCTTTTTTCCGTTCCTGGAATTCCCAGTCTCCTGGATTCTTTATATATTTGTTTTATGTTGCCACACCCTTTGCTTTTCCATTAATCCTTTTGTTTCAGTTGGTTCCTGCAGGCAGTTGTTCCAAGTCCTCTGCCCCTTTCTTGCAGGTAAGTGCTGTGTG
The DNA here is from genome assembly GCF_036172605.1 of Pelobates fuscus. Taxonomy (NCBI): domain Eukaryota; kingdom Metazoa; phylum Chordata; class Amphibia; order Anura; family Pelobatidae; genus Pelobates; species Pelobates fuscus. The sequence continues at coordinate 282,552,796 of NC_086321.1, read as the reverse complement.
TGTTTTATTATTGTTTATTTAGTCATGCATATCTAGGCAGATAGGAGCCCACCGTAATTGGAGTACTTTGATGCAGTGGTGGGCTGCATACATCTTGGCCATTTATGTATGTCTAAATCTCCAGTGTTTTATATATATAGTGCTTAGTTACGTCTCCTCTTGTTTTGCCTTGTATCTGTAAGGACGGGGTGCTGCCCTGAGACAGCACTATCCCTTTAAATGTGGGAACCAATTTAGCAAAGAATAAATGCAGGGACACAATGAATAGAGTAAATCAAGAAATATATATTAAAGGGAACCAAAGGACAAAAGATAACAAAACAACATGTAATAAATATATACAATGCCACAGAACAATATTTACAATAAATCAGGATTACCACAAATTGAGCAGGCAGAGTATACTTAAACAGTCCTTTGGTATAAAGAATGTATTTGGGCAGGATTGTGCAGCCACCACAGAAACAGGTAGGACACAGATCCAAAGCCACAAAACAAATATATGACACCAGGAAGCAAAGTCCGAAGCAGGACAAATGAACAAGGCTGCAGGGTCAGGATCACTGGTAATAAGGCAGAGGACAGGAACACTGAACCAGAACACAGGATCGGGAGGCACAGGAACGCAGGACCAGGCGGACACCGGAACGCAGGACCAGGGGGACACAGGAACATAAGACCAAGAAGACACGAGAACAGAGGACCAGGAAACGCAGGATACAGGATCAAGGAGCGAAGAGTCAGAATCACAGGAACCGGGAAACGGGTTCAATGATCTGACAAGGAGTGAGGTGAAAAAACAGACTATATAGGTGCTAAAACAAGGACCAGGTGAAGTGCTAATGAAAAGAAATTAGGAACAGTGCCAAGCAGTGATGGTGAGTGTCGGTACTGCACGAGGGCAAATCAACTAAGGAGTGTCGTGACAGTATCTCTGGTCTTGTTTTATTTTGTCTTGTATTCCCAGTTCATGTACAGTCCTGTCCTGCCCATGTTTCCCTCATGTCTTGTGTACATGTTCTGCTTTCTGTCCTGCTCCAGTTCTGGGTTCTTCTAGTCTTGTCTTCTTGTTTGGTGCCTGTTCTAGTCTTGCCTTGTTCTGTACATGATACATATCTGCTGCTTATCATCAAGCTCCAAGCTCATCCCAAGCTCTGGTATGTGGCCGCACAAATGCTGGTGCTCACCAGGGGGCGTGTGGTTACCCTGCACCAGGCCCTGATGGTCCATTACCACACTGAGACTCCCATCATCAGGCACTCAGGGTTCCTGGTACGTGAGTACCTGGTCATGCCATTCAGGTTATATAACACACTTGCCATGTTCCAAGATTTTGTTAATGATGTCTTACGAGAGTACCTTAACAATTTTGTTATTGTTTATCTCAATGACATCCTCATACACTCACCTGATCTTGAAACACACCACATTCTTCAAACACTTCTTCAGAATGGCCTGTATTGCAAACTTGAGAAGTGTTTATTCAACCAAATTAGTGTACACTTTTTGGGTTTTGTTATTTCTGGTAAAGGGTTTCAAATTGAACCCTGTATCCTATGCTTTAGATTTACCTCATAATCTCTGTATTCCTAATGTGTTTCACACCTCCTTATTGAAGCCTTTACTGTGCAACCGGTATACTTCAATGACCCCTCCTCCTCCTCCTAATTTGGTTGATGGAGAGGAGGAATACAAGATCCAGGAACTTGTAAATTTGTATTCTAGGCGTTCCCTCCAGTACTTAGTGCAGTGGAAGGGTTTTGGCCCAGAAGAGAGTTCTTGGGTTCTGGCTGCTGACATTCATTGTGAGGAACTGACTCTGCTGGATTTCGAACACTGGTTTACATGGTGCTAAACCTCTTCCTTACCAGTACACCAGCCTGCCTTTTGCAAATTTACCTGAGATCTGATACCATTGCTTGTAGAGTCAAGGTTATCAGTGACAACTCTCTTCAGCTGTGTCTGGTCAGGTGTCTGGTTCTTAACCTATAAAAGCCCCTTCCGGTCTCTGTACCTTTGCCAGATTATTGTGGTTCCTGTACTCTCTAATCAAGCTTGTTCCTGTTTCTCCTACCTGTTGCTGAATTTGGACTGTTTTGACTTTGCTGCTTCTCCTTCCCATTGACCTCGCATTGCCTCACTACGATTATCATCTTTCTGTTCCAGTCTCCCATCTCTGCTTAAGACCAGAAGGCCACTCAAGGCTCAGGGGCTCAACCACCTGGGTAACGAGTGGCTACCTCTGGCAGAAAACATTGCTGATCTGGCTACAGGACTCCAAAACTTTGTAACATCAATATCATTACATTCATGCTCCAGTCCTACTTCGTAGGTTCAATGCCAGGTCTCCTTCATGTCCTGGTCCTGTCTGCCCAGGGGGCGGTCCTGGACAGGGAGGAGGGGGGATAATGTCATGATACCTAAAACGATCTACTATCATGAGTATCACAGTGTTTCCCTTGAAAGGAGGTAAGTCCACCATGAAGTCGATGGAAAGATGAGTCCCTGGTTTTGTGGGGATTAACGGCTATAATAAGCCACAAGGTACTTGATGAGAGGCCTTGGATTGTGCACATACAGTACATGTCAGGACATACTCCTTAACTTCTCTCCGGAAAGTAGGCCACCAGAAATCCTGAGAAATTAAATGAACTGTCTTAGTTATACCTGCATGTCCTGCAGTTTTGGTGTCATGTAAATGGTTAAGGACATTCATTCTCTCCTCCATTGGGACAAACAGTTTTCCCCTGAGTGTGTCAGGGGGGAGCATGTGTTTGTGCCCTTTGAATATACTACATCAAAGAACTAGACAGAACGGTACTGGTCATAGCTACGATTTTGTCAGGAAGTACTATAGGTGACTCTTCTTTGTCTTCAGAGTCAGGAGCATCAAATTGCCTGGAAAGGGAATCAGCATTGATATTTCTACTTCCAGGTCTATATGTAATCACATAGTTATAGTGTGATAAAAGAAAAGACCACTGAGCCTGTCTAGGATTCAACCTTTTAGCATCGCTGATGTAGGACAAACTTTTATGATTCGTAAGTATCATAACTGGTATATTAGAACCCTTCAGTAGGTGTCTCCATTCTTTCAAGGCAAGAATAATAGCCAACAACTCTCTGTTCCCTGTGTCATAGTTAATTTCTGTCTTTGTCAATTTCCTTGAAAAGAAGCCACAAGGATGTAAAGGAGACCCCATAAATCTCATCGATAGCCTTGATTCCCAATGGCAGAGGCCATTCCAACACTGCTTTCAATTTCTTTGTGTCCATTTGAAACCCTTTACCAGAAATAACATAACCCAAGAAGTGTACACTAGTTTGGTCGAATAAACACTTCTCAAGTTTGCAATACAGGCCATTCTCAAGAAGTGTTCGAAGAACAGTATGTACATGAATGTGCTGAGTTTCAAGATCAGGTGAGTGTATGAGGATGTCATTGAGATAAACAATAACAAAATTGTTAAGGTACTCTCGTAACACATCATTAACAAAATCTTGGAGCATGGCAGGTGCGTTACTAAACCCGAATGGCATTACCAGGTACTCATAATGACCACTAGGAGTATTAAATGCAGTTTTCCACTCATCACCCTCCTTGATCCTAACCAGATTATAGGCACCTCTTAAATAAAGTTTAGTAAACCATGTGGACCCCTGAAGATGGTCAAAGAGTTTGTGATGAGTGGAATAGGATATACGTTTTTCACTTTAATTTTGTTCAAACCTCGATAGTCTATCACCTTCTTTTTTGGATAAAAAAAAAATCCTGCTCCTGCGGGTGAAGAAGAGCATCTAAAAAAACAACCTTTTGAAGTGCCTCCTAGATGTATTTCTCCATGACTAAATTCTCCTTCAGAGAGAGAGGATAAACTTACGGCCCCCACCCAACACTCAGGGGTGGGGGCCAGGGGGGAGGACATTAGGTGTCCCCCCCTTTATTTACTTTAGGGCCGGGGGGGGACGGGACTTTTATTTTATTTATTTTTTTAAAGCTGCTCACTGTTTAATAGACATATAGCGAGTAGGGGCATAATTTACTAATACTAGGTAATCTTTACATAGTATTAGTAAATTTGGCTGAAAGACCAATGCAGGTCTTTCAGCCTTTTAGTAGATAGCTCCCTAATACCTTGGGAATTAGGGAGTTAGGGAGTTATGTACTTATTCATTCCTGTCATTACATGACTGGCTAAGTAACTTACATTTTATATGAATGTGTGTTACTTGATTGTTGTAAGTGTTGCAAACGCTTACAGCTGAATCCTGGCTATGTTTGTATACTTTTTATTTAAAATTGTATACAATGTAACATTCTTCTTCTTTCACTGGGTAAGTATATTAGTACTTAGGCAATACTGTGCTTCGGAACTTCGGCACTTTGACACCTCAGAACTTCGGCACTTCAGCAATTCGGCACTACTACACTTCGGAAATTCGCTAATTTCTGCACTTTGGGACTTCGGCACTTCGGCAATTCAGCTATTCGGACATTCGGAAGCACCCGAATGTCCGAATTACCCGAAATTCGGACCGAAGCGAATTGCACATGTCTAGTGACAATTATAAATCATGCTCAGCCCAAAAGCAGGACACCAACATATAACCTGTATTGCCAACGCTTAGGGGTTTATATACCACTAACTCAGTTAAGATAAATATTTTACATCCATTTTTCTAATATTTACCCTTGTAACCAGACGACCCAGTGATGGGAATAGAATTCATGAAGAGAGCAAACCCACCTAGATTGACTAATGATCAAAGACAAATGTTCCCATCAGGGTAGAAGAGGTAGCATTGGCAATAAAAACAGGAAATGTGGGAAAAGAACTGGAACCTGATGGGTTTACAGTTGCATATAAAAAGCAACAAAAATAAATATGCCCTAGTCCTAGGCGAAACAATATGGTTAACATGGGCATAGAATAGACTAAGCAAAAAAGTACATAATCTTTATTGAATATGACACATAGAGAGTACAAGACCATACAACACATACACTGTGGACAGATAACATATGTCTACTACTAGAATCCAGACCGCCGTATTCTCACAAATAGGTAAGTAACTTTAAAGACCTAAAATACCAAAGGCTAGATAGCTAGAAATAAATTCCGTTTCTCTCAGAGTAACAGACTATGAATGCAGCTTGTTGGTTGGTTTAGTTAGGTAGGTAGAGTATATCTAACAAATAATATCCAGGAAGGAAAAGAGTAACATACAGTCTAAAATATGATATTACCAAAAACATTTGTTAAACCCAGCTGAAGGCAGTTTAAGAGAAAAAAGAGGTAAAGTGCTAAATACTATAAGGAGAATGGACTCTTGCAAATAGCATTAATATGTGAGCTTACTATACCCATGAACTGGGAAACCTGGGTCTATTAAGATGAATACACAAACCATAAGACTACCTAAGGGCACGAAAAAGGAAGCATGTGCCTACATGAAAGAGAGAGCTCTACCTCTCAAAAAGGAGCATTCAAAATATGTGCTAAATGCTACCCATAAACTGAAGATTCAAAATTGATTTAAACAATCACCACAAAAGAAAGCCTCGAGGAAAATTCTAACCCTAAATCCTGATAAAGATCCAACCCTCCTGGCTTCCTACAGACCAATCACATTATTAAATAATGACTTAAAATTATTACTAAAATCTTAGTCAATAGACGTCAGCAGTTTCTTTCCTCCATTTTACAATTTAAACATTTGGGATTCACTAGAGGCAGACAGTCTATTCAAGGAATTAGAACGGTAATTGCAGCTGTCTCAATGTATGATAATCACTCTTATAAAAATCAAACCATTTTACTCAGCTTAGATGCTCAAAGAGCTTTTGATCAAGTATCTTGGTCTCATCTTTTTAGAATTCTAAATTATCGCTTTTTTGGAATCTTGCTTTTTAACCTCAGGAGGGCAATATACTCCCAGCAATCTGCAAAAATTACCACTAACAGCCTAGACTCAAAATACAAGAGTAGTAAAACAGGGCTGCCCATTATCAACTATCCTTTTTAATTTAGCTTTAGATCCACTTATTAGATATACTTACTCTTCTGAGAACATACAAGGAATTCAATTAGTCTCCTACACTATGAATATTATGGGTTTTGTTTGGAAATCTTCTACTTTATATCTCGGACACTGTATCCATTTCGATCGATATGGCCCTGATAACAGGCTTTCCAATTAACTGGTCCATGTTAACAGTAATTTGGTTGGGCCCAGGTCAACCAATAAGCCTACAGACACCGACCACTCTAACATGGACAAACTTTAAATATCTAGGGGTGCTTATCCCCCAGAAAATGTCCACTATATATTGAATTAACATAAAACTATTCTGGCTGAGGTGAGGGATCTTCTCTCTAGATGGGAGCTTCTCCCTCTGTCTCTTTCTGGAAGAGCTACCCTCCTTAAATTAGTTATAATTCTCAAACTCCTTTACAGGCCTTACCCATACTTTCAGAATCAGATGAGAAAATTCTTAATCAGCTCTTCACCAAATTTCTTAGGCAATATAAAGATCCAAGAATTGCAATGCATAAATTATCTCACCCCAGATTTAATCTGGGTTTAAATATTACAAATCAAATTTTTTACACAGCAGCACACTAGCATCACGCTCTAGACTGGATAAAAGGATTGGGACAATTTACAGCAGTACACATAGTAGCATGATTTTGCTCTGGAGTTGCACTCTCTTTGTTGCTACATACCCCATACGCCTCCCTCCCAGAGGAGGTGGGTAAAAATCCTTTATTGGCATCTGCACAGCTCCCCGTTCTTCTGCCGGCGTGGCCGCACATAAACTAAGTGGCCACACCGACAGAGATATTGTATACTTACCTTGGCTGCAGCAAACCGCCGCCCGACCTCCTTCTGTTCCGGTCCCCAGCAAACATGATGTTCCTAGAGACGCCAGCCGCTGCAGTTCCGGTTCCGGAAACTCACCTTCGCCCACATCAAAGATGGCGCCAATGTGTGTGCGACGTCACATCATAGACACGCACGTTTTGGGGTTTAGAGGCCAGAGGCAACCAATTACAGCCTCAAGAGGGTTATTTAAACCCAAATTACCTTGGGTGGTTTCCACTAGCTGGTTATCCGATAGTGTGTTCCTGAGCATGTTTTTTCTGGTATTTGACTTTGGCTTTGTGACTTCCCTTGACTTCTGGCTTTCCTCAACGTTGACATCGGCAAATAATTTGACTATTCTCCAGTACGTTAAGACCGGCCATTCTAAGGTCCAGTTAAATGTTATCCTTAGTCCTAAGTGTGATACTATTCTGCATGCTGGACCAATTATAATCCTGACAGCATTCGCTATTAAAACATGAAAATTGGTGAAACAGCTCATAGAATTCCTGTGGCAATATACTAGATTCATACCCATCTTACGTAACTCGCACTCTCAGGATGGGGAAACCCAACATCCATACTATTCATAAGCAGCCGCAGGTCATACCAATATACATAATTTCCTGGATGAACTGAGTGGTGTTGTGGAGACAGGCTCAGACACTGAGGGGAGTGGGCACTGAGGGTAGTGGTGTTGTGGAGACAGGCTTGGAGACTATGGTGAGGCCTAATAGAAAGCAGTTGTTGTTAGGGGATTCTATCATAAGAGGTGTGGAGATGGACAATGGTGGTCTCAGAGACAGGAGACGTATTTGTAATATTGTTAAGCGAGCAAAGCAGGAAGGGGAATTGGATGTACTTGTCCATCTAGGGACAAGTGACTTGGCTTGCAATGAGGTTTCAGAGATAAATGAAGTTTTTGGTGTTTTTCCAATGAGATATGGCAGGTTGCTTCCACACTGTCATTCTCTGAAGTTCTGCCTGTGCATAACACTCAAATGACAGGCGGATGCGTATTAGGGATTTTAACTTGTGGCTTGGTGTATGGTGTTGGGAACAAGGATTTGGCTTTATTCCTCATGGTAGCTCTGTTTGGAATGGAAATAAATGGAAATAAACTGTACAAAAAAGATGGTTTGTATCTTTCTCAAAAGGGAACAAATGTTCTCAGTGAGCAGTTTAGAGGTTTTGCTAGGATGTATTTAAACTAGGAGGGGGGGGGGGCAAAAGGGTGATAAAACATCAATCCAATTGCCCCCCAAAACAAAGACAGAAGGTGTCTGTAGCAAGTGTATTAAAAAATGATAAGCTTAGAGTCATGTCTACAAATGCTCGCATTTTAGGGAATAAGATCCATGAACTTGTGGCAATAATGGCAACTGATAATGTAGATTTAGTTGCTGTTACTGAAACATGGTATAATGAGGACATAGCAATACCAGAGTACTCTTTATATAGAAAAGACAGGGAAGGCAAGAAAGGGGAATGGTGGATCTGTATGTGAAGGATAGCATAAAATCTAGCCTAATAAAAGTTATTGAGGCCAACATAGAGTCCGTTTGGGTAATGTTAGAATTTGGTAATCACACAGTAACTCGTGTAGGTGTGATTTATAGGCCGCCAGGACAAATAGAAGAGTTAGATAATCTACTTGTTGAGGAAATAGCTAAAATGACAATGAAGGGGGAAGTTATCATCATGGGTGACTTTAATCTTCCTGATGTGAATTGGAAAACCAAAATAGCTGCTTGTGTCAGGAGCACACATATTCTAAACTCCCTACTGGGATTGTCTCTAAAACAAGTCGTTGAGGAGCCAACTCGTAAAGAGGCCATAATAGATTTAGTGTTAACAAATGGAGATTTGGTATCAGATATTACTGCAGGTGAAAGTTTAGGATCCAGTGATCATCAGTCAGTGTGGTTTAATATAATAACAGTGACTGAGTCACACCACACAAAAACAAAAGTTTTAGATTTTAAAAAAAATGTACTTTTCTAAAATAAGAATATGTGTAAAGGAGTCATTATTAGACTGGAGCAATTTAAATGGAGTCCAAGAGAAATGGGATTATTTAAAAGTTGCACTACTGAAGGCAACAGAAAATTGCATTAGGCTTGTCAGTAAAAGTAAGAAAATTCAAGAAACCACTGTGGTACTCCACAGGTTTGGCCAAAATAGTAAAAAACAAAAAGTGAGGAAGACAGAATGATCTATAAGATTAGGCAGAAAGAGGCTAAGCAATTTATAAGAGCTTCCAAATCACACACAGAAGAGAAAATAGCACAGTCAGTGAAAAAAGAGGACAAAACATTTTTTATGAGAAAAGGAAAGCAAAACAAGGATTAGGTAGATTAAAAACAAAAGAAGGAAGGTATGTAGAAGAGAAAAAAAGGTCTAGCTTACTGCCTCAATGAATATTTTTGATCATTATTTACAGATAAAAATGAAGGAAAGGGGGGTCATTTAGGAAAAAGGACAAATGAGTCATTTATTACACGTGAGTTTACAGAGGTTCTATTTCAACTGTCAAAAGTAAAGACAAATAAGTCAATGGGACCTGATGGAATACACCCAAAGTTATTAAAAGAGCTTAGTGGTGTACTAGCAAAACCATTAACAGATTTATTTAACCAATCATTGATAACAGGAGAAGTCCCAGAAGATTGGAAGTTAGCGAATGTTGTGCCCATTCACAAGAAAGGTAGTAGGGAGGAGTCGGGCAACTATAGGACAGTAAGTTTTACTTCAGTAGTGGGGAAAGTAATGGAAGCCATGTTAAAAGATAGGATTGTTCAACATCTAAAAACACAATATCAGAGACAACATGGGTTTACTTCAGGGAGATCATGCCAAACTAATCTTATTGATTTTTTTGATTGGGTAACTAAAATAATAGATCAGGGTGGTGCAGTAGACATTGCTTACCTAGATTTCAGTAAGGCTTTTGACACTGTTGCCTATAGAGGGCTTATCAATAAACTGTGATCTTTAAGTTTGGATTCCAATATTGTTGACTTGCTACAAATTAAAAGTTTCTTCCTATTCCATATTGGATAGAAGCCTCATTAAAAAAAGCTCTCTCTCACCTTGAAATCTTATATTAACTCACTAGGTCTCTGTCCAAGTCCAAAATGAAATCCACTTTCGACTTGACAGATTGGTACCTAACCAGGGTTAAGCGGGCCAGCCCCCTATAGTCTCATAATACAAACTAAGGCTGCAGATCTAGTTTATTGTGCCTCCAACAATTTTTCACTACACGTTTCAAACTAAATAGGGACAGTTGGGAGGAATGCATTAACCCTAACCCTAATGACTCCACTCCTAACTAGGCACAGCTGAATTCTGCTATGGCAAGTGTGGATTGCATATCACTTACAAGGTAATAGGGGAGCAACAATAAGTTCCCGACATGGATATTTAGCAGAGTTGAATTATATATAATATTTGATAGGCAAAACAGCTTCACAGCAAGAGAAAGAGAGAAAGTGGGGAAAGACAGGAATTTACTTCCTCTCCAATGCCACATAGACCATAGAGTCTAATGTCACCAACAACATTATGTCCTCCAACACATCCAGGCCAATCACCAGCAATTATTACCAACAAACCATGGGTTACCATAAAAGAAAACAAAAAAACAACAACACAGAGATCCACAAACATTAGGGGGCCTGGGAACTACCTCCCCATAGTCTCCTCATAATGCAGAGTTGCCTCAGTCTTTGGCTAGTGGGGTTGAGGATAATAATGAATTGTTGGCTAGGGCTACAGACTTAGGCAACACTGCATGATGCTGGATAAATAGCAGTAGATATCGACAGGATGCCCTGTTCACTGGTTATAAAGAACTATTACCTCACCCACAGGAGACCACGGGTAACACAGCCTCCTACAACAAAATTCCAATCCTTTCCATGAAATTAAAAGTGGAAAAATTTTGTTTGTTTATCACTATATGTATTATATTCATCTTATATCTTAATCTTCATCTTCGACCCAATAAAGCATACCAGAAAAAAATAAAACTCTTACCTTCAACCCAATCTTTGATGGGCTTCAAACTGAGTCAGGAGGAGCATGTATATGCCTTTGCTTAGTGAGTAGTCTTCGCTAAGTAGTCCGAGGTTGGTTTTCAAAGATGTTTTTGCTCTTAATATTCATTTATATAATACATAATATATCGTTTTTGACTCTGCTCCCCGTTTTTCTGGCTTCTAATGTACTTCTATTCCACTGAAAAGTGATATCTATTTTCATGAAAACAAATGTAATCTTCTGAAGTGCATTTGAATCATTATTTATGCCTTATTATACCTGCATCAAAGGAACACTACATTGAAAATCTTTTTTTTTTTTTTAACAAGTTAGTAGATATACACACAAAGAAAAAAATTTACTTTTGTCTACATGTTTTCTTGAAGGGTAAATAAGAAAACAGCTTGCAAAAGCTGAACACCTGCTGTTTACACCCTCTTTTGTTGACACAGATTCCTGAGCATTAGGAACACACCCATCAGAGGCTTCTTGCACAGAAGGCTTGTTGTTGGAGCTGTGGCTGCGCATGCACATGCAATCACAGCTTTCATGTGCTTCTGAAAGAGCTGTTGTACTGTTTATTAAGAAGGGTGAAAGGCAGGCGAACCTATCACTTCCATTAGCTCTGTGGAGCTAACAGAAGGGAAATAATACCTTCCTTGCTGTCTGAGTGACAGCCATGGAAGTTCTTCTGCCACAATTTAAAAAATGGCTATTTCTATTCAAATCAGACCTTTTTTTATACTGTCACTAATATAACAGACTCAAGGTGCACGCTGAAGTGCATTACGTCTGGAGTGTTCCTTTAAACTTTTCTCATTTTTTTTTTAAGGTTTTTATTGCTTTTTCAAGAGTTAACATCATCAAAGTACGGGGGTACAGAAGTAAAGAAGGGGAAAAGGGGGATATTTGCATTTACATTTGCATCAAGGGCGACAACTGACATTGCAGTAGATAGATACGTTTCTGGATAGAAACACTTTTTTTTTTAAATGCATATTATAAATACATATAAATACATATTAATAGATAATACATTTTTGCAAGAATTATACAATTGGTATTGTAGTACAAGCATCATCTACTAGAGCTAAAACTAAGGCTGAGACTCAAACTGGTACTGAGATTGGGCGATACCTTTTACCTTAAGTATTCTTGAGTTCTGGGACGGAAACCCTGAGCAGTGTCCTGGTTGTTGTGTAGTTAGAGTTGCATTGTCTTCTCCCACCCTCATGTAATGTGGATATGTCTTTAGTTAAGTCTTATGCCAGGGGGGTCCACCATGGTGATATATGTGGACTAGTGTGTGTATGTGTAGCGGGCGGTCAGGTTTGGGCATTCCAAGTGGTCTATGTAGTATTACATTTTGTGAGGAATATGTGTCGTACTGCTTACGTTTGGTGCAGTCGGCCCATCCGGGAGATCATCCCCATAGGGACGGCTTTGAGCTACGGGTAGTCAGACTGAGTTCTCGGCCATGAATCTCACCCATGGTTCCCATGTTTCCCTGTAGAGTGTATATCTGTGGGAGATGGGTGCGTGTATTTCTTCTTCCATGGTTTTGATTGAGTCTACTTTGGCTATTCATTCTCAGATCGTGGGGACCTCAGTGTTTTTCCACTTTACTGGGATGAGCAGATTGGCCCCAGTAAGGAGATGTGTCAGGAGGGTTTTTGTGTCTTAGGGATTGAGGTAGGTATGATCAGGAACAACAGTGTGTGAGGGGTATGAGGCAGATGTGTACCTGTCACAGTATGAATCATTGTCACAATGTTTGTCCAGTATTGTTGCGTGAGCGGGCAGTGCCACCAGATGTGTGCGAAGGACGTCTTCGGTTGGGAGCATTTCCAGGAGACATCTGGTGTGTTTGGGAAAATGTGGTGTATTTTGGCAGGAGAGTAGTGCAATCTGGATATTCTCTTATATCCACTTTCTTGGATATTGGTGCATGTGGATGTTGCGTGAATTTGTGAGAGGATGGTCCTCCATTGGGGCATTGTGATTTGTATGTTCAGGTCTGTTTTCCAGGCGTCTGTGAAGGGGGGAAGCTGGGCTCCGTGTTGTGCTTGCAAAGGTTTGAAAAAGGTCGATAACTGTTTGGTTTTACGGTTATTGGTCAGACAGTGTGCCTCAAAATCAGACAAGGTGCGGGAGCCCTTCAGCAAGGTTGTGTTGGCCATTAAGAAGTGAGTCAACTGGGCGTTGTGAAACGCTTGTAGCGTTTGCGGAGGCTCGGGTCCTGTCAGACTAGCTAGTGTCCGTATTGAGTTTCTCTCAACCACAGATCCTAGTATCAAATAGGGGGCGTCAAGCATTTTAGTGTATTGTTGGTATGTCCCCGGCTGCATTTCTGGGGGGAAGAGCGGGTTATGTGTGATGGGAAAGAGTGGGGATGGGTTAAGGGAGATATTCTTAGCTTCTCGCATGCTCACCCATGTCTTGAGTGTGGGGAGAATGGTGGGGTGTGCGGGGCAGCAAGATAGCAATTTTGAGGGGATTACTTTCTGCCAGGGGAGTGTGTAGAGAGGTACTAGACTTACCGCGCTTTCAAGAGTTACCCATTGATGTGTTGGTGGATGCGTGAACCAGTCTTGGATTCTGGAAAGAATGATTGCCTTATAGTATCGTTCCATGTGTGGGAGGCCCAATCCACCGCAGGATCTGTGTCTGTTGAGGACCTCATATGGGATTCTGGGTTGTTTTTGTGCCCTTATAAAGGTGGTGAAAATTTGCCTAAGCTTAGTGAAGAAGAGCTTTGGTATAGCTATTGGCAGGGTTTGAAAGAGGTAAAGTATCTTAGGGAGGGAGTTCATTTTAAGAATGTTGATTCTACAGAGCCACGAGAACTGTGGTTTGTGCCAAGTTTGTAGGTCTTTCGAGATGGCTTGGTATAGCGGGTCATAATTTAGGGCAAAGATGGATGATAGGTCTGCCGACAGGCGGACTCCTAGGTATGTAATGGAATCATCTGCCCATGTGAAGGGAAATGCTGCTTTCAGGTTTGTGCTTGATAGGGGAGTTATACGAATTGGTAATATTTTGCTTTTCGAGAAGTTAACTTGGAAGTTGGAAAGTTTGTGGTATAGGGCGATTTCCTCTAAGAGGGGAGGCAGCGAGGTGTCTGGTGTTTGTATAGTGAAGAGTAGATCGTCAGCGAACGCCGAGATTTTGTACTCTGCGCTTTGTATTTGAATGCCCTTGATATCTGGGTTGTCCCTGACTCCATTTAAGAAGGGTTCTAGTACGATAATAAAGAGTAGGGGGAAAGGGGGCAACCCTGTCTCATGCCGTTCCTTATGTGTACTGGTTCTAAAAGTTGTCCATTTACCCTTAGTCGGGCTGTGGGAGTGGAGTAGATGGCCTGCATCCACTCCATCCGCCTGGGTAAAAATCCTCTCATTTCATTTCTGTACCTTTTTATCCTTTATATGTTTATGAAAACCAGTAGAATGTTATTCTCAGGGGGAAAAAAAAAGCAGAAAAAAGCAGAACTTAACACATTTCTGGAGAGTATTTATTGTGAGCTCTTGAAAATATAAAGAAGATATCTAAATAAAAAGTTCTTGAAATGCAAGCCTCCACTTGTGTTCTTGTGTGAGTAGAATGTCCAGCATTATCAAGAATTAACAATCTTACAAAGGAGGCAGTCAGATAAACACAATTTTATTTAATAAAAGGTATTGTTACACATAAAAGATGATATAAGCCTTGTCGTTTACTTTTGTCTTGGAGTATAAATAATGAATTTGGCAGAGGTGAGAATGAGTGGATAAAAATGTGCACAGCAGGAGTTAACAGATCAATAAACTGGAAATACATACAAATAAATTGATTTTTGAGTAAAAAAAAATAACAAACTGAGTTTTTTTTTGTTTTGTTTTTTATGGGTCCAGAAGACAAAAAGCACAAGGGTTAGAAAAACACAAGGGAAAACAATTGCATTAAATAAACCTATGCAAATAATGTATTTTGTCTATTAACTAATGCATGTTGGCCTTGTAAGTGGGATCACTGACTGCACTAAACTGTGTGAAGGTTAATAGCTAATTTATTATCAACAATGCAGCACAAAAAACAAGGACGTTTCATTCCTCCATTAAGTCTGACAGCTGGTCTCTAATAAGGGTCATATTTGCAGGCCAGCATCTTCTTTAAAAAAACCAAAAACCTGAGGCGCAATATGGGGCAGTGTAAGCCACTAAGAATTGTGCAGGCATACATTAAGGCCCCACTAGCAAGTAAGACATTACCCCTATCAACCTCTCAAGTACACACATCTCTTATATCCTTCTCATTTTTCTCATTAATTGTTTTTCTTTCCATCTTCTGGAGAGTGAGATGTTATTCGCAAGAAGTAGGCAGGTTTCCTCAGGCATCGGTACGCCAGAAGTTGGGGCCCCAAGGTGTACAAGACGTTGGAAATTATAAATACCCACCAGGAATCTTGGGGTACACGGTAGGTGTACGGGGTACGGTGATAAAGTGAAGCTCCCACATGAGCAAACTGGGCCTAGGAAGAGATTTACATTTTTTTTTATGTAAACATAGAAACATAGAATGTGATGGCAGATAAGAACAATTCGGCCCCAGTGGCGTCTCTAAGATTAATTTTTAGGGGGGGCACATGGTTGGCCAGGGACAAAAGTAGGGGGGCACATTTAACCCCGCCCTCACCGCAGTTTGACCCCGCCCCTGCCACATGTTAAGCCCCGCCCCCAACACAATGTGTTGTTGTTGTTTTTTTTTTTTTAATAATCCCTGGTGGAGAATTCATTATTTTCCACCAAGGATTATTAAAAAACAAACACATTTCCCTTGATACAGTCCATACACACACACACACACACAGACTGCTGAGTCCTTACACACACAGAGACACAGACTGCTGACCATACACACACACACACAGACTGCTGAGTCCATACACATACAGACTGCTGAGTCCATACACACACACTGCTGAATCCATACACACACACAAGCTTCCTCACTAGCAGACAGACACACACACAAGCACATTAAGCCAACCTGTCACTGGAGCCTGTTGCTGGGTGTCAGGCAGCCATCTTCCATCCTTTCCAGCAGTATGGGCTGCTGCTTAACGGCGGGGGCGGGGCATACACACATACAGACTGCTGAGTCCATACATACACACAGACTGCCGAGTCCATACACACACACAGACTGCCGAGTCCATACACACACACAGACTGCCGAGTCCATACACACACACAGACTGCCGAGTCCATACACACATACAGACTGCCGAGTCCATACACACATACACACTGCTGAGTC
This sequence comes from Pelobates fuscus, assembly GCF_036172605.1. Classification (NCBI taxonomy): domain Eukaryota; kingdom Metazoa; phylum Chordata; class Amphibia; order Anura; family Pelobatidae; genus Pelobates; species Pelobates fuscus. The sequence goes on along the minus strand of NC_086321.1, from coordinate 282,536,587 downwards.
CATACACACACACACACTGCTGAGTTCATACACACACAGACTGCCGAGTCCATACACACTGCTGAGTCCATACACACACACAGACTGCTGAGTCCATACACACATACACTGCTGAGTCCATACACACACACACTGCTGAGTTCATACACACACACACACACTGCTGAGTCCATACACACACACAGACTGCCAAGTCCATACACACTGCTGAGTCCATACACACACACAGACTGCTGAGTCCATACACACTGCTGAGTCCATACACACTGCTGAGTCCATACACACACACAGACTGCTGAGTCCATACGCACACACACACACTGCGGAGTCCATACACACATACAGACTGCTGAGTCCATACACACTGCTGAGTCCATACACACATACAGACTGCTGAGTTCATACACACACACAGACTGCTGAGTCCACACACTGCTGAGTTCATACACACACACACACACAGACTGCTGAGTCCACACACACACACAGACTGCTGAGTCCACACACACACACAGACTGCTGAGTCCACACACAGACTGCTGAGTCCATACACACACTGCTGAATCCATACACACACACACACACAAGCTTCCTCACTAGCAGACAGACAGACACACACACAGACAAGCACATTAAGCCTACCTGTCACTGGAGGCTGTTGCTGGGGGTCAAACAGCCATCTTCCATCCTTTCCAGCAGCAGCATGGGCTGCTGCTTAACGGCGGGGGCGTGGCTTAAGCACAGGAGGCAGGGCTTCATTTGGGGGCGGGGCATGTGCCGAGGAAGCTGCTGGGTGCTGAAAACACCCAGCACTGTTCCAGCTGCTCTGCCCTGCTTTCCCTCGGGCTGTCAGTCACTAACTGTTACAGCCCGAGGGAATAGAATTTAAACACATGGCCAGCAAGTAGCTGGCCTTTGGGAGGGCCCAAGGGGGGACACAGCATGATGTAGGGGGGGCCATGGCCCCCTCTGGCCCCCCCCCAGCAACGCCACTTTTCGGCCCATCTAGTCTGCCCAATTTTCTAAATACTTTCATTAGTCCCTGGCCTTATCTTATACATAGGCAGGGCCGGCGCCACCTGTAAGGCGACCTAGGCAGCCGCCTAGGGCGCAACTTACTAGGGGGCGCCGGATCCCTGTCCCCGGTGCGCCTCCTCATGCTGCGCTGCCTGAGCGCTTTAGCAAGCCCCAGGCGGCGCAGCACTGCTGTGTGAGGGCGGCCGGGTTTGAGTGACCGGCAGGAGGGAAGCGCAGAGCGCTCCCTCCTGCCGGTCTCCATGTAGCGTGGCCGGGCAGCGCGGAACGGGGACAGGAACCTTTGTTTCCTGTACCCGGCCGCCGGCGGAATGACAGGAAGTGCTCACTCAGTGAGCATTTCCTGTCATTCCGCCGGCGGCCGGGTACAGGAAACAATGGTTCCTGTCCCGCTCCGCGCCGCCCGGCCACGCTACATGGGCAGGAGGGGAGGGTAAAGACCACTAAGGGGGGGAGGGGGGGGGTGTTAAGGACTACTAAGGGGGGGGGTGTTAAGGACCACTAAGGGAGGGAGGGAGGGTTTAAGGACCACTAAGGGAGGGGGGGAGGGTATAAGGACCACTAAGGGAGGGGGGAGGGTATAAGGACCACTAAGGGAGGGGGGTTATAAGGACCACTAAGGGAGGGGGGAGGGTATAAGGACCACTAAGGGGGGGGTATAAGGACCACTAAGGGGGGGGGTATAAGGACCACTAAGGGGGGGGGGGTATAAGGACCACTAAGGGAGGGGGGGTATAAGGACCACTAAGGGAGGGGGGGAGGGTATAAGGACCACTAAGGGAGGGGGGGTATAAGGACCACTAAGGGAGGGGGGGTATAAGGACCACTAAGGGAGGGGGGGGTATAAGGACCACTAAGGGAGGGGGGGGGGGTATAAGGACCACTAAGGGAGGGGGGGTATAAGGACCACTAGGGGAGGGGGGTATAAGGACCACTGGGGGAGGGTATAAGGACCACTAAGGGAGGGTATAAGGACCACTAAGGGAGGGGGGGAGGGTATAAGGACCACTAAGGGAGGGGGGGTATAAGGACCACTAAGGGGGGGGGATATAAGGACCACTAAGGGAGGGGGGGTATAAGGACCACTAAGGGAGGGGGGGGTATAAGGACCACTAAGGGAGGGGGGTATAAGGACCACTAGGGGAGGGGGGTATAAGGACCACTAGGGGAGGGGGGGTATAAGGACCACTAGGGGGGGTATAAGGACCACTAGGGGAGGGGGGGTATAAGGACCACTAGGGGAGGGATGGGGGGGTATAAGGACCACTAGGGGAGGGATGTTTGGGATATAAGGACCACTAGGGGAGGGATGGTTGGGATAAGGACCACTATGGGAGGGGGGGGGATAAGGAGCACTATGGGAGGAGGGGGATAAGGAGCACTATGGGAGGAGGGGGATAAGGAGCACTATGGGAGGGGGGGGATAAGGAGCACTATGGGAGGGGGGGATAAGGAGCACTATAGGAGGGAGGGGGGGATAAGGACCCTATCCTACCCCACAAACCCTCTCTTTTACACTACACACATACACAATGCATCCCCCCCACACACACAGAAACAAACAATGCATTCCTACTCACACACAGACACACCCGAAACACACAATTCATCCCTTACGTTCTCTTACATAATTAATGCACCCCTTACAGACACACACTGCATTCAATTACATACACAGAAACAAACCTTGCACCCCTTACACACACACACACACACACACACACACCCAGAAACATACAATGCATTCCTTACAAGCAAAAACACACTACATCCCCTATAAACACACTACATCCCTTACACAAATTGCACACATAAAACATCCCCAACTCACGGATGGGCCATGTAGGTGGATTTATGGGTGGGCATTGTAGGCGTATGCCCCCTGGGGGCCCAGACCTTGAGCTGTGTAAGGGGCCCTAAAAAATGGAGCTGCTTCCTGTTCGTTAATTGTTGTGAGCACTGTTAAAAACAGTCTCTAGAGAGCCTCTTCTACACCAGACCTGTGGAGCCAGACTGAGCCCATCATCAGCCTCTTGTCCTCATCTGGTGGTAAGTAGGCAATCCAATATATTATTAGTGGCACTAATCTCTAATTTACCTCACATTAAATGGATACTATAGTCACCAGAAGCACTACAGCATAATGTAGTGGTTCTGGTGTCTATAGCCTGTGCCTGTAGGCTTTCTAATGTAAACACACTGTCTTTTCAGATAAGACACTTTGTGAAGACTGGCGTTGGCCCATATGGCAGAGCATATGGGCGGGGCATTGTGATGTCACATGGTGGGCTGGACATATGGGGGGGCGGCAAATTTTTTTTGCCTAGGGCGGCAAAAATCCTTGCACCGGCCCTGTACATAGGATAGCCTTATGCCTATCCCACGCATGTTTAAACTCCTTTACTGTGTTAACATCTACCACTTCAGCTGGAATGCTATTCCATGCAACCACTACCCTCTCAGTAAAGTAATACTTCCTGATATTATTTTTAAACCTTTGCCCCTCTAATTTAAGACGATGTCCTCTTGTTGTGGTAGTTTTTCTTCTTTTAAATAGGTAAAATCAGGAACATTTTATAATAGTCCCATTGTTTTCTTGTTTCTGTTTTTTGGGCAGACAATTACTCAGACTTTAATGGTATCAATGCATTAGCAAAAGTGAATTAATCTAACCAACTGAAAAACATGTTTAGCTGACACATTGACATACTATCTCAAACATTTATTGTTTTTTTTTTATAGACATTTCTATTTTCTGTGTTTGTTTTCAATGCATGTATAAGTCAAATGAATGTGCCATGATGTAGTTGCATTTTGCACAGGTGGTTTTGTCTGTTGAGCTATCTCTTTGGTTTATGTGTTACAGGTAAGAATTGTGACTTGCTCAATTCCAAAGGTAGTGATGGACTCAGGAAACCCAATAAAGTCTGATATCACACCTGGACCATCATGGAAGGGATCTGCAGTCCCTTAGGAGTATTCAAAATCAAATTCCAGAGGCTTCACAAAGTAGTGCAAAAAGGAAGGGGTTTTATTCAGGATCAGGACAACAAAACCATAAACAACGTTTCTGTAAAAGATTGAATCAATAATATGAAAATAAATCGGAGAAACTGTATGTCTCTGTCTAGTGAGCATATGCTCCCTTCACAGGCTTTAATTTTTATTTATTTTCTTCTTTTTTTTATTTATTTTTTACACACGATTTCCTATTTTGGCTAGTTGCTATGGCAGCCGGGTCTGTGCATCTGATTACCAGAAGAACGAACGCTTGTTTGATCCTCCTTTTTTTCCTCTGAGATCAGGGTTTCTCTCCGCTGACCTGAACTGGGTACTCCCTTATTGCAACCTGTAGGCGGATCCCATATACCTGGCTGACAGCCGTTTTGGCATGTTCAGTCACTGCGTGGTCCGTCCCTCTATGCCTACATAGATGAGGCATTACTGTAGATCCTGCCTTAAAGGCGGGTCACGCATTCGCGATTGGCTAACGACTGCATCCTGTATTCAAGCCAAGCGAACAGTTCAAAGCGACCCTGACGATTTTCTCTTGGTTACAGATCAGGTATTCCCTCTGTTTACCTTTATTGTCCTTTGGTACTTTTGTTTATGCTTGCTTGGCTCTTTTAAATGTTCCTACGATAGTGAGTACACGGTGCCTTTATAGATGTTGCCTGTGCCATGTTGCCCTCTACTTTAGGGTACAATATCCACTGTGATTTTGACACATTACTGCCTATTTCTTCTCCATGGTTTATTGTTTATTTGTATTCCCCCTAAATTTCCATTGTTTGCACTTCTGGTTCTGCATAATGCCTGTCTAGCATGCTGCATACCACTGGTGTTTTGTTGTTTGTTTTCCATGACAACCACTTGTGTCATGAGCATCCTCCCCAGGTGTAACTCATTCTAGTCAGATGACCTCACTTATTCTAGTCAGATGACCTCATTGTGAAAGCTGTTTGCGCGTGATTTACTTGTAGCACAGGTATAAATAGTGTGTTTTTGTCTATTGCTCTGTATACATGATGAAGGCTTGACGCCGAAACGTGGTATATGATTTTGTTCTCCTGATCCTGAATAAACCTTCCTATTTGCCCTACTTTGTGAGCACTGAGATTTGCTGTGAGACAAGTATCATGCTTTAGTATATGTGAGTAGATTCACTTTACCTGTTCTTTTAGGGTGGACATTTTTATGGGTTAAACTTTATATTTTCCAAATTATTTATCTACAAAAATTCCCTTAGAGTTTAATGGTGACTTTAGTAGATAAATCCTTAGAAAAGTATTTCTAACAGTATTGAGTCATTAAATGAGCTTATTAAATTAAGGCCTAAGTGTTCAATGCATCCTTTTCATTGCTAATTTCTTCCTTCTTCAGACTCACACAATTTGAGACCCTCTGTGTATAGCCCAAGAGGCCTTGAAAACGTCTCTCTTGGTTGTATACACTGCTCATATCACCCCCATTTTTCTCCCTTAATACACCAGGTCATGGTCATGTGAATTTGGTTCCTGACCTGCGGGTGGCGAATAGACCACAAATCTTTAGGATGGTACATTGTTCCTTTAAAAGCTTGTCTATCTCCCCCAGTTTAGAGGCAGAGCCAGCACAAGTCAACACACAGCCCTGGCCAATCAACATCTCCTCATAGAGGTGCATTCAATCAATGCATCTATATGAGCAAAGTTTAGTGTCTTAATGCAGAGGGTGGAAACACTGAATGTCAGTTCGATGCAATGTGCAGCACTGCCCCAGGAAGCACCTCTAGTAGCCATCTGAGGAGTGGCCAGTGGAGTTATCCGTAGGCTGAAATGTAAACACTGCATTTTCTCTGAAAAGACAGTGTTTACTGAAAAAAGCCTGAAGGAAATTATTCAACTCACCAGAACAAATACAATAGGGCTGTAGTTGTTCTGGTGACTATAGTGTCCCTTGAAACAGAGTTTATTTTATTATGACAAAGGCATATTTTACTTACTTGAGCAATTGCGCCAGCATATATCAGGGTCCAGTCCAACATCCAAGAGCAACCAGGGACCAGCAGAGCATAGATGCACAAACATTGAAGAGGTACAATATAGAACATAGAGACCAGCATCTGGAAAGATATATGTCAGTAAGCATGCTGCATCCAGTAACTGTGTGCGCTTTTTGTACACCATTTACTATAAGTAAGATAGATCCATATATACCACTTTATATGCACACAAAAGCAAAACTACCTGTAACTCCCGCATAATGTAACAGTTCACAATTTGGGTTTCCATAATATTTAAGTGGATTCCTACTGTGTGGAAAAGGGTATCTCATAATACTCAGGTCACAGGCAACTACTTTTAATAAAATGATTATTGTAGAAGCACTGCTTCCCACTTTACGATTGAGAATAATATACTGAAGGCGTCTTGAAGGTTTTTAATTTTAATATTTATTATACTGCAGAAAGGAAGAGTTATCAGGATCATTTTTTAATTAAAGGGTTGGTCACTACACTAATGATCTGAAAGTACTATGAGCTAAAAAAAAAAAAAAGCTTAAAAACCACTTAGCTAAGCTTGCAGGGTGTCAGACGGGAAAGCTGACATAATGTCCCATATGGTGTTCTGGACAGCATGGTGACAATTCCAGTATTAATTACGTATTTTTAAAAGGGAAAAATTGATTAAAGACTTTATGTGTACCATTTGTTTATATCACCTATAACAATGTATTAGACTTAAAGAGTATATGTGCTTACACTCTACGCACAGAACCTTCTAAACCTTATAAAATGTGCCATTTTTATAGTCTCTTTTCTGGAATAAACAAAAAAAAATCTACACAAAGAAAACAGTCATGCTAAAGGGGCATTTCGACTAGCACAAATGGGTTGTGAGCTGCTGCCTTAGACCATTATTATGCAAATTAAAATAGGATGTCTGTTGGCACAGTACTTCAGCAGTGATCTGTGGGCAGGATCTGTTCAGTGCCTCTGCTAATCATGTGCTCTATATGTTTGTTCATGGGTTCAATGCTATGGCCTGGACTGGCCCACTTGGATATTTCTTGGTGGACAGCAGTATCTGGGGTTGACCAGGCTGGCAGACTATGATTATTATGTAAGGAGTCCCTGGGGGTGTTTGCAAGTTACTGCAGGGTGAGATGAGACAGTGCTACTTTTGAGCACAAAAAAAAGGTTGTTGTTTGTACTTGCCCCTCAGGCCAAATACAGGTGATACTCGAAAAAGTAGAATATCATGCAAAAGTTCATTTATTTCAGTAATGCAACGTAAAAGGGGAAACTAATATATGATATAGACGCATTATATACAAAGCAAGATAGTTCAAGCCGTGATTTGTCATAAGTGCAATGATTATGGTTTACAGCTCATGAAAACCCTAAATCCACAATCTCAGTAAATTAGAATATTGGGAAAAGGTGCAATATTCCAGGCTCACAGTGTCTAATCAGCTAAGTAAGCCATAACACCTGCAATGGGTTTCTTTGCCTTTAACCCCTTAAGGACCGGAATTTTTTTGCGATGTTGTACATTTGCGACCAGGCATCTTTTTGACACTTTTGTGGTGTTTGTGTTTAGCTGTAATTTTCCGCTCTCTCATTTACTGTTCCCATACAAATTATATATTGTTTTTTTCAGGACAAAAGGGGCTTTCTTTACATACCATTATTTATATAATCTCATGTAATTTAATTTTAAAAAAATGAAAAAATATGATGAAAAATTGAAAAAAATACACGTTTTTTTTTTTTTTTTTTATTCTTTATTTGTCATGACATAGCAAAACAGATTGACAGAGAATACAGTGTCACATAGTATTGGTTTACAGCTTGAACAAGGTGTAACAGGGTTGCAATGCATCAATCGCCTGGCAAGTTATTGGGTTACCCCTATCTCCCAGCATCCCCGTTCACTCTCGCATACGTTACGGCTCTCTGTGGGTAATCTGGTGTGCCTGATCCTAAAGCGTATCTGCCCTCCCATTGTCGGAGTGAGTTACTGTCTAAAGTTTTTCCGGGCCATGGGATGCTCCCTGTGGAGCGGCTGTTTGGGCTGCTGTCGTCTATCCCTAAATAAGATGTGCCTCTTGTGACTGTTCCCATGTATGCGGAATGTTGGTCATTTATTTTTTATTTTGTGACAAAAGTCAGAAGAACTAGAAAGAAGGAAAAAGCGAGAGAGAAGATCGGGGGGGGGACGGACGTCCGGGCCGTCATCAGGATCTGACTATGCGTCAGTGTCCCAGGGTGAAGTTTTCCCAGGGTTCCCAAATTTTTTGAAAGGATCTGGAAGTGCCCCTGAATCGAGCTGTAAGATCATCCATCAAGTGGACCTCTTTTACTCTGTTAATAACCCCCGCCATGGGAGGTGTGCCTGGTTTAAGCCAGTCGGAGGCTACCGCCCGCCTGGCCGCTAGAGTTATCTTGTGGAGTAGCTTTTGCTCGTGCCTAGTCCAGCCCTCTAGTGTCCTACTTAAGAGGAAGAGCCATGGGTCGAGATCTGGGGGTCTGCCGAAAACCTGCGCCAGTAGCGCCTGTATTTGTTTCCAGAAAATGACCATCAGTGGGCATTCCCACCACATGTGGACATACGTCCCTCTCTGGCCACATCCCCTCCAGCACACGTCCGTGAGGGTCTTGTGCATTTGGTATAGTTTAACTGGCGTGGTATACCAGCGCAACATTGTTTTGATAGATTGTTCTTGAAGGGAAACACATACTGACGAGGTGTGGTTCGCCTCCCAGATCTCTTGCCACTCTATGCCTTCCAGCGTGTCACCTAGGTCCCTCTCCCATTGATCCGTATAGGCTAGTTTACCCCAGTCCCTTGCTTCCAAACAGAGGTGAGCGTACATGCGCGCTATCATGCCTCTGGGTATGAGCTCTTGGAGGCAAATGCGTTCATAAAACGACATCTGTTTCCGCGCTGCCATCTTTATGTGCGTCTGGTTCGCGAAGTCCCTGATTTGTAAATATCTAAAAAAAATCAGCGGGAGTGAGATGGCCCTGCTGTCGTAGGGCCTCGAAGGGGACGACCTCTGTTCCCTCGTATAAGTGACATATGCGTTGTAAGCCTATGCCTTCGAGGTTTTTAAAGTCTCTCGCCGACATCCCTGGGACGAAGGCTTTATTGCGTAAGTATGGCATAAGCGGGGAAGGGTCTGATGTCAGCTGATATTTAAGCTTGGAGGTGTCCCATATTTGAAGGGAGTTAATGATTGATGGGCATGTGGCCCTGATCTCTGGTCTAAATTCCTTTGGGACCCACATGAGAAGCTGTGGGATATCCGCGCCCGTCATCAGGGACTCTATGTCCGCCCATTTGCGCTCCCCTGGTGGGGAGTGCCACATCGCCACCTGTGATAATTGTGCCGCCATGTAATAGAAGTATATGTGAGGGAGGCCCAGACCCCCCCTCGAGCGCGGCCTATATAATATAAACCTGGATATTCTAGGTCGTTTGTTCTGCCATATAAAGGCTCCGATCGCCCTCTGCAGGGGCTGTAGGGAGGCCCTGGTAACGCGTATAGGGAGCGCCTGGAATAGAAATAAGATTCTGGGCAGGATGTTCATTTTAACGGCGTGTATGTGCCCTATCCATGAAATTGGCCTGTCTACCCATGCTTCCATCTCCCTCACCAGCTGTTTTAGCAGTGGCGTATAATTTCGGTCATAAAGGTGGTCTGGTTTGGCTGTTAGGCGGATGCCCAAATATTTGAGTGCCTGTTGCTCTATATTTATATGGTAAGTATCCTGTATCCTAGCTGTGATTTCTGACGGTACCCCTATGGGGAGGGCGCCCGATTTTGCCATATTCACCTTATATCCGGAAATGGCCCCGTAAGTGCCCAGCACCCCTTGTAGGGCCCTCATGGATCGCACCGGGTCGGTCACAGCCAAGAGCACATCATCCGCATAGGCCGAGACAAGGAACTCCCGTCCACCTACCCCCACACCCGTGACATCCGGATGCCTCCGGAGTGCCTGCAGCAAGGGCTCCAGCGATAGCACGAACAATAGGGGGGGAGGGGGCAGCCCTGCCTCGTACCGTTGGACAGTTGGAACGGTCGGAGAGGGGCCCCCGAGATTTGCACCTGTGCCCTGCCGTTAGTATACAGTGCTGTTAGTAAGGTAAAATACAGGTTTTTTGAATTTTATGTGAAAAATCTTTTACTCATCTACAAAAGCGAATGAAAAAAACTGCTAAATAGATTAAAAATGTTGGCCTGAGTTCAAAAATACCCAGTGTTTACATGCTTTTTGCTATTTTTTTGCATGTTATAGGGCTATAAGTACAAGTAGGATATTGCGGTTTCAAAACATACATTTTTAAAATGTATCAATAGTGACATTGTAACACTATTATCTGATATAAATTGCTAAATAACACCCCACATGTACATATTTTTTTAAAAGTAGACAACCCAGGGTGTTCAATATGGGGTATGTCCAGACTTTTTTAGTAGCCACTTAGTCACAAACACTGGCCAAAGTTAGCGTTCATATTTGTTTGTGTGTGAAAAAAGTAAAAAACTAAATTGAACGCTAATTTTGGCCAGTGTTTTTTGGCCCCATTTGCAATACCTTGGGTTGTCTTCTTTTGCAAATGTTATGCCATCATGGGGGTAATTCTCATTCCTGGGTGTTACGGTTGCCTCCAGGCTGGCTGGAGGTTGGACCGTAGAAAAGGATGCTCCTAGCGCTCACCAAAGGACCATCAGCACCGTTGCCACCATAAGCACTGCAGACTCCACGAACCACCGCTGCTGGGCTGGTATCTCGCCGTCTGCTCTGCGCCCTGGACCTACGACCAGGCTCCAGGTTCCAGTAGGTGAACCTCTTCCTTCTGTAGAGCGAAGCAGGATCAGGATCAAGAGCTCTTACAAGAGCTCAATAGCTAAGGGAGTATGAAGAGCATAGCAATCCCTGTAGTGATTATAGCTGTCCCCTACAAACATGAGTCGAGGCTGCAAGTTAGAGGGTCAGAAGAGGTCTGAGGTGCTGGCACACCCAGCCTGGCTTTTATTGAGGTTACATGCAAACAGGACACTCCCAGGGGGAGGCATAAAATCACCAATCACACATCTGGTGCAACCCACACATTCCCTCCCCTCAGATAAACAGTTAAACCAATTATTACATACAATAAAAATACAGTTTTTACACACACACTGTAACTTTAAAACCATACATCCAATTTCAATAAAAGTTGCATATTCAGACTCAGCATACATCAAACATAAACACTTCCAAAAATCAGCCAAATCCCTGCAGTGGATCAAAAGTTAGCTGGAAGTCCTTTATGACCGACCGCAAGCACAATTTCCTGCCCAAAACAGTTCCATAGATTTGGGCTGTGCGGTCGGTCAATTTCATGCGAAAAAACGACTAAGTCCCATTTCGAACGGGACTTAGTCTCTGGAGCTGCAAGTTCCGTATGGGAGAAGGTAAGGGTCAGCGGTGTTCGGCAGAATGTGTAGCCGATTTTAGTTCCACAGAATCTTTAACATACACCGCTGACCGCATTCGAATGACCAAAATGGCCGCCGCCACGTGTTCGGCTGCCGAATGGCGGCCACCCAGCGCTCGGCAATTAACCTGCAGTAACCTCACAGCCTGGGAGGTAAATTGCCTGCACACTTTAACTTCTGGGTGGTCCGCCTGTGTGGTACTTGGTTCAGTAAGCCCTATTTACTGAACCAAGTAGGGGAAAGCCAGGAACAAGTTATTTTAAAGGTCTGGGGACATAGTCTTAAAGGGGCATTGTTCAGCAAAGTCACAATATGTCCCCAGACGGTTCTTAAAGGGCCATACACACCAATAAAAGTTAATACATTTTCAGGGGCACAATCTTCCAGGGGCCATAGTCATGAGGCAGGAGGCTGGCAAATAGGCTTCTCCACAATCCAGGGAAGCAGGGCAATTTTTCATTTAAAGGGCCAGTTACAAATAGCCATTTGTAACACTGGGCTACCATACGCTCTCAAAGGCAACGTAACCAACCTGGCCATTTTCAATGTAAAAATATTTGACCCATATATTTGACCCTGTAACTTTCAAAAACGCTATAAAACCTATACATGGGGGGTCCTGTTCTACTCAGGAGACTTTGCTGAACACAAATATTAGTGTTTCAAAACTGGAAAATGTATCACAACAATTATATCATCAGTAAAAGTGCTGTTTGTGTGTGAAAAATGCAAAAAAAGTCACTTTCACTGACAATATCATCGCTGTGATATGTTTTACTGTTTTGAATCACTAATATTTGTGTTCAGCGAAGTCTCCCGAGTAAAACAGTAACCCCCCCATGTACAGGTTTTAGGGTGTCGTAGAACGTTACAGGGTAAAATACAGTGATAGCAAATTAAATTCTCTGGACTTTCGGCCTGGGTTGGCAGGCAGGTCCCTTAAATTGCAATCAATAAAATAACTTAATTATGTAAAAATATTACATAAATACGCACGTAGAATTTAAATATATATGCATATTTATATATTTGAAGTCTACGTGTATATTTATATAATTATTTATGTAATTTTGTATATGGACATATGAATAGTTCGCATTCTTTTTATTTATTTATATATACATAGGTATATATACAATTTCATTCTAAGTGTATTTTGATATAAATATATATATATTAATATCAAAATACAGTTAGAATAAAATTTCGTATAGATATATAATTTTTTTTTAATTTTTATTATTATTTTAAATTTTTTTTATTTAATTTAAATTATTTATTATTCGTATTTTATAATATATATATATATACAATATATATAGTTATTATATATATTATATATATACGTGTGTAAATTAATTATAAGTGTATTTTTATATTAATATATGTACATATTAATATAAAAATACACTTAGCATAACATTATATATATGATATATAGACATATATTATATAGGTTTAATATATGTCTATATATCATATATATACACATATATAATAATATTTTTTTTTTTATTAACTTTCACTTGAAATTATTTTTTGATTTTACAGTTGCAGGGAGACTGCCTGTCAGCACAGACAGTCCCCCTGCAGGCAGAGACTAGGACACCTATTGTGACCATGTGGTCGCCCTGTTGGGCGATCACATGGCCACAGGGGTCCTAAACCGCCATGGGGAGACTGTCTGGGCTGCAGGCAGTCTCCCCACACTGGGAGCACCGCCGATCGACGCCGGGGGAACGACGGCGATCGGGCAAGTACATTGGACGGTTAGGACGGTTCAGGACCGTCACCGGTCGGCAACGCAAAAATCCTACTGAACCGTCCTCCGTCCTTAAGGGGTTAAATGGTATCTCAGTCTGGTTCAGTAGGAATCACAATCATGGGGAAGACTGCTGACCTGACAGTTGTGCAGAAAACCACCATTGACACCCTCCATAAGGAAGGAGCGCCTCAAAAGGTGTCACGTATTCATCCGCTTATAAAAATGTGGTTAATGGCATTTACTGTCCACACATGAAAAGTTGTGCCGAGCAGCAACCAATTCCACAGAAGGGTTCATGCTGAGCAGCAATTATGCAAATGGGAAACTGGTAACTGCCTTTGGGGTCAAAGGCCGGTTACAGCCTATCGGATCTAGAGGAGGGGTATTTAGGCCCAGTTCTCATCCTGCTCAGTGCCCTGTTGTGGTTTCCCTTGTGGTTTCCCTTGTGGTTTCCCTTGTGGTTTCCCTTGTGGTTGTCCGAGAGCGCGTTATTGATTCTGGTTATTTGACTTTGGCATTGTTTTTGACTTCCCTGTTTTATGGCATCCCTGACTCCTGGCTTTTCCTTATCGTTTTGTCTCTTTCTGTTTCCCTTGACCTCGGCTATTCCTGACTATTCTTTGGTACGTTAGTCCGGCCATTCTAAGGTCCGGTATACGTTACCTATCAGTCCTCTGTGTTACACATTTCTACGTGCTGGATCATTCTGTAATCCTGACAAAAGGTAATTGCGAAGGAAGTTGGATCTTCCCAAAGTGCTGTATCAAAGCACATTAATAGAAAGTTGTGTGGAAGAAAAAGGTGCACAAGCAGCAGGGATGAACGCAGCCTGGAGAGGATTGTCAGGAAAAGGTAATTCAAAAGTGTTGGGGACTTTCACAAGGAGTGGACTGAGGCTGGAGTCAGTGCATCAAGAGCCACCACAGACGGATCCTGGATATGGGCTTCAGATGTCGTATTCCTCTTGTCAAGCCGCTCCTGAACAACAAACAATGTCAGAAGTGTCTTACCTGGGCTAAAGAAAAACAGACCTGGTCTGTTGCTCAGTGGTCCAAAGTCCTATTTTCTGATAAGAGCAACTTTTGCATCTCATTTGGAAACCAAGGACCCAGAGTCTGGAGGAAGAATGGAGAGGTACACACTGCAAGATGCTTGAAGTCCAGTGTGAAGTTTCCACAGTCTGTGTTGATTTGGGGAGCCATGTCATCTGCTGGTGTTGGTCCACTGTGCTTCATTAAGTCCAGGTTCAACGCAGCTGACTGCCAGGAGATTTTGGAGCACTTCATGCTTCCTTCCGCAGACAAGCTTTATGGGGATGCTGACTTCATTTACAGCAGGACTTGGCACCTGCCCACACTGCCAAAAGCACCAAAGCCTGGTTCAATGACCGTGGGATTACTGTGCTTGATTGGCCAGCAAACTCGCCTGACCTGAACCCCATAGATTCTTGCCAAGAGAAAGATGAGAGACATGAGACCGACCAATGCAGAAGAGCTGAAGGCCACTATTGAAGCATCCTGGTCTTCCATAACACATCAGCAGTGCCACAGGCTGATAGCTTCCATACCACGCCGCATTGAGGCAGTAATTGCTGCAAAAGGGGCCCAAACCAAGTACTGAGTCCATATGCATGCTTATACTTTTCATTGGTCCGATATTGTTCTATGTACACTCCTTGTTTTATTCATTGCATGTAATATTCTAATTTACTGAGATTGTGGATTTGGGGTTTTCATGAGCTGTAAGCCATAATCATTACACTTATGACAAATCACGACTTGAACTATCTTTCTTTGCATGTAATGCGTCTATCTCATGTATTAGTTTCCCCTTTTACGTTGCATTACCGAAATAAATGAACTTTTGCACGATATTCTAATTTTTCGAGTATCACCTGTACTGCCAGCCCTCCCATGGAAATGATATGTTTAAAGAACTAATAAGCCGATATAGCATATGCTCTATGATTTCTCCCACAACAAGAACAATGGACAAAATAATGACCAAATTCTGACTGAACTGGCAATTCACAAATTTACTAAAGCCAAATGCGGTTAGAATTTGTCCGTACCAATTTACAGCACAGGAATCGGAGACCACATGCCGACCAAAGATAAATCAAATGCATACAACAGAATGCACATTTCAAATATTATCATGGACTTGATGTTTGCAAGATAATTTGAAGTACTATTTGCTGCTCAGTCACTAGAAAGGACTCCATGCGATGGGGATGGGGAACCCATTGGCCCCCAATCATGGGTGATCGGTGGGGGCCCTAATATTAATAACAATGCCACCCAAGCCCCCACTCAAGGGCACCAGGTGGTAGCTCAAATTATTTATAAAAAAAAGAAGCGGTGGAGGTACTAGTGGTGTACAAATAGCAAAAGTACACAAGCAAAAATAGCAACAGTACATAGAACTGCATTCAAACACCAACACTACACACAAATATATACATACTGTGATAAAGTGAAGGCAGATAGGCCTATAACATTTAACCCCAGGGGGAGTATGTGTAGTTTGTGTTGTAGGCAACACAAACCAACATTTAGTAATGGGCCCCTGGGGTGGAGCATTTGGAGAGCAGGGTGGGCCAATGTTCCACTCCTCAGTTTATACACAACTGGGAGAAATAAGGTCCAGGCCAGAGTTTTTTGGAACGGTCTCCAACACACTTCTCAGCTGCAGATAATCAGCTGTAGCAGTAGGAATAAACGCCTCCCTTCTAGGCAGGTTAAATGGGATTGCTGGCTTCCTCCCTGGAAGCAGGTAGGAGAGACACTGGTCTCTCATGTGAGAGAGTCAAGGAGACTGGGCAGAGGCGGCTCTCTAATTAGGCGGTTTAGGCGGCCGCCTAAGGCCTCGCGCTGGCCCTCGCGGCCGCCTAAACCGCCTGTTGGCAGAGTGTGTCAGGTCCTCGGTCACTGACCGAGGACCTGACACCAGGAGGGGGCCCGGCGGCTTGCCCGGTATGCCGCCGGGTGCGAGGCCCCACCTGGCTGCCCGGCCACTGCAGACACTGGTCTGCAGCTCCGCAGTGTGCAGAGCTGCAGACCATGTGACTCGCGAGAATTGGCCAATCAGAGCGTTGCTCGCGAGATTACACGGTCTGCAGCTCTGTGGAGCTGCAGACCGGGAGCAGTGCCCACCGGACCACCAGGGAGCCCACTGGACCACCAGGGAAAGGTAGGCTCTCCCTCCCCTTCACCCCTCACCACACTCAGGCTCACCCCCAGCTTCACCACCCACCACCCTCACAGCCTCACCCCTGACCACCATCACCCCCATCACCCTCAGCCTCACCACCACCATCACCCACCACCACCCTCAGCTTCACCCCCCACCACCATCAGCCTCACCATCACCCCCACCACCCTCAGCCTCACCCCCCACCACCACCACCCTCAGCTTCACCCCCACCACCATCACCCCCACCACCCTCAGCCTCACCCCAACCACCATCACCCATCCCCACCCTCACCATTACCCCCCACCACCCTCAGCCTCACCCCCCACCACCCTCAGCCTCACCACCACCATCACCCACCACCACCCTCAGCTTCACCACCCACCACCATCAGCCTCACAATCACCCCCACCACCCTCAGCCTCACCCCCACCACCACCACCCTCAGCTTCACCCCCCACCACCATCACCCCCACCACCCTCAGCCTCACCCCCACCACCCCTCCCCACCCTCAGCCTCACCACCATCACCCTCCCCACCCTCACCATTACCCCCACCACCCTCAGCCTCACCCCCCACCACCATCACCCTCAGCCTCACCCCCCACCACCACCACCCCCAGCTTCACCCCCCACCACCATCACCCCCACCACCCTCAGCCTCACCCCCACCACCATCACCCCTCCCCGCCCTCAGCCTCACCACCATCACCCCTCCCCACCCTCACAATTACCCCCCACCACCCTCAGCCTCACCCCCACCACCATCACCCTCAGCCTCACCACCATCACCCCCCCACCACCCTCACCATCACCCCCACCCCCCTCAGCCTCACCCCCACCACCCTCAGCTACACCCACCACCACCATCAGCTTCACCCCCCCACCACTGTCACCATCACCCCCCACCACCATCACCCATCACCACCCTCAGCCTCACCCCGTACCACCCTCAGCTTCACCCCCACCACCATCACCCCCACCATCACCCCCCACCACCCTCAGCCTCACCCCCACCACCCTCAGCTACACCCACCACCACCGTCACCATCACCCCCCACTACCCTCACCATCACCCCTCCCCACCCTCAGCCTTACCCCCACCATCCTCACCATTACCCCTTCAGCCTCACCCCCCACCACCCTCAGCCTCATCATCCCCCATAACCTCCCACCACCCTCAGCATCACCCCCCACCACCCTCAGCTTCACCCCCCACCACCATCACCCCCACCACCCTCAGCCTCACCATCACCCCCACCACCCTCAGCCTCACCCCCCACCACCACCATCACCCCCCACCACCCTCAGCTTCACTCCCCACCCTCAGCCTCACCCGCACCACCATCACCCCTCCCCACCCTCAGCCTCACCCCCACCACCATCACCACCCTCAGCCTCACCACCACCCCTTCCCACCATCACCCCCACCACCCTCAGTCTCACCCCCACCACCTTCAGCTACACCCACCACCACCATCAGCTTCACCCCCCACCACCCTCAGCCTCACCCCCATCACCATCACCACCCTCAGCCTCACCCCCCACCACCATCACCCTCAGCCTCACCCCCCACCACCACCACCCTCAGCTTCACCCCCCACCACCATCACCCCCACCACCCTCAGCCTCACCCCCACCACCATCACCCCTCCCCACCCTCAGCCTCACCACCATCACCCCTCCCACCCTCACCATTACCCCCACCACCCTCAGCCTCACCCCCCACCACCCTCACCATCACCCCTCCCCACCCTCAGCCTCACCACCATCACCCCTCCCCACCCTCACCATTACCCCCCACCACCATCACCCTCAGCCTCACCACCCACCACCATCACCCCCACCACCCTCACCATCACCCCCACCACCCTCAGCTACACCCACCACCATCAGCTTCAACACACCACCACCGTCACCATCACCCCCCACCACCCTCAGCCTCACCCCCCACCACCATCACCCACCATCCTCAGCCTCACCCCGTACCACCCTCAGCTTCACCCCCCACCACCATCACCCCCACCATCACCCCTCCCCACCATCACCCCCCACCACCCTCAGCCTCACCCCCACCACCCTCAGCCTCACCCCCACCACCCTCAGCTACACCCACCACCACCGTCACCATCACCCCCCACTACCCTCACCATCACCCCTCCCCACCCTCAGCCTTACCCCCACCATCCTCACCATTACCCCTTCACCCTCAGCCTCACCCACCACCACCCTCAGCCTCATCATCCCCCATAACCTCCCACCACCCTCAGCATCACCCCCCACCACCATCACCCCCACCACCCTCAGTCTCACCATCACCCCCACCACCCTCAGCCTCACCCCCCCACCACCACCATCACCCCCCACCACCCTCAGCTTCACCCCCACCACCATCACCCCTCCCCACCACCACCACCCCTCCCCACCACCATCACCCCTCCCCACCCTCACCATTACCCCCCACCACCCTCAGCCTCACCCCCACCACTATCACCACCCTCAGCCTCACCACCCACCACCATCCTCACCATCACCCCTCCCCACCATCACCCCCACCACCCTCAGCTACACCCACCGCCACCATCAGCTTCACCCCCCACCACCGTCACCATCACCCCCCCACCACCCTCAGCCTCACCCCCCACCACCATCACCCAGCATCACCATCACCCCCACCACCATCACCCCCCACTACCCTCAGCTTCTCCCCCCACCACCCTCACCCCCCACCACCATCACCCCTCACCATCACCCCTCCCCACCATCACCCCCCACCACCCTCAGCCTCACCCCCACCACCCTCACCATTACCCCCCACCACCGTCACCATCACCCCCCACCACCCTCAGCTTAACCCCCACCACCCTCACCATCACCCCTCCTCACCCTCAGCCTCACCCCCACCACCCTCACCATTACCCCTTCACCCTCAGCCTCACCCCCCACCACCCTCAGCCTCATCATCCCCCATAACCCCCCACCACCCT
The DNA here is from genome assembly GCF_036172605.1 of Pelobates fuscus. NCBI lineage: Eukaryota > Metazoa > Chordata > Amphibia > Anura > Pelobatidae > Pelobates > Pelobates fuscus. Next base: position 282,517,131 of record NC_086321.1, on the reverse strand, counting down.
CAGCCTCACCTCCCACCACCACCCTCAACATCACCACCCTCAGCATCACTCCCCCCACCACCCTCAGCATCACCCCCTCACCCACCTCAGCCTCACCCCCACCACCCTTAGCATCACCACCCTCAGCATCACCCCTCACCACCCTCAGCATTACCCCCCCACCACCCTCAGCATCACCACCCACCACCCTCAGCATCACCACCCTCAGCATAACCCTCCGTCACCACCCTCAGCCTCCCCCACTCACCATCACCCCCTCCTTCTCACATCACCCCCCTCTCACTCTCACATTAGCCCCCCCACTCTCACATTACCCCCCACTCTCACATTAGCCCCCCCCACTCTCACATTAGCCCCCCCACTCTCACATTACCCCCTCTCACTCTCACATTAACCCCCCTCACTCTCACATTACCCCCCTCACTCTCACATTACCCCCTCTCACTCTCACATTACCCCCTCTCACTCTCACATTACCCCCTCTCACTCTCACATTACTATCACCCCCCGCTCCCTCTCTCTCACATTACCATCACCCCCGCTCCCTCTCTCTCACATTACCATCACCCCCCGCTCCCTCTCTCTCACATTACCATCACCCCCCGCTCCCTCTCACATTAACATCACCCCCCGCTCCCTCTCACATTACCATCAACCCCCCGCTCCCTCTCACCATCACACCCCCCGCTCCCTCTCACCATCACACCCCCCGCTCCCTCTCACCATCACACCCCCCGCTGCCTCTCACCATCACACCCCCCGCTCCCTCTCACCATCAGCTACCCCATACACATAGGGTCTCAGACAAAAATGCAAACATGCTCACAGAGACATACATTCGCACACACAAGGATACTCTCTGTCAGACACACTCTCAGGCACATACACAGGTAGACAGTGCATCAATGTGTATATGTGACACTTTTTTGTTAGTGGGGCCTCATGTTTGCGTTTCGCCTAAGGCCTCATAAAGTCTAGAGCCGCCTCTGAGACTTGGCACTGGGAGTGCAGAAAGGAAAGCAGTTAAGGCTGGCTTGGAGCACCGGGAGTGCAGAAGGAAGCAGTCAAGGCTGACTTGGAGCACTGGGAGTGCAGAAAGGAAAGCAGTTAAGGCTGGCTTGGAGCACTGGGAGTGCAGAAAGGAAAGCAGCAGGCTAGCTGAGAGCACTGGAGTGCAGAAAGGAGAGCAGAGTGTCTAATAAGGTTGGTGCAACCCAACGATATGTTTCTGTTAGTTTAACCCTGATTAGAGAGGGATATTAAAAGTGAGTCAGTGCTCAGACGAGCTAGGTTTTTGTTTCAAGGGGAAACCTGTTATATTTATGTTTTAGTTGTGTGCTTGCCAATAAAATTGCCTGGGTTATATGAAAACCAAAGGACTGTGTCTGTTGTTTACCCTAGAGGACTGTGCAATCTGCAAACAAGGATCACCATACATTCAAACACACAAAACATTGGTAAATTTTTACCAGTTATTTTTCTATTGCTAAAAATGAACCAGAGAAACAAAGTGAATTAGGGCTGGGGGGAGACTGTGGTACATGAGCGAGGGGGGGCGGGGGAGGCACAAAATTTTGTTCAGCCCGGGGGACCATAACTCTGGTTAAACCAGAGTGTATTATTGTATTATTATTAGTTATGGAATTTATATAGCATCAACTGATTCTGCACCACTTTACAATATTATTAAGGGGATTTTAACAACAAATGAGACAAACTATTACAATTGTTTTAAAGTAACAATAGGTTAATGAGAACCCTGCTCAAGTAGTGTGACGTGCATTTATTTCTGATGGGAAATAAGACTAAAATAAAATACAAAATGATGTGTTTATAATAGAAAACATAAATGCAATAATCATCACGTACACTAGAGTCAAAATGACCTACTGATCTTAGGATCTTAGACCTACCACTTCCCAGCATGATATACAGGTTTAAGTTCTAACAAGTTATGTACCAGCTGGGTTCAATCCTTGACCCAGGCACAAGTGGCAATGCTATAAAACAGTGTGCAAGATGTAATATAAGTATTACAGGAGGCAAATTTCTTATGGAAATACTGCACTGAACAGGGTTGTTGATCTGATTTTGTTAGACTACAACCACTATTGCTCTCTGCAAACCTATGGCTGGCAGGGAATTATAAGAGTTACAGTCCATGGATTATTCCTCATGAGAAGTAAAGCAAATTATCGGCTTGTTTTTTTAAGAAAAGGAATAAGAGTTTATTGAACCTTTTATAGATAGGCTACACAAGGAGCAACTGGATGAATGCAAATATAGGCTATTGTTTAAGAACCCTTCAAAGGGTTACTATAGTAACAGCTCTGGAATTTTGCCAACATCAGTCTATCGATACATTTTAATACATGTTGTTAGAGACTGTAAACAGATCTCTGTGGCCCTGTATAACATTATGAGAATGTAGATGGCAGACACACACACTCTTATCTTCGTCTTAAGAGGACGTTATTGTGTAAGCTCCTGACATTTATTTTTCCACATCCATCTTGTTCTGAGAACATGACATTGAAGGACTACACAGATGTAATGTTAGATATATATAAAGTTAGCCTTTGATTTTAAAAGAAAGGCAAGCATGAAAAAAATGAAATACGTCTGGTAAATATCTTTTTACAAATGATTTGAGAGAGTCCTCAGATACTGCAGAGAACATAAAATGGAGGGAGAGAGGGATATGGTAGAGGGGAGAGAAAAAAGGCCGAGTGAGCAATGAAAAAGGATCGACAGAGACAATGATGGAGAGAGATCGGGAGAAGAAATTGAAGAAAGGCAGAGAAAGAAGTAGAGGGAAATATGAGAATGGAGGAATTAAGGCAGAAAGAGAGAGGGATGGAAAGACAGACAGACGGAACAAGGTAATTAAAGAGCATAGGAGATGAATATTTTAGTCACACTCATGAGTCTTATCAAAAGTGATAAGACCCATAAGTTTTAGAATTTAATTTGAAATTAATATCATTTGCTTTGTATGAGAGACACTCCAGGTCTATGTTTCCTTATTATATAATTACATAGTCCACTTACCTGAACTTTGGGATAAGCCACTGGGTCCCTTAGATACGGTTCATATTGGTAGATATATGTAAAGCAGGCATCAGAGGGACAGTCTAGGGCAAGCTACAAACACAAGAGATGTAACTCAGTGACTAATAACGATCAGTAATAATCTTTCCTCTTTCCTAATACTATTAGGACACCCAGCTCATTCCATCCTTATTGGAAATCGGTTTTCTACTACAAGAGATGCAACAGGTAGAACACATCGTGTTTCATAAACATTTATTTTCATCATCTGTGCAAGGAGTCATGTTTTCCTTGGGCATAGGGAGAGTCATAACGACAGAAGCAATGTGAGATGGACACTGGTGGGATCCCACCATCTATTCTCCAAGCTGTAGCTTGAGAGGATACCAGCCTAGGCCTTGCTCTCTGTTAAATGGGGTGCCAACAACCTATTATATAGAGTAAGAGACAGGAAGACGTCTATAATTTAGCCAACTGAGTATAAATATCCTAATATCATCTGGGTGAGAATGAATGAGAAGATATGAAGAACAGTGTGTAGGCGAACATGATGAATGTCAATGAATGAGCTGTACGTTTCTAAAACATTGCATGTCATTCCTATAAATAATATAAAAAGGTGCAGATGTACAACCTTCCTGATAACACTGATAACTGTTCTGGGAATCATCTACATTCCAATAGAGAGATTTTGCAACATACCACTGCTAAAAGGGAACCAGTTTAAACCCTACTGAGACCTAAATTAAGTGGTTTGATCAACAGAAAGACACAATCAGGTCACCTTGGAAATTTGTGAATAGCCCATCAGTTTCACAGATATGGAGTTACAATCTCAAATAGACTGCAGTCTGTGTCTTATTTGTGTAGCAGGGTAGACCCAGAATGTAGGTGGCAACACTACTGCTCAAAGCAAAATTCACAGTGCCTCTTCTTATGGCAGCCAATTACATCTCCAAACCAACACTAAATGCATGCCTACTCTCCGTGCCCGACTATTGGTTACTACCCAACTTTAAATTGAACAATAAAGCCACAATACAGTGTAGCTTTTCAGAATAAAATCCACAGTCAGCTCCCAGGCAGCTCCCTGCTTCTGCATTCAAAGTCTTACACATACAGGTACATATATGCTCATAAATGAAAATATAAGAAATATTACAGTATTCAGTATAATAAAACACTTGCAAAAAATGACTTCGCTGGACAAAGGACATTTATTATTGCATGCAGACACTCTCCATTCTTACCATTCCCCTAAAGATTGTAAATGTTATAGCAGCCAACAGGTACACTATCAATGCCAAGTCCTGCGGACGTTGCAGGATTGTCTCTTTTTGGGAAATCTCCACCTGTAGAGAAACCAGAGAAAACATAACTTCCATAACAGGTTGAGACAACAATCCTTTGTGGGTCAATTATGGCTTATGAAGTTGTGATAGTTAGATTTTGCTTAATCTTACCTTTTCTATTGGGATTTTAGGAAGGACATGGCTTGCTCGAAAGATCCTTATTGCTGCCCAAAATGGAAGGAACAAGTATGGGATGTTGAGGAGGAAAGCAGGACGGATTTCATTCCCATACTTTCCTGAAATATATTTAAAAAAAAGTGTTCCATGATTTATTCTAACAGGGTAATACATAAAAAGAGTAAAGGCACTCTGGTGTTATTTCAGATTAGTTTGTGTGGGACAAACTGAGGCCTCTTCGTCATGTTTTATCTTGAACACACCTGTCATACAGGTCAGGGTCAGAGGTCACCTCTTCCTGTTCCTGTTCTTCTGTTGATAAAGTGGCACCAGTTCACAGGTCCCTTCTGGCTCAAAGTCTTGCAATAAGACATATGAACTCTCTCTCCTCATAGACTATCGATCATACAACAAGTGACAATGACAGCTCTGCCTACATCTCTCTTCTATTTACAAGGAATTTAGCCGAGTAGATGGCAGCAGTATTTTTCATGAGAATGGGACAGATAGAATAGTAGGTCATGACCCAAAATTAAAGGATGAAGAAGCGAGGGATTGAGACAAAAAAAAAAATGATATGTTTGAAGTGGATGCATGAAATGGCTTACAGGTTAGAGAACATGGGAAAGTCAAGAATGTTTAGCACCAACATAACACTATACTGAATAAGACAACATAATTAAGACTCATCTTAAGTATCTAATGGGCAGATCGCATAGGCAACTGGTTCCTATTTACCTTTAAAGACTATGGATCTGATAAGTGAGGTTATAATATGAGAAGTTCGAATGGACAGCGTTTAACATTCATAAACAGTCCATAGATTTCTGATGTGACCGCACAAGCCCTTATTGCTTTTAGGGCTAACCTTTCATTCGGAAGCACTAAATGTTACTGAGGAGGTGTCAGCTGTTTTGTTTTGGATGGACGAGAAATAAAGAGGCAACTAATTCAAATTTGAACTGAGCATTGAGCACCAAGCATTTTTAAGTCAATTATGCATTGTATCTCATATATATGTAAGAGGAGGTGATGTCCCAGTCTGTCCAAGATCAATGTATGTGTTTTATTTGCCAATAATGCATGTCTACCCTATTCACATCTACCGCATTTATTGTTCTTTAAGTATGTCCCTGGCCCAATTGCAAAAATGTGTTTAAGTCTAGTGGAAGTCAATATAAGTATGTGAGTTATGTGGGTGTTATTATGTGTGCTAATTATGTTGTCTCAATCAGTCATTGTTGTGCCTTTATGTAGAATAGTAATTCATTACAGCTTAAAGGCACATCTTCTTTATAAATCACAATATCCTATTTTACTCATCCAGATACTGCACCAAATCAATCAGAAAATATATCAATCTAAGTTGCCTTACCTATACTGTGGTACAAAGATACACACAGTGATTCCCTGCTGATTTTGTACATTTGTCCACTGACAAAGGAATGATCAGTCTATAATTTTAATAGTAGGTGTATTTTAACAGCGAGAGACAGAAAAACAAAACAAAAATCCAGAAAAACGCATGTCAAAAAAGTTATAAATTGATTTTGCATTTCAATGAGTGAAATAAGTATTTGATTCCTGTATCAATCAGAAAGATTTCTGGCTCCCAGGTGTCTTTTATACAGGTAACGAGTTGAGATTAGGAGCACTCTCTTAAAGGGATTACTCACAAATGGAAGAAACACAAAATAACTGTCAGTCTCCCTCTGTCTGGTGCTCTATGCAAGATCTCACCTTGTGGAGTTTCAATCATCATGAGAACAGTGAAGAATCAGCCAAGAACTACACAGGAGGATCTTGTTAATGATCTCAAGGCAGCTGGGACCAGTCACCAAGAAAACAATTGGTAACACACTATGCCATGAAGGACTGAAATCCTGCAGCGCCCGCAAGGTCCCCCTGCTCAAGAAAGCACATGTACAGGCCCGTCTGAAGTTTGCCAATGAACATCTGAATGATTCAGAGGAGATCTGGGTGAAAGTGTTGTGGTCAGATGAGACCAAAATCAAGCTTTTTGGCATTAACTCACCTCACCATGTTTGAAGGAGGAAGAATGCTGCATATGACCCCAACAACACCATCCCCACCGTCAAACATAGAGGTGGAAACATTATGCTTTGGGGGGGGGGGGGGGGGGTTTCTGCTAAGGGGATAGGACCACTTCACCGCATCAAAGAGATGATGGATGGGGCCATGTACCGTCAAATTTTGGGTGAGACAATGACCCAAAGCACACAGCCAAGGCAACAAACGAGTGGCTCAAGAATTAAGCACATTACGGCCCTGGAGTGGCCTAGCCAGTCTCCAGACCTTAATCCCATAGAAAATCTGTGAAGGGAGCGGAAGGTTCGAGTTGCCAAATGTCAGCCTCAAAACCTTAATGAACTGAAATGAGGAGTGGGACAAAATCCCTCCATAGATGTGTGCAAACCTGGTGGTAAATTACAAGAAACATCTGACCTCTGATTGCCAACAAGGGTTTTGCCACCAAGTACTGTCGAAGGGGGTCAAATACTTATTTCACTCATTGACATGCAAATCAATTTATAACTCTTTTGACATGCGTTTTTCTGGATTTTTGGGGAGGTTATTCTGTCTCTCAACACACCTAAAATACACCTACCATTAAAATTATAGACTAATCATTTCTTTGTCAGTGGGCAAACATTCAAAATCAGCAGGGGACCAAATACTTTTTTCCCTTTACTGTAACTGTTCTGCATGCCAGAGAAAAAGTTCCAATTCATAAGATAACCTTCCTCAATGCTTGCCATGCGTGTACATAATGCATTATTGACTAGGTTGGTTATTCAGACCCCTGTGCTGTGTGGTTCTATAAGACTGAAGTCCGCCATATTGGATTTCTAGCAGTCTAGCAGACAGCATCTTGGGATGTTCAGTTATACTAGTATATAACAAAAACATTGAAAAAGTATAGCCTTATAAATAATGGCAATTCCCCCCAAAAAAATTTAAAACTATTTATTTTTCTGTAGAAGTAGTTAGCCTAACGTTACAGATCAATGACATTAATTTATGTGTGTAATGTTTTTAAATTGGTCATAGCTTTATGTTTATGTTAGTTATTTAAATAGTTTATGTTAATTATTGGATTATTGAACCTGTTTCTGTGCCAAATACCATATCACAGCATCAACTGATAGAAGATTGAACACGTCATAGAACAGATATTTTCTTGTCTTACCGACTACATTTCCAGGTAGAAATACCAGCATGCTCATAACTAGAGATCCCAACCAGAATAGTCCCACAGCCTTGTAACTCCTCCTACAGACAAACCAGAAAAGAGACGCTTAATTGTCCTGTTCAGCGCAAACAATACAGTCTTAAACAGTCAGAGTCCCTGAACTGAATCTAGCTCTGCTGATAGCTATACAATGCAGAAAGACAAGTCATTACTAGACTTGTGCATTTGGTTTCTCCTGAATCATGATTCGCCCAAATTTTGGGAGATCGGCAATTCATCCAAAATAGCATACCAACGAATCACGAAGCAAGCAAAATCGTCAATGGGTCAACAGTTTTGTTTGTTTCATGATTTTGAGTTCCGTCCATTGGTCCAAAAAAAGATGACCAATGGGGAAAAAGATGATCGCTGGTGAGGGGGCAGCCACTAAATTAGTGAAAAAGAGAAGGAGAAAGGTTTTAAGTAGTTTTCCAACTACGAGACTTCCTAAGTGCTGCTGCCCCCTATACCTACAGAGTTGTCATCGTGAAGGTGTTGCTTCATCAACAATCATCCAATTGAAGGCTTCTCATTGAGGAGCACTGGGGACAAGATGCATGCGTATTGTGAATGCCGCTTGCGTCCAAGCAAATGTTTTTTATATGAAAGTACTGAATTCCATGCGTTGCTGTGAGCTGCATCCTCATGGACATTGAACGTCACATGACGGTACTTGCACAGGAAGTGGTCTGGGTCCACTTAGTGGTTCTTTAATAAAGATATAATATATAAAAATAGATTTATTTACTGCTCCTCCTCTTTTCCCTTCTATTGGTAACTTCTCACTTGATATGTGACGCACATGGCGCAAAAATGTGAAGTGTACTGCAAAATATATACATAATATGTTGCTATGTCTGTATTGTTTTCCCAAAACTTTTGCATTAACGAAACTCGTCCAAACTGAAACGCCACATGGACGAATCCAGACTGACGGAAAAACTGTTTGCTTGTTTTTCTGACAGACCAAATATTTTCACCATGCACAAGTCTCTCAGACTTGCTTTTAACTAACAACTTGTCAAGGTTTTTCATCATATTTTTATAAAGACTACCCCCTCTGGTCAGTCACAAACAATCAGGGGTTAATTTATAAACAGCAATCTGTGATGAACTAACTACTGACTTTGCACAGTTTAGACCAAAATAGAAAAGCTGGAAAAATCTCCACCTAGAACAGAGATATTTGCTCTAGTTAAAATTGTAGCAAATTGCAATCTAAAATAAAACACGGTTATAGTTACAAATTGGCTATTTTTTACATTTTGCCAGTTAGGTTTCAATTCATTACAGTTTGGAGTTTAGTGAATTGTAATTTAATCTAAATTGTGCATGTTATTAATGAACCAGCCATGAAACGCCGTTTAGTGAATAAATCCCCAAAATACTGATGACTGTGCAACAAAAAGGAATCCTAGAACACAATGAGTACTTTGGTAAATCAAAGATCTATTGGATCTAAACATAACACAGAGTGAAATAAAAAAAGGCCAAATAAAAAACTTGATTTTCTCTTTATTGCTTACCCACGAGCTATGGCAGCCAGCATTAACAGGTACAGTATATAATGCACGGTACCATCCCACAGACAGATGAGCAGTCCGTGTGCTGTGCGGAGATATGGCTCCCCCTAGGAGAAAAGAACAAGAACTGCAATGTATTTATATTAAAAATATATATACCAAATATATAAAATTTTAAATTTTTATTGTATCTAAGTATCATTTCAGTAAAACTTCAGAGAAGGTCAAAATTGTATGATTACGATCATTGATTTATGTAGAATTGGCAATAGTTGTACAACCACTGGCACTATAAGGAAGTAAACTAGCCGATAAAATAATCTTTATATTCAATCAACATCTTTACACTTATTTACCATCATAGACTATAAGGTTTATTCACTAAGCCAAACTGACAAATTTAGGGGGGAGGAGGGTATTCACAAACTCAGCTGTAGTCTGATGTTTGCAATTCAGTTTTCATTTCCTAGCAATCTGGTGTTCAGTGAATAAAAAGCCCCTCCATATTAAGGTATATTCCAGATACTGGTTCAGTAGTGATAAAGAAATGATTAATCATGTTCTAAAGCCATCATGCCACACGTCATATTTGTTCCACACAGAAGAATATAAAAGTTATAGGCTCTAATTATGTGTCGGGAGGCAAATACCTTTAAATGTTCTATATACCCAGTTTCTAACACAGTTTTTTTTCTGTAGTGGACATTTATATTTCTATATCTGACTCATGTAGGGTCATAGCACATATTCAAGTGCAATTTCTCTCACATAACATTTGTCATAGGCAGAAATATTGACCCAGAGCTAGATAATACATGTAATAAATATATAGGTTTACATACAAACACATACTCCCTCAATAAAAGTTATGTCTTCTATAAATCTTTACATGTTCTTTAAATATAGTACAATATAAGAATGGAAAATAGTATTAAAGAGGTGTATATAGTAGATAGAATGTAGCATTGTAGAACTGAATATTAAAGGATCCTTATAGCGTCAGGAACACAAAGATGTATTCCTATAGTGCTAGACTCACCATTTAGGGGGCCTACCCCTCCTTAGCCTCCCTATAAAAGTTTAAAACTCACCTTATTTCCAGCACAGCGCGGGTCCTCCAGCGCTGGCTCCGCCCCCTTTGTGACATCATCAAAATGGCAGATTTTTTGCCAATCCAATGCTTTCCCATAGGGAAAGTATTAGATTGGTTAAAATCGGCACGGGGCGGGGCCAAATGCTGTTTTGGCCATTCAGCACCTCCTCATAGAGATGCATTGAGTCAATGCATCTCTATGAGCAAAATTCTGCGTCTCCATGCAGAGCGTGGAAAAGGCAGTGTTTACATTAAAATGCCATGAAAATGCCTGAAGGGAGCTATTTTACTCACCAGAACAACTACATTAAGCTGTAGTTGTTCTGGTGACTATAGTGTCCTTTTAAAGAAATTTAAGTCATAACCATAACTGGCAGACAAGACGGGCCCAGCTGTTTTTTTTTATCAACCTGTGTTTCCAAGAGTCACCCACCCCTCACCTCTTTCATATAAAACTCCATGAAGCCACTGATGTACCCATCTTCTTCCAGCCATATGATAAGATCAATGACACTTGTGAAGGAGAAAATCGCAAACACTGTATGGGAGAGAATGTAAAGGTTTAGGACATTGTAGGTGATGTGTTATGGACGTTTTTAAGCATAACATGACAATTTTAAATATGTGGCTAACATTATTAACATTTATACTATCTATATAGGGAACACTCCCCACTGTAAATAGTCAAACTGTTTTAGGATGATTTGAATTTGATTTCGTTTTGCTTTGGGTTAATATGCAGAAAATTTCCTGACCGCAATAGACAGTTATATGGAATCCTGCGTTTTTATGGCGCCTGCAAACACATCTACATATTTTAAAACACCTTCTGATCTATATATATAGAGAGATATTAGAGATATCTTTGCCAGAAGCTCAAGGAAGCAGGCTGAAGGGTCAGTGTTAGGACCCGCTTAGGGGGGTCTGCCTTGACGTTGGCAGGCGGGCATTCCCTCCAATGGCCATTGGAGCAACTAAATGACCTCCATTTGTCTAAATATACATAGGGATTAAGGAGAAAGCGCAGGTAACGTTTTTCTTTTCTTTGGTTTTTACTATATATTGGGGCTGATGTGTGTTGTAGTCCTTACTGCTTAAGCGCAGGACTTCTCTTTTTGTATTTGTATTTACTTTGTATCACACAGCCTGGTTACAATGCTGCTACCCATCCCATGTGTTCCCTATTAAGGGTTAATAAGTATAGGGGTGTATATAAAAAATACCCCTTTCTGTCTCATTAGAGATATCTTTGCCAGAAGCTCAAGGAAGCAGGCTGAAGGGTCAGTGTTAGGACACGCTTAGGGGGGTCTGCCTTGACGTTGGCAGGCGGGCATTCCCTCCAATGGCCATTGGAGCAACTAAATGACCTCCATTTGTCTAAATATACATAGGGATTAAGGAGAAAGCGCAGGTAACGTTTTTCTTTTCTTTGGTTTTTACTATATATTGGGGCTGATGTGTGTTGTAGTCCTTGCTGCTTAAGCGCAGGACTTCTCTCTTTTTGTAAATACAGGCCTCAGTTTAATATCATTAGAAAAGTTTGCCAAATGATTTTGTATTTTTGGATACAATTTTAAAATAATATTTTCAACATATTAAAATATATATAAGAAATATATATATAACTATAACAAAAAATTAACTATCCCAAATAATTATAAGTATTTGTTTTCTGCTGAGGTTTGTAAATAAAGTGCAAACGATAATAATTAATTATTATGGATTATGAGAGCATATAGTTCATTGTAATTTTGGGATAAAAGCGTACATAACAACTGCCGCTGCAGATTTCGCACCTAGACTGCAATACTCTCCAGACTAGACAGATGTAGGGCCACCAGGACTACACCAAACGCCCCTTGTTCTAGAGCCCATCTTCCCCTCTACCTTTTTTTCACTCTGTGTTTCTTCCTTCTCTTTTTTACTCCCTACCTTTCTAGGTCTTCTCCCATCACTGAACACCTTAGTACCAATAAAAACAAGGGAAGATGCTCAGGTGTGAGCAATACTCGCTGAACCACTAGACAAATCAGAAGTTAGAGCATATGTTTACCTGTTACATATTGTGTCAAACTACCATTTGCCACTGGGCATTGGAGAGGACTGATTGCTAGCCTCCTGCCCTGCGACTATGGCCCTGGATGGATTGCCCTTTAAGGAACTGAGTTGGGGCTCATGGACTTATATTATGCTGTTTCTGGCCCTTTAACTGTGTTGTTCAAAGAATGGGTACGTTTGAACTGGCACTTCGGATGCAGTCGAAGTGCCGAAGTAGTCGAAGTGGCCGCCATTCGAATACCGAACATGTGGCGGCAGCCATTTTAACTTATTCAAATGCGGTCAGTGGTGTGTGCAGCCAAATCTATGGAACTGTTTTCGGCTACCCAATTGCACAAACACCGCTGACCCGTACCTTCTACTCTACTTCGACACTGCGGCTGGAGACTAAGTCTGTTCGAAGAATCGAACGCTCGTTCGAATGGGACTTAGTCATTTTATTGGTGTAAAATTGACCGACCGCACAGCCCAAATCCATGGAACTGTTTTGGGCATGAAAATGTGCTTGCGGTCAGTCAAAAGTGACTTATATCTATCTCCCGAACGGATTTGAATGATTTCTGGGTATGTTTGTATTTGGAATGTGCTGATTAATAATATGTGTGTACTTGTATTAATATTGGATGTATAGTTTTAGAGTTATGAAAGTTGGGTAAAAAGTATGTTTTAAACTGTACGGATAATTGGGTTACCTCTCAGGCTAAGGGGAGGAGATGTGTGGGATGTAACCATTGTTTGATTGGCTAATGTATAATTGTCTGTGGGCGTCTCCCTTGCATGGGAGAATTGCATAAAAGCAGAGTGTGTGTCATTAAACCTCAGTTCTGCTTGACCTCAAAACAAAGTGTCGTCTCGTTATTGGGGGAATTGGATTGTATGCTGATTGCCAGGAGTGTAAGCTGATTGTATGCTTTTCCTGTTCAGCTGTTTACAGCATTCATGTGCTTGGGAGCATTCGTATGCTTCTCCAGTTCGGTGGTTGTGGTGTCTGCTGCAATGCTTAGAGTCCTCAGGAAGCACTAGGAGCATCCATCAACGGAGTTACCCAGTCGGGGTGCCCGTCGATCCATTACACATGTCAATACTTAACATTTTATGTTTCATGGGCCCTGAGTGTCCCACATGTTACTTGTTTCACACCAGATTATTGAGACCTGCGTGTCTCCATTACGCTTTTAATGTTTTATCCCTTGCTGTATATTTTTCAATCTGAAGGTACCTAAGTGTCTGCATACAGTACTTTTTTATATTTAAAAAATGTAATAAACAAACATTTAAAAAACAAAGTTATAAATAGGCCACAACTTACCATAGAACAGAGGGTCACTAGGAGGATCTCCTTGGACAAAAAATACTAACAAGAGCAGCAAACCAAGCAGAACCAGGGTACCGATCCCTGCTATAGAGACAGGGCTGAAAAGAAAAAGGGAAGAGAAAAGGTCATGTAAGGACATGTGCTCGTTCTATCTATGGTAAGCATCCAACAGGCTTTTAAATGTCTTTTAATAATTCAGTTGTCCTGCTTCATTAACATTTCATTGTCTTAAAATGCATAGCTCTGCAGAATCGACTGTAACTTTATAAATAAAATAATAATGGTATAAATCTAAACTATTTCTTGTTCCAAATTAAGTTTTAATTTTGTGTACAACAATGCACAGGCTAGTCAGTCACTCACTGTTGCTCAGCAGAAACTGGCTTCTGAAATCTTTCTTTTTAGAGTGTTTATGAAATTATCCGTGTAGTGTGCTGGATAACATTGACCTTGAAATCTGGTTCATGTGTGTTATTACACAATGCAAAGCTGGACCATTAATGAAGTTAAACTGATTTCACCTCTATAAAATTTTATTATTAGTTATATCCTACTGTAAATGGCAATCATAAGTCTCTGGAAGGGAAGAACAATGCTTTAAAGGGACACTATAGTCACCTGAACAAATTTAGCTTAATGAAGCAGTTTTGGTGTGTAGAACATGCCCCTGCAGCCGCACTGCTCAATCCTCTGCCATTTAGGAGTTAAATCCCTTTGTTTATGAACCCTAGTCACACCTCCCTGCATGTGACTTGCACAGCCTTCCATAAACACTTCCTGTAAAGAGAGCCCTATTTAGGCTTTCTTTATTGCAAGTTCTGTTTAATTTAGATTTTCTTATCCCCTGCTATGTTAATAGCTTACTAGACCCTGCAAGAGCCTCCTGTATGTGATTAAAGTTCAATTTAGAGATTGAGATACAATTATTTAAGGTAAATTACATCTGTTTGAAAGTGAAACCAGTTTTTTTTTTTCATGCAGGCTCTGTCAATCATAGCCTGGGGAGGTGTGGCTAGGGCTGCATAAACAGAAACAAAGTGATTTAACTCCTAAATGACAGTGAATTGAGCAGTGAAATTGCAGGGGAATGATCTATACACTAAAACTGCTTTATTTAGCTAAAGTAATTTAGGTGACTATAGTGTTCCTTTAATGAAAATCATTACAAGAATAAAAAAATTATATAAAATATATTGCTTGGAATAACACTGAACGTTCAGGGGCACCATTCAGAGTATTTAAATACATTGATACATATTTAAACTATAATGAATACGAAACATTAATGACTACATCTGCATAACCTGAAAAAACTAATTACTGCACTCCAGAGTAAAGCATTGGCAGTAGTATGGCCCACCGAGCAGTGACCTTCAACATTAAATCTTTATAACCAATGAGTCTGTTAATTTCACAAAGTTGTAGTCTACACAAACTCACCGATTGGGGTTGATGAATATTGATGTAACCAAAATAATGTATCTTTTTATTTTGTGCAGAATTATACTATGTAATTTGTTTTCATTCATGTTGAGCTGTTATGAAACTCTAAAGTATGAGAACTGTAATTTAACTATAACACAAATGTTATCACTTCATTTAAGGCATTCTTTTTCTTAAACCTGTGCACGTACATTTCAATTTTGTACTCAGGGCCGGCGCTACCATAAGGCGGCCCAGGCGGCCGCCTTAGGGCGCACCGGCCCTGGGGGCGCAAAATCAGGCTGACCGGAAGGAGGGAAGCGCACTGCGCTCCCCTCCAACCGACGACCTGTTGTAGCGTGGCCGAGGGCCCGGTTCTGCGGGCGCGCGAGGGAGCACTCTCCCATGTGTGCTTCCTCTTCAGCTCCCTCGCGCGCCGCATACTGATACCGGAGCCGGAAGATGACGTCATCTTCCGGCGCCGGCATCCCTACGCGGTGCGCGAGGGAGCTGAAGAGGAAGCACACATGGGAGAGTGCTCCCTCGCGCCCGCCCGGGAGCCAGCCAGCCAGGGAGGGAGGGAGGGAGGGAGCCAGCCAGCCAGCCAGCCAGGGAGGGAGCCAGCCAGCCAAGGAGCCCAGCAGCACCACTGGGCCCCAGGGAATCCCTTCAGCACTCCAAAAAGGTAAGGAGGCTGAGGGATTAAATTAAAAAAAAACATGTGTTAGTGTGAGTGTGTGTCTGCTAGTGAGTGTCAGTGTGTGTGTCTGCTAGTGAGTGTCAGTGTGTGTGTTTGCTAGTGAGTGTCAGTGAGTGTGTCTGCTAGTGTCAGTGAGTGTGTCTGCTAGTGTCAGTGAGTGTGTCTGCTAGTGTCAGTGTGTGTGTCTGCTAGTGTCAGTGAGTGTGTCTGCTAGTGTCAGTGAGTGTGTCTGCTAGTATCAGTGAGTGTGTCTGCTAGTGTCAGTGTGTGTGTTTGCTAGTGAGTGTCAGTGTGTGTGTTTGCTAGTGAGTGTGTCTGCTAGTGAGTGTCAGTGAGTGTGTCTGCTAGTGAGTCAGTAAGTGTGTTACTGTGTGTCTCTTACTGAGTGTGTTTGTTTGTGTATTAGTGAGTCTGTTTGATGTCTGTTAGTGAGTGTGTGTTTGTCAGTGAGAGTGTATGTTTTGTAAGTGAGTGTGTATGTATGTCTGTCGCTGAGTGTGTCTGTCAGTAAATGTGTGTCTGTTAGCTGGTGTGTATGCATCTGTTCGTGAGAGTGTGTGTGTGTCTTCAGCACTTACCTTTCTCTAGCGCCAGACTCCCTTGGCGCTGGGGATCCCTCCGCCTCTCAGCTCCGAATGCTCTTGCCGCGCACGCATTCAAACCGCCCATAGGAAAGCATTACTCAATGCTTTCCTATGGACGTTCAGTGTTTTAGAATAGCGGAAGCTCCTCTAGCGGCTGTCAGTGAGACATCCACTAGAGGCTGGATTAACCCTCGGTGAAACATAGCAGTTTCTCTGAAACTGTTATGTTTTCAGCTGCAGGGTTAAAACTAGAGGGACCTGACACCCAGACCACTTCATTGAGCTGATGTGATCTGGGTGTCTTTGGTCTAGTGGTCCTTTAATTGTGTGTGCATCTGCATGCACTGGCGTACATACCGCGGTTGCAGGGGTCACAGCCCTGCAACCCCTGCGACCAGGTGCCCGCCGCCATGTGTTGGAGGGGGCGAGGATATGAATGACATCATATCCCTGCTCCCTGTGTACCACACAGCGCGGCTGGCGCCCTGTGATGGGGCTGGGCTGCAGGACAGGACTCCAAGGAGCCAGACAGCATGCATCCAGGGGACAAGATTTAACTAGTATGTAATTGTGTATGTCTCTGTATGTATGTATGTATGTATGTATGTAGGTCTCTGTATGCCTGTATGTCTTTGTATGCATGTTTCTGTATGCATGTATGTGTCTGTATGTTTCTGTATGCCTGTATGTCTCTGTATGTACAAATGTATGTGTCTGTATGCCTGTATGTCTTTGTACGTATGTGTCTGTATGCCTGTATGTCTCTGTATACCTGTATATATGTATGTGTCTGTATGACGGTATGTCTCTGTATGCGTGTATGTCTTTGTATGCCTGTATGTATGTATGTGTCTGTATGCCTGGATGTCTCTGTATGTATGTTTCTGTATGTCTGTCTATGTATGTATGTGTCTGTATGACGGTATGCCTCTGTATGTACCGTATTTTTCGCTCCATAAGACGCACCTCACCATAAGACGCACCTAGTTTTTAGAAGAAGAAACCCAGAAAAAAAATATTCTGAACAAACTGTCCCATAGTGTTTCTTACTATGGGACAGTTTGTACAGAATATTTTTTTTCTCCCCTGTCCCATAGTGTCCCCCCTCCCATAGTCTTCTCCTCTCTCCCATAGTCTTCACTCACCCCCTCCCCATAGTCTTCACCCACCCCCTCCCCATAGTCTTCACCCACCCCCTCCCCATAGTCTTCACCCACCCCCTCCCCATAGACTTCACCCACCCCCTCCCCATAGACTTCACCCACCCCCTCCCCATAGACTTCACCCACCCCCTCCCCATAGACTTCATCCACCCCCCATAGACTTCATCCCCCCCCATAGACTTCCCCCCCATAGACTTCATCCCCCCTCCCCATAGACTTCATCCCCCTCCCCCCCATAGACTTCATCCCCGTCCCCCCCATAGACTTCATCCCCCTCCCCATATTCTTCTCTCCCATACTGTCCCCCTCCCCTTGTCCCATAATTACTTACCTGTCTTGCAGCGTTGGCCGGCAGCACAGGGCGCACCGCGGTAGTGGAACTTGAATTTCATGTTCCGGTTTCCGGCGGGACTGAAAGGAAGTGCGCACTCAGCTTGTGCACACTTCCTTTCAGTCCCGCCGGAAACCGGAACATGAAATTCAAGTTCCACTACCGCGGTGCGCCCTGTGCTGCCGGCCAACGCTGCAAAACAGGTAAGTAAAACGTCATATTCGCTCCATAAGACGCACAGACATTTCCCCTCACTTTTGAGGGGGAAAAAAGTGCATCTTATGGAGCGAAAAATACGGTATGTCTATATGCCTGCATGTATGTCTCTGTCTGTGTCTGTATGTCTCTGTATGATTATTTCTGTGTTTGTATGAACCTTATTTTAAACGAGGGTGGGGGGCACCAAAATGCATATTCGCCTGTGTAACTAAAAATCCTAGCACCGGTCCTGTTTGTACTAATTTGAAGATAATTAGTGGAATCAGTTTTGAATGATTTCAGCATTATATCGTGTTTTTAGCACCATGTTTAGACAATAGTTGGGTACAGATTCCTGATCTCAATGCTCATTCTGATTAAACAGTTGTTGAATGAACAGGGATATTTTTGAATGAAGAAGGATAGCACGTACATGGCAAATCTGATTGCCAATAACTAGTACATGACTTTAGGAACACACTTGTGACTGAATGGGGCTACAACAAAGTTCCATCCAACACAGAATTGAAACAATTTTCCACAAAAAATGGATGCTGATCCAGCAGCAAAGGGGGTGCTTATAAGCAGATATAAGTTAGCTGTGTTGTGTAGAAGCTTGTTGGTTAGTACATGTGCACATTCCACATCTTTGGACATACAGAGGAGAAGAAAGAGTACCTTCCTTTTTTGCCATCTATCACTAAACAGGTTGGTTATTGGCTACTAGGACAGTTATAAGGATATTTCATTTATGGAGACGGTGGGCTCTCTTATAAATCATTGCCGTTGGCATAGAAACTCTTTTATTGTCTTTTGTATTACTCTTATTTAGAGTTTAAAAAAAATGGTTGGCAACTATCCAATCATTTGCAAGAGGATAACTAAAAAAAAAAAAAAAAAATAGGGGGCGGAGCCTAACCTTGGGAGAAGATGGATGCTTCCTGTAGCTCCTAATCCCACGAGCACAAAATCAGCAAACATCTGTGATCTAACCACACTTAACTCCCCAATTTATAAGTGGTCACCCTTACCACCATCCAAAGAACGCTCACAAAGATGGGTGGAGGAAAAAAACTAGGGAACAAACACCATAGGTGGCCTTACTATTCCGCATACCTAAAGAACCACGGTAGACATTTTGCTCCCAAGAAGTGGAAGACCACGATACTGATTCCGACGGGAGTGAAATCACCTCTAATCATGACGATCCCCTCACCAAGCAGGACCTAGAGCTCCTGCTGAGAGATGCCACTAAAGAAATCGTGGCTCACATGGCCACAGAGTTACAAAAACACATATCAGGCCTAAGGGAGGATATAGAGGCCCTGGCATTCAGGACAGATCAAGCAGAAATCCAGATTACCACACTCTCCACGACTACCACAGCGCAAGCCCAAGACATAGCATACCTCCATGGGAAGATACAAACTATGGAAGAGGTCTCAGGTCCCCGAGAAATAACATCTGCATCCGCGGCCTACCTGAGTTGATCACAAATGCCCTCCCACAAACACTCCGAGAAATATTCCAAACTCTCCAAACTCTAGGCACATCCGGGATGTTATCGGACTTTAGGTCACCTAACTGAAGCTGCCCCCCTGTTGAATTACGTTGGAGGAGTCGGAGCACAGACCCAGGGCCGAGTGATATCGCCTAAAACTAAAACTAAATATCGCCTAAGACTAAAACTAAATGTAATTATTTATGTTATATTATATTAATGTTAATATTAATATTAATTATTATATATTTATATTAAAATGGGTGCATGGGGGGTGTGGCAGAGGAACTATAGTGTAAGTAATACAACTTTGTATTCCTCACACTAGGGGTTCCCAATAATTTTTTTCTGTGGAACCCTTTGACATAGTGTATCAACATCGTAGAACCCCCCCCACCCCCCACCCAGCGCGGTGCTGGTGTGTGTTTGTGTGTCAAGGTTTATGTATCTGTGTTTGTATGTGCCAGTGCGTTATACGAAAAAAACGAAAAAAATCAACCTAGAGCCTGATTTTATGTGCCAGTGTGTGTCAATGTGTATCTGTGTGTGTGTGTGTGTGTGTAGTATCTGACACACAGATACACACACACACACACACACACACTGGCACATAGTGGCCCACAGATACACAATCTGACACACAGATACATACACCTTGACACACAGTGTGTATATGTGTGTGTGTGTGTGTGTGTGTATGTATCTGTGTTTGTATGTGCCGGTGTGTGTATCTGTGTGTGACACAGATACACACACACTGGCACATAGTGGCACACAGATACACACACGGACATCCAGAAACACACACCATGACACACAGATACACACACTCAGATGCACACAGTGACATACACACATCTTGACTCACAAATACACACACACTCAAATACACACAGTGACATATACACACACTTGCACCAACAGATACAAACACTGGCACATACACACATACACACAGTGTCATATACACACACACACAAACATAGGCACATACAAACACATATATACACTGGCACATACACACACACACCAATACACACATACTGACATACACACACACACAAGGGCAGATGATCAAGTCCTTTTTTTCTACTTTGTTCACAAGTCCAGGACCATGGACAGCTATTGTTTAAAGGGATTCTATAGTGTAAGGCAGAACCTTACACGGAACCTCAGAACATAAATGGGGTTCCGCCAAAATTTCGGGAAACAAAATGGCCTCTGTGATAATTTTGCAGTCATTGATCAGCTTCTTGCAAGTATGGCCGACATCATAGCAATGCTAACAAATATGCACTGTCCATGCTAGATCATTCTATCATCAGAGGAGACATAGCCACAAGGGCACCATGCACTTGCCAAAAGCACTTGCAGAGAGGTCCCATAAAACATTTTAATCATTTTAAGCAGAAAAACTCAAGCAAGCAGTATTGTGTCACCTTCTTACACCTTTGAGAAGCACACCCTTACTTTCATTGCTGATGTTGCAATAGTGTAGACAGAGGCAGTCGCTCTGGCCTATTATCCAGCTACTGAGAGACCGAGCCATCTCATCCTCACCAAAGAGGACCAGGATACATACAGACTCAGCATCAAGCAGGAAGATGGGCAACACCTGTGTACACATTTTTTAGGTAGCTGTCAAATTTATAAATGCTTTGGACATTCCTTAACAACCAAGAACCCACAAACAGATGTATTCAGCTATCCTGACTGGAGACATTGGTAAAATTAGACTTTTTTACTCTGCTGGGGGTCAACAGAAAACCTGGACGAGGGAGTAGGGCAATGTTCCTAGACGAAACATTTTGTTTCCATTTGGATGTGTTTAATTCTGATTGTTTTCTCCCTTTACATGTGCCACTATTTCTGTCCTCTGGGCTCTGGCAATATCCTCTTTGAGGGTAGAGACCTACATGTGGAATTCATATCACCCAACTCAGCCCATCGATCATACCTTCAGTTTTAGCATTATATAGTAAGCAGATTGGTATAAATCTAGTCTTAACGATTGCTTATAATGTCACTGATGTACTACAAATATCTGAATAATGCTAAACATACAAAGCTATACTATCTTCTCATATGAGTGCACTACTTGCCTACATACTGCAATAAAAAAATGAAATAGGAAAAATAAACACACCAAAAGCCCTCTGCACATCAGCTGGGCTGTTCATATTTATAAAAAATATTTTACATTTTAGAATGTGCTGAAATTAATATCCTGAAGTATTTTCCTGTAGATACAGTCAAGTTCTGCTTTGTGACTGCAACATTTATAAGTTTTATAAGGTTTAATTCAAAACTGTTAACTCTAATTTGTTTTATTAAGATTCCAATATTCTAAAGCAATTCATTTTACAAGGAGCAGCTGCCTATTATATTCAAACACAGTTAAGATTTTATTTTAATCTTATTGCTAACTAAATTCTTTCAAACCAACAACCTAGAGGGGCACAAGAAAAATTTGACTAAACTCTTAATGCATACAGAACGTGCTTGAAATGTTTAAGTAGTCAAATCTGCATTTATCTGGTGTGCCTTAAAGCGGCACTGTCATGCCGAATCCCGTTTTTTTTTTTAACCCCCCTCCCGCCTCCACTACATCCAATCGACCCCCTAGTCACCCCCAAATGCCCCTATGCCCCCCAGATTACCTCTTTTTAATTCTTTATCTTCTGCCCCGATCTTTATTCAGGGCGCCGCCATCTTTGTGTGGGTAGGTGAAGTCCCTGTGGGACACGTCATCTACCCACACTACACAGACTGTGAGATTCCCGCACATGCCCAGTGAAACACCTGGACATGCGAACGGGAATTTCATCTATTCATTCATTCATCAGACAGACGAATGAATGAATAGAAAAAATCAGACGAACAAACTAACACTGAGTATCACTGAGTATCAGTGTTAGTTTGTTCCTTCAGTTTATTACAAGGAGGGAGCTAACGACGTGCAGCTCCCTCCTTGTAATATGTAACTATAGAAGCGGCAGGGAGCAGTGCTCCTCGCCACTTCCTAAGCCCCCCATGTCCCCCCTCACTCTATGGGGGTCAATATGACCCCCATAATAGGACAAGGGAGATTAAAATCTCCCCAATACCCCTACTCGCTATACCGCGAGTAGGGGTATGTCCACTAAACAGTGAGCAGCCTGTGGCTGCTCACTGTAAAAAAAAAAAAAAAATGGTAATAAGGGGGGGACCTACTGTCCCCCCGGCCCCCACCCCTGCGCGGTGGGTGGGGGCCCTAATAAAACAATAAGGGGGGGGGGACCTTCTGTCCTCCCCCCCCGGCCCCCACCGCTGAGCGGTGGGTGGGGGCCCTAATAAAAACAATAAGGGGGGGGGGACCTATTGTCCTCCCCCCCTGGCCCCCACCCCTGCGCGGTGGGTGGGGGCCCTAATAAAACAATAAGGGGGGGGGGACCTATTGTCCTCCCCCCCTGGCCCCCACCCCTGCGCGGTGGGTGGGGGCCCTAATAAAACAATAAGGGGGGGGACCAACTGTCCTCCCCCCCGGCCCCCACCCCTGAGCGGTGGGTGGGGGCCCTAATAAAACAATAAGGGGGGGGGACCTACTGTCCTCCCCCCCGGCCCCCACCCCTGAGCGGTGGGTGGGGGCCCTAATAAAACAATAAGGGGGGGGACCTACTGTCCTCCCCCCCTGGCCCCCACCCCTGCGCGGTGGGTGGGGGCCCTAATAAAACAATAAGGGGGGGGACCTACTGTCCTCCCCCCCTGGCCCCCACCCTTGCGCGGTGGGTGGGGGCCCTAAATGACCCCCCCCCCCAATCAAGGTGACTAGGGGTCCCAAGCCCCTAGTCACCCCCCACCCAAAACATTCTATCCCCTACCTACCCCCCTCACCCTAAAAATAGTGAGGGGGGAATAAAATAACTAACCTGTAAAAAAAAAAAAATTAAACTTACCATTTGACGTCTTCTTTTTTCTAAATTCTTCTTACTTCAGCCCCCCAAAAGGCCAAATAAAAATCCATAAACCCGTCGCACTTTAAAAAAATAAAAAAAAAAAAAAATAAAAAAAAAATCCATCCAATCACACTGCTCTGTGTCATTTTACAAGCGTGGGAAAGTTCTTTGGAATTTTCCCACGCTTGTAAAATGACACAGAGCACTGTGATTGGATGGCTTGAAAACCATCCAATCACAGTGATCTGTCATTTTACACAGCGTGGGAAAGTTCTTTTGAATTTTCCCACGCTGTGTAAAATGACACAGAGCACTCTGATTGGCTTAAACCAACCAATCAGTGTGTTCTAAGCCTAATTGCAAGTCGGGGCAAGGCTAGATAAGCCTTGACCCGCCCTGCGGAGCTCAGTACGCGGCGTGCCCTCCATGGGTGAACATGGATTAATTTTTTTTTTTGCGCTCGTTTTTTTTAAAGTGCGACGGGTATGATGGATTTTTATTTGGCTTTTTGGGGGGCTGAAGAAAGAAGAATTTAGAAAAAAGAAGACGTCAAATGGTAAGTTTAATTTTTTTTTTTTACAGGTTAGTTATTTTGTTCCCCCCTCACTATTTTTAGGGTGAGGGGGGTAGGTAGGGGATAGAATGTTTTGGGTGGGGGGGGGTGACTAGGGGCTTGGGACCCCTAGTCACCTTGATGGGGGGGGGGGTTCATTTAGGGCCCCCACCCACCGCTCAGGGGTGGGGGCCAGGGGGGGGGAGGACAGTAGGTCCCCCCCTTATTATTTTATTAGGGCCCCCACCCACAGCGCAGGGGTGGGGGCCAGGGGGGGAGGACAGTAGGTCCCCCCCCCCCTTATTATTTTATTAGGGCCCCCACCCACCGCGCAGGGGTGGGGGCCAGGGGGGGAGTACAGTAGGTCCCCCCCTTATTATTTTATTAGGGCCCCCACCCACAGCGCAGGGGTGGGGGCCAGGGGGGGAGGACAGTAGGTCCCCCCCCTTATTATTTTATTAGGGCCCCCACCCACCGCGCAGGGGTGGGGGCCAGGGGGGGAGGACAGTAGGTCCCCCCCCCTTATTATTTTATTAGGGCCCCCACCCACCGCGCAGGGGTGGGGTCCAGGGGGGGAGGACAATAGGTCCCCCCCCCTTATTGTTTTATTAGGGCCCCCACCCACCGCGCAGGGGTGGGGGCCGGGGGGGGGAGGACAATAGGTCCCCCCCCCTTATTGTTTTATTAGGGCCCCCACCCACCGCGCAGGGGTGGGGGCCGGGGGGGGGGAGGACAGTAGGTCCCCCCCCTTATTGTTTTATTAGGGCCCCCACCCACCGCGCAGGGGTGGGGGCCGGGGGGGGGGGGACAGTAGGTCCCCCCCCTTATTGTTTTATTAGGGCCCCCACCCACCGCGCAGGGGTGGGGGCCGGGGGGGGAGGACAGTAGGTCCCCCCCCTTATTGTTTTATTAGGGCCCCCACCCACCGCGCAGGGGTGGGGGCCGGGGGGGGGGGGACAGTAGGTCCCCCCCCCCCAATCTTTAACCCCCGCGCAGACATGCCCCTACTCGCGGTATAGCGAGTAGGGGCATATTATTTACTAATACTAAGTAATCTTTACTTAGTATTAGTAAAGTTGGCTGAAAGACCAATTCAGGTCTTTCAGCCTTTTAGTAGATAGCTCCCTGATACCGTGGGAATTAGGGAGTTATCTACTAAGCGGCTGCAAGATGCAGCCGCGGCAATGAATAGGATCGGAGTTTCATTCATTAGAATGAAATTCCGATACAAACAAAGTACCGAATTGCATCCTAACACCAATGGAGAAACTCTTCTCATTCTGTTAGGATGCAATTCGGCAGTTTTGCCGGCGTTCTGTCTAAGTGACAGGACGTTTGGCAATACTGACAGGAAGCATTGTGGGAACAGGGAGGAAAGCTAGGGATCATGGGAAAATTGCTCTGACCAGCGGAAATGAAGCACACTTTGCTCCTCCGCTGGTCAGAGCTGGTCAAGCGGAGGAATCCCATAAGACAAAGAGTCCCTACTTTGTCTTATGGTTTTAAAGAAAACTAAAGAAGACAGGAAGAAAAGAAGAACAGATCCTGAGAGAGGGGTAGAAGAGGAAGAGATTGAGGAAAGGTAAGTTCGGCATGACAGGGCCGCTTTAAGGTTGGCTAACCCTGACCTTTTACGTGGCACATGCATTTATATGTTGTAATCTTTTCCTTATCAATTTTTTTGGGTATAAAGGAGCTCATTATCCCAATGCAGAGGCTTTTTCAAAAAATCTTGTCACTGCGTGATGGTACATTACCATTTTTTAAATAATTAAACAGGGAGATGTCTCAATCTCTCATCATGACAGGTGCCTGAGACCCCAGTGGGGCACCACATAGTGAATAGTTGATAAGCCTGTCCCTAGGCTATCGGTAAATGGTGAAAAAAAGATTATGTGTATACACAGCAAAACTGTGAGGTAAGATTGAGAAACACTTTATCATCTTGTCAATTTGCTAAGAACACAACTGACTCAGTAATTGTGATACAAGTCAAATATGATCAATCAAAGACCAGTAGGCACCAGCATATGGACTGTGTCCACTAAACAGACTACGTTTTGGGGCAGAACATATTTTTATATAGCATTACACTGCTCTGGAGAGATTAAAAAAAAAAAAAAAATATATATATATATATATATATATATATACACACACAAAAATAAGTCTTGGCACTCACCCTCTTTGCTTTCAATCAATAAATCTTGCCTTGGTGCTCCCTTGGCCTCTCACTTCACATTGGTAAGTTGATATCAGATATTTTGTATATATTTTGATCTTGAAAAAGACCCTTGTATGGGTCGAAACGTCGATGGGACAATTTTGATGTGATTTATAAATAAAAGTTTTAAGGAACAAAGACCTTTTGAGTGCACCTTATCTCTATTTGGTATATATATTTCCTACTATTAGATTGCATATTAGATTTTACCAGCACACAATCAAGAATCCTGGTAAATATTAAACTTCATTGAGTGCTTAAGGAGTATTTAATAAGGACCATGTACCCTCTTGGACCCAAAGCTGCTTAATATGGGAAACTATATGTGTAAGCACAACATTTTAGAAAATGTCACCAATCATTCTGTTATTATAAATAAAACAACTGGTTCGCACATATACGACAAATGGGTAAAAATCGATATCAGGGTAGAAAAGGATGAATAAATACTTAGTAAGCTACCTAAAAATGACTGCATACTCCATGACTGCAGAAACCAATACAAATCTTGCATTCTATATTCTGTCCCAAAGTTAATATAATGAATTATTCATGAGGGATTGCTGATAGGATTTTTCCTGGGGCCTAACTACCATTAAACATAACCCTGGTCAACGTATTATACAGAGAAAGGAAAGTCAAATCACCGACAGCAAAATAATTATGGTTAGCGCTGATTGTAAAGCACAATCACAACGGTTATGGAACAGAAAGTGGCAGGCTACGCAAGCTTGAAAATAAACAGATTACTTTCACTTCTTCCATCCTGTGACTGGAGGCTATTTAATCAGTTACTTTAATAAATATCAGCCCTTGCAATTGTTGCTGATTTCAGTGGCTTGGCAAGGGCCTAGACTAGAGTATTCAGCCACCCAGGAATCATTTTGACTGTTAGGGGGCTGGGGTTTGTGCATGTGCTAGAATATGGTGTGGCTTCGTAAGAAGGCTCTTGGTAATGCACAGCATGTCACAATGGCTAGGAACTCGCTGTTCTGGTAGCCACGAAGTGTTGATAAACAATGAAATTGAGTTATCTGTGTGTGATGCTCTCAGGAATCTGGCAGAAACCACCCAACACACTCCGAATAGGTCAATTCCCTACTTGGAAAAATTGCAAAGCAGAGTACAAAAGAGAGCTTATTGGTTTACTGGTCCTTACAATGGCTGGACATAACAGAAAGTTCTCCAGGAGAACAAGAATTGTAGCGTGAAACAAGCCGAAGTCAGATTGTCCAGAAAGACCATTGCCGAGTGTACAATCCGGGTGAGGATAACAGAGGACAGGACAAATTAGAAAATAGTGTCAAATGCCAACAAAGGAACACTGAATACAATAAAAAAATATACTATCCAGTACCAGCACTACGAATGACAATCATACCAGGGCATCATTAATCTAAGTCAGGACGGTGGAGCCAGAACACACAAGTGCATTCACACAAAATAATGTCTGAGGATGTGAGGGAGGAAAAGTGTCACAATGAAGAGCTGTCAATAAATGACACAGAATTGCAGTGGCCTGCCTTACTTTAGCTGGACAGAGGTGATATTGATTGCTGCATGACCGAGTTATCATGCCAGATGCTCACTATTCTTCCACACACTTAAAATCTATGGTCCTAAGGGCATGTTTGTAAGGAGCACCTGATCATTGCATATGAAAAATCAGAAATGCCATTAGGAGAAGGTATAAGGAACACTCCAAGCACCATAAACACTACAGCACACTTAAGTATTTTTGGTGCAACCTCCACCCCCCATTGTAAGTAGTCCAACCTTTTTAGAATGGTTGGACATCTTACCCGGGTTGTGCAGGACTCCACTTCCACCTCCACTCCACTTCTGAAACAAGAACCAGAAGCTCTGTGTCTCAGATAAGCCCACCAGTGCAGGCTGAGAGCAATGCGGGGTCACCAGCGCACTCTTGGCACCATAACCACTACAGCACCATTGTAATGTTCCTTTAAGCTCCTAAACCAGAATTAATAAATAATGACATTGCTTACAGCACTGAACAATGAGGCTCTGCTGAGTTAAAACTGTACCAGTGCAGGCATAGGATCTGTCATAGCTAAACGACAAGACTAAGGCCCGTTGATGTGATTTATTGCCCACTGTACATGTTTAATGCAATCCTTTAAAGTTCAATAGGGCCACACATCATTGCAAAGTAACGTAACACCTAAATCTGGCGCTTAAACTGTTTATCTCCCATAAATCCAGATTTGGAGGCTATAAAACAGTGTGAAACTAAAATATTCCTTGCACGGGGTGTTGGTTTTGTGTTCCAAGCACTGAATTATTTGCAGTTTCTTCTGGGAAAGGCGTTTGGAATCTATAGCATTATAGAGAGGGGTGTCTGCCATCAATGTTTTATTCATTAGGACCTGTTACACAGTGAAATTGGATGCATGTCTTTCGTAACCCTTTGTAGGAGGTAATCCATCCTTACACAGTATGTTCTTATATACTATAGAATTCAACAGTCCTAGCATGGCTTTCACCGTGGGTAAGAAAGGGTTAATACATAGCACTCCAAATAATTCTGCATCAACGATTCCTATGAATAAAACAGTGCAGCAGAATTGACACCCTCTGATTCTTAACAGTTCACTCTGCATACTTTTTAATGTGCACAGGTCTAGGTGAACATCATTGACCCTTCTTTAACTACTGGATACTATGAATAAATGCAATTCTACAACTCAATTATCTCCGTGCACTCAAGTGAACGGCATGTGTAGATCAGCCAAAACATTTTTAATTCCGTTGCTTTAGGGCAGTGATATATAACACTGGCAATCCAGATGTTTACGAAATAGATTTCCAATACCGCTTAGCCAGACTCCCCAGCTAGAAGGCACGTATGGGTCTATTCAGTAAAAATTTGAATCACACCATATTAAAATCCAAACGGCAACATTTAGGATAAATAGGTCATTTGTAAAAACATTCTCTCTGGTCACATATTGGCCATTTTAGCGTTAGTTTTGCCAGTCACATCTTAATTGATTACAATTCTCAGTTTATTGGGTAGCCCTGTAAGTGCTATGAAAAATGGTTGTTCTTAGAGGGTGGAAGGCAGCAGTCCAATCTGGAGGATGTATGCAGTCTTCAATCAGAGCCACCAGGGGGCGTAATGTGAAAGAAGAATCTCGCAGTCGGTATATATAGTAGATAAATCGGGAGCTCTATTGAATGAAGCTATGGTGATTGAGGAATGAGGCCTGTTTAGTCCTTTCTCGGTTACTGGCACTGCAATGCATGTT
Organism: Pelobates fuscus; assembly: GCF_036172605.1. NCBI lineage: Eukaryota > Metazoa > Chordata > Amphibia > Anura > Pelobatidae > Pelobates > Pelobates fuscus. The sequence goes on along the minus strand of NC_086321.1, from coordinate 282,487,489 downwards.
AAAACCTGCCTTTCTAGAAAGTCACACGACTCCTTGCTTTCTGTTTCTTTAACCCCTTAAGGACACATGACATGTGTGACATGTCATGATTCCCTTTTATTCCAGCAGTTTGGTCCTTAAGGGGTTAAAGAACGTTGTGGAACGCAGGGCTTTCTTGTCGCCAAGTGGTTACTAAGGAGTGGAGAATCACATACTCACTCAGACACTGCAGAGAGGGAATTCACCACATAGGAAACAGGGATTGCTGTGAGAGAGAGTAGCAGGGGCCCCAGTGGCTCCTGGAGGCGCATATCTGCAGAGGCTCCTGTTTCTCCTGGCCTGGGATGGGATGGGGAGCTGAACTTCTCTCAGTGTGGAGAGTCCCAGAACAGGAAACTCGTTCAGTAGTAGAATGAAGCTTGTAGGTAGAGGAGGGGGGACTCCAGTACAGGTATCTCTATACAAAGGTCATTTGCTTCATTTCAGGGCTGACTGATATTGCAACATACCTTGCATGCTGATAACAAGACAGCTAAATCCCTGCATGTACACAGAGGCCTGCAATAAACTCAGTTCTGTTATTTTTTCCAGCTCAACTCTTTTAGGCTTCTATTTGCAGTCCCCTTGTCCATTCCTCTCAAGTAACAATTTAGTGATGTCACAGAACATGTTTTGTACATAGTGGGGCTTATTCACTAAACTACAAATTGTGGTGAAATCAAATCCAAATTGCAAAATGTATGGGTTTACTCCAACTACCATCACCACTTCTGCTTTTCGAAGTGGTCATGGTGGTAGGAGTCTGGATGTGCATTGTTTCCAGTCTGAAATTCTGAACATGAAGAGTTCATTTTAATTGTGTGCAAAGGGATAGTTGCACCCCCCAGCACACATGACTTTGGCAGCTCTGTTTCGGTGTTCACGGGCTACCTGTTGTCAATTTTGTGCATAAAAAATGTCTGCCGTCAGTGCGCATTGCAAACTGCTGACAGCTGTAAAAATATTTCACCTTGCAGGTAGAGTGTGTGAAAGGGGAAGATTCCCCCTCCATATCCCATCGGATATTTATTGTTTCCCCCAGCTGCATGAACTTTGCAATTCAGATTACAATTCGCGATAATTCAGTTTTATGAATAAACTCTGCAGAGATTTTCTCTAAAGTGTGACCTGTATGGAATTCGTAGTTAAAGGAATATTCCAAGCACCATAACCATTTTTTGAACTGTTTGACCTGTGGTCTTCTGGGCGATGCTTAATGCCTCCAGTACTAACACTTGAGAGACTAAAGTTCGTGCTACGTGTAGGGCTTACCTCTTTGGCTGAGAGTGTCAGCTAAACGTTCTCAAAACAGCTGGACTATTTACATAGCGGAGATGCAGGGACAAATCTTATTCTAAGGATTCCAACCGTTTATGAACCTCTATCTGGAATCTGCTAATTGCTGGAACTTGGAAAAAATTAGGGTGGCCGAATCAATCAAGAAGGACAGAGCAGGGGGTAACCCTAGTAGTGAGTATGAAACAAGGAAAGGAGGATCTGTCCTGTGAGGTGTATCATAAAATATGATATAGAAAACAGTTAAAAATAACCTTTATTAAAATAGGGTAAGAATGGAGAAAACTTAACGAAAAAGATAAAGGAAAGTATGGTAAGACACACTAAGATAAGAGAAAAGTGTGTGAAGCCAAAGCTAAATGCTGATAAATTCGGGTACTAATGCCCTACTGACGCCTTAATGGCAGTGCACTGCTCCTGCAATATATGGTCTATGAGCTGGTTGCAAATGCAAATGGGATTCTAATAGTAGGTATGTAACAATACTACAATACCCAAAGAAACAAATCTGTCAAGCAACAATAAGGAGTACAGTAGTAAATGTATCGTGGTGGCAATATTAATGACACAAAATACCGATACCCTACAATCACTGAATATGTCCGAGAATAGATCTCTTTCGGAGAGCAGTAATGTGATACAGTAACAAAGAAGTGTCACAGGTCAATCTCTAGTCATGAGCAATAACCGGCTACGTACATGGTATAAGGGAGACAAGTGATACTAGGTGCGATATTGTGGTACAGATATCATAAAGTATCCAAATATATATAAGTCTCTAACTGGATGTACTGACCGGCCATGTAAAGGAGACAAAAGTTACTGGGTATCGATATGGTAAAGGGAAAGGGAGGGGCCGTCATCTAACTAAAAAAACGTCAGTTAAAAGCGCATTTCCCATAGGGTGCAAACATAGATACCCATATAGAGAGAAGTCACTACTCTTAGAAGATAATTGCCACCGTCGGGCAAGTAGTAGTGGTAACTCAATATAGCATGCCTCTCGTCTAAACCATTAAGTCCTGAACATCCACCTCGTCAATCTATATGTGATAATCTTAAGAGATGAGGCAGAAAAGGTAGAATGGTGCCTTCATGGGCACCAGGTACAGTAAAGTGGTAGGAGAGAAGCAGCAAGAGAGGAGGGTATATAATTTGTGTTTGCGCTAGAGATTCCCTTAAGAGAGTAAATGGTACCCTGAGAGATGCACAGGGTTCCTGTGCACTCGAATGGCTAATAACCGTCCCGTATGGATAGGAGTACCCAAGTTGCTACCTGATAATGCAGCCAAAGTGAGTAGTGCTCGTAAACCGGGAGGTAAAAAATGTAATGTCCGAGGAGTGAGGGTAACCTGTTGAGGAAACGGGTAAGTGTCAGACCCGAAGCCAATGGTAGGTGTCACACTCCAACCCGACGCGCGTTTCGCCTTTGTTAAGAGGCTCATCAGGGGGAAAGGACTTCCCTGATTCGTCAAGTTTATAAAGCCCGGTCTCATTGGTTCCCGCATAAGTCAATGGGAGGGGCCAAAAATACGGTGGTCATGAGGGCACAAAATAAATGACTATACATACTTCATTAATCAATGGAGGAATATTTACCAATGATGTACCCTAAGGGTTAATGGTGTTTCAAGATTATGTGGTAAAGGTCAGAAATAAACATGATCCATAGAATTACATGTTAATAGAATTACATGTTAAAAGAATTACCTCATGATAAGTCAAAAAAATGACGACTGATAATGGATCCTAATGTCATAATAGCAGGACCTCATAGGAGGTCAGAGAACATACTTAGAGGTGAACCATAAGCCATGTATTTAATGGCAAAATCTAGTAATAGGTCAAAAGAAATGACGATACGTAGTAAGCCCTGTAGGGTTCGGGTCACTGATAGATAGTGTAATTGAAAACTCCATGGGTTCGCAGGTGAAGGATACGGACCAATGGATAAAATAGACATGATAGAGAATGAACTCCCGATAGTATGATAGTACATAGGGGAGTAAAGGGAATTAACATGGGTCATAGGTCAATGAACTGTCCATGACCAGATGACACACTGCAATTGGATTTAATAGAGTATACAAAATAGGAAAAACTGAATTGAGCTAATAGGGTGAACCTATTGGTCGTAGTGAGGTGGAAGGGTCCCATATGTACACGGTCTTAGTGTATGAATGGTGTATAATTAAATTCCTCATTCAAACCGAGAGGAGACAGTGTCTTGAAGGAAAAAATCCATTGGGACTCCTTGCGTAACAATGCCTTGTTGAAGTCGCCCTTTCTGGGATTTGAAAGTAATTTCTCAATACCTTGGAATTTGAGAGTGTCAGGTTTGCCCTCGTGGAAGTTTTGAACATGTCTTGCCACTGGGGTAGGTGTCACCTTGTTGTTAATGGATGTCACATGCTGTAGTATTCTCCGCCTAAATTGTTGGAACGTCTTCCCAATATACTGGATACCACAGCTACAGGTAATCAGATAGATAATTCTAGTAGTGCTGCAGTTTACCAGAGCGTTTGTCTCTACGGTGGTATGAGTTTGGGTAGATGTAGTAAACTTAGAGGGTAGAATATACTGGCAGGTCTTGCAGTGTCCACATCTAAATGTCCCTTTAGTCTCTGTTAGCCAGTTCGTGGCTGGTAGAGGGGATGCTAGATGACTCTGGACAAGTTGGTCTTGGAGATTGCAAGGTCTGCGTGCTGTTAGCGAAGGATAATCCGGTAACAGTTTAGAGAGTACAGGGTTGTGGAGGAGTATTGGCCAATTCGCTTTCAAAATCTTGGACATAGGTCCCCATCCCTGATCATAGGTGGCAATACAGCGTGGAGCCTTAAGTTCTTGTCTTCGTGTGGTCGGAGATAGAGTGGCTTCTCTATCCAGCAGGCAGACCCGATGGAAGGCCCTTTTCAATACTCGATTAGGGTAGCCAAGTTCCCTAAAGCGTGATCTTAGGATTTGACATTCTGTATGGAAAGTTTGGTCTACCGTGCAGTTTCGTCTGGCCCGCAAATACTGGCCATAGGGGATAGAGACCTTCAGTTTGAACGGGTGGTGTAGAAGGCTATTTGTAGAAGTAGCCTTCCTGAACAATTCCGTATGGATGGTACCATCTAATTGTAACAAATTGCTGGAACTTCTCAAGCAGTGCAGGACTTAGCTCATTGGATCAGATGACAATCAGCTGCCCTGTGGGGCTTATCTCAGGAGAGCTAATGGACCCAGCATTGGTAGTGGAGAAGAGCTGTTTAAAAATGGTTTTAGTCCTTACAAAGAGGGGTACCTAAGCACTCCTGGCACCATAACCACTAAAGCTTGCTGTACTTGTGGTGTCTGGAGTATTCTTTTAAAGGGAATATGGGTACCATAACAACTTCATTGCTATGGCGGCTCCAGGGGAGAGTCTCTTGCAGTGGCAATCTCAGTGCCGTGTCGTTTCGCCTCAAGACCCCATGCTGGGTTTTGCTGAGTTGCTCGCTGGGGACTCATTGTGCATCTGGTGAGGGCGCAGTGCGAAGCTGTTCTTCTGCCCATTAATGCTGATTTCCCCGTGGTACGGACTCGGCTGAAGGTGCCTGTGTCCTTTCTAGGAGGAGAGAGGTAAGGGGTCCTGGTGTGATGGTGTCGCTTCCTGCTGTGTCTGTTCGGTCGGTGTGTGCATCTTCGCGGGGTTTTGACTCTCGGCCCCGGGGAGCCAGGTCCAGGAGGTGTTCGTGTGTGGTCAGGGCCTTGTGTAGGCTTGCAGTCCTTCGGGCTGGTTGTCTTCCCGGTTGCCGCCTGAGACTGGGGTGGTCGTGCGGCTGTTCTCTGCTCCAAAGAGGCCCAGAAGCGGTTGAACAAGGCATCAAATCTCTTCATAGATTGCTGGTCAGAGTAATCTCCCTTTAGTTTAGTAGGTTTAGCGCCACGAGGTGGGAGTACCGCTGCCATCTTGGTAGGGAGAGCTGTGTCTCGAGTGATGGCCTTGATTCTCAGTGCTGCTTGTGGCTGGCCAGCGGGGACTGTGGTTGCCCCCTGCCAAAGCGGGGCTGTGTGCCGCACGGGAGAGCAGCCGTCTCGCCCGCGCGGTTGGTGCACCAGGCCCTGACAGAGCCCTCGACCAAAGTTTGATCAGGGGAGTCAGGGTGCCTCGGCTGGGTCCTGGTTAAGGTATGCTGCATAATCAGTCATTTTTGGCTTGCTAGGTCGCTATACTGTCACTTATTTCTCTGTTTAGCTGTGGAGCTCTCATAAAATGCATCTAGCCACCATGAAGCTCAGGCCCCGCCCCCTGCGTTGCATTTTAACTGTGAATTTAGTATAACCTTTCCAAGAGTACAACAATGTCCTCCATGTACAGGTTTAATTGGTGTTTTGGAAAGTTACAAGGTAAAATAGAAGGCTTGAGCATTTCAGTTTTTGCACATTGAAATTTGACAGAATGATTTGCTGGGCCTTTGCTGCCTTTTAGACTGTATAGCAGACCAGGAATGAAAATTACCCCCATTATACCATTTGCAAAAGAAGACAATCCAGGGTATTCAAAACGGGGTATGTCCAGTCTTTTTTAGTAGCCACTTAGTGACAAACCCTGGCCAAAGTTAGTGTTCTTATTTGTTTTTGCTTACTGCACTTTCACAGATGATATCATACATTTTACTGCTTTAAAACACTTATATTTGTGTTCAGTAAAGTTTCAAGAGTACAACAGTACCCCCATGTGCAGGTGTTATGGGATTTTTGCAGAGAATGTCTCAGCCACTGTTACAAGTCATTGGCTGAGACATTGTAACAGTGCTGCAGATATCCATGTTAGGCTACAGGGGCCTGCCCGGCTTGGCAGGAAGATGTTCAAAAGGCAATCAGCAGCATGGGTAGGGAGGCTGGCTGAGGGAGGGCTAAAGAGACAGGGCGCACTATGCCGCTCTAACGGTGTTTACCACTGTAGGGGGTCATAGCATGCAGTAACTGCGTTCATGGGTTAAAGTGAACCTGTAAAGTACAAATTAACTTTTGAAAAATCAGCCCCCAAAAAATTGAATACATCATATATTTTAGATATACATGATATATTCAATGTAAAATACTGATATTTACTCACCATACCATGTTCCAATGCGAACATTTCCACAGCTTTGTGAGTTTTACTTTTCATGTAACACCCACTCCAGTCCATCTTCGGCTCTTACTGCAGTCTTCTTTGATGTGCACTGCTTGGGAACACTTCCTCAAACAGGGAAACCTCCTCAGTGTTGCCAACACGCTGGCATCATTGAATGCCGGCATCTGAACGGAGTGACTCACTCCATTCCTATACTGCCTAGCCTGCTCTAGCAGCACCAGCTAGGGGTTTCCACAGCAACGCAGTGGTTGCGACACTTGGGATAGCAGAAGGTTTTTCTGCACTCCCTTGTTAAAACTGCTAGTACACTGTATACACAGAATGTTATGCTCTTGCAAAAGTGAAAATACAAGCACATGTATACTTTAAGGCAGCGGTTCCCAAACACACGGGCACCGCAGAATGTTTCCCTGGTGCTATGGTTTTTACATCGTAAACATAACTGCAGAACAGTGGCCCAGTCGGGTGCCGCGGTCCTTTAAGACCATGACCGGGCCCCTGTAGTGTCTGCCGGCAGGGAGAAAGTGACAACCTGTCACTTTCTCCCAGCTTTGTGCAGTAGACAGAGAGGGAGAGAGAGGATGCAGCCGCAGCATGAGGGGAGAGGAGCACTCCAGGAGCTGCTGCAGACCCCTCACTCCTGCAATCTAACACAAATATTACGAACAGACACACCCCTTCATTCAAACAGAAAGATTCCACACAAATGTACATCTGCATTTAAAAGTGAACATTACATTCAGACACACCCCTGCAATCAAACACTCCCCTGTATTACACTATAGCGCCAGTAAATGCCACAGCGCTGTACAGATATACAACCTAGAAGTTTTGACTTGGGGTACCTTGGAAATATATTGAAACATTAAAGGCGCCTTGAACCTAAAATGTTTAGGAACCACTGCTTTAAGGTATGCTTTTTAATTCTACATTACAGTGCATATTAGAGATTGATGGTGTGTATGATTATATAATGTAACTAAACCCCCATTATTTTTGCCTAGATTAGGTGTTTTTAAAAAAACAAAGTCTTTCAACATTGAAGTTGCGGTTTAGTGGATTGGTGAGTGTGCTGGATCTTGTGTATTGTATAATTTGGCTCCCAGCAGTGATACCGGAGAAACTGACGGAAGCCAAGCACAGAGAGATGGACACAGGTTTCTTCAGGAAGGAAGAGATTCTTTATTCGGTTCACCGATCGGGACTCAGAGGGACTAATGTCACCAAAATACAGCAAGTTCTGAGCCCCGGACAATAGTGCAGGCTCCTTATATAGGCACATAACTCCTCCCATATTAAGCTCCACCCGCACATTCTCTTGACCAATCAATGCAAATAAGAATTAACTTCCTGCTTGACCGCATGGCCTGTCAAGCACAATGGAGGAGGGGAATACTACATCCTGTATTCTTGCACATGCTCCGTACACTACTGATCGTATCTTGCCACGTGCAACTAACTGATCGATACGTCAGCATATGCACGTACACATGCCACGTGGTAATCCCGGCCTACTAAATTTATTTTTACCGAGATTCCACCACATTCCCCCCTTTGATGCCTCTTGATATTTCACAATTACTTGAGGCATCACTTAACCTTGGTTTGCATACACCGCAAGTTACCATGAACCAGACCAGACTTATCTATGATGTGAATCTTCAACACTCATTTTCCTGCATTGGTTCTCCCTGATCTAGAGCCTTATATTTATAAATTGCCATTATCTGTGCAGCAGCCTTCCTCTCTGCTATATTTTCTATCAGGCTTTGCACAGACCTAACTACTAAGGGTATAAGACATGGCAGGAGTAGACACAACATTAAAATCAGTAGGACTCCACCTACCAATGCCTTAAGCCCTCCAAACTGCTCATACCAGCTACCAAACCAACTACTTGGATTGTACCCTTTCCATACCTGAGTAGACACATGCGCTAGTTTAACCATATGGCTAGTAAGCTCAGCTATTGCTTGCCCTTCATCATCTATTTGAAGACAGCAATTGCTCAGGTTAAACTTCCCACATACACCTCCCTCTACTGCCAATAGGTAATCCAAGGCTAATCTATTTTGGTATACTGCTGTCCTCATCCTGGTATTATGCTTCGCTAGAAGATTGAGCGCTTGTGAGGTCTCATTAGTAATAATCTCAACCACTGCCTGTAATCTTATAATACGGTTGAGCATATAAATTGGGGTTCTATAACCAAAGGTACCATCCTCTGCCCACGTGGCTGGCCCATAGTAATCTATAATACGCTGGGGAGGCCATTCATCATCTTCCCAGGCGCCTATCTCTATGGGTCCCCTTTTCTTCCTATGATTCACATCATAAACTTTAACACCTAAAGTCTCACCTGTTTCGATAGGTAACAAGAAGAAGGATGGTTTGAGCATACCCAACACACATGCCCCTTCCCAGTCCTGTGGCAACTCCGAATAGGCTTTCTTACCACAGATCCAGTACAAATTCGCTGGGGCTCTCCAATTAGATGTGATGGATAGATCAAACCACACATCCTTTAAATTGGCGTATCTTGCAAACGGGTTAGATGGTTCTGAGACATTTGAAGCCGACCACCAAGTTGTATTCTTTGTATCATCATCATAAGCTTTTTGCCCTAGACAAGTTAATTCTCCTACAGAAGTATTATACATCATTCCTTTCCTTGCTATGCAAACATAACCTATGATGGAGGTCTTTAATCTCCACTCAGATTTACCTCTAACACTCATATGATAATCGGCTTGTGAAGATATTAATTGGTCAACTGCCTCAGAACCGGACATTACCTCCTTTGCTTCCCAAGGCCATTGGTCTCCCATGTTAGTACCTCCACACACATAGCAGTTGGTAACATTAAGACTACCGGCAATACTTTCAGCTAAATCAATGAACAGGTTTTTAGCATTATGGGGGATCTTATTATCTATACTCATTTCTTCATAGAAGGAATGGTATACCTGATGAGTCTGGGAGGTTACCGTATCAGTCTCTATCCCTATAAACAATACTGTCCCAGGGTCTAAACCCGTCCCATATATTTGAAACCCAAATAAATTACCATATTTATCTAAGAACTTGTCAGGGTTATTTATAAGTATATGGACTGGATTGCATTCCATAGACTTACAGTATGGATTGGTAGGCAACTTAGTCACAATCATGTCCTTGTCTGCTGTCTGTCCCCAAGTTGCCCATCCCACACAAGACCAATATGGGCAAAAGTTATAATCTCTATTTGGGCATCTAGGACTCACATACTTATTTTTACTACTGGGACAAATATATTTATCGTTAGACCCATACGTTCTCTCCCATCTAAGATCCCCACATACATTCCACGGCTTTCTACCACTTGATATCGCTTTACACGCATCAAATAGCAGAACACCTGAAGAATATACAGATTCTAATACCGTTTTGTTAATTAGGGTCCCCTGAGGATCTCCATTCCTGAGAGTCAACCAAATTGTACGGGGTTGATACTCTGGACTGAAGCACTTAGGTTCTCCTACTCCTAAATGGCACACACTATATTCTATATTTAAGTATCTACATCTTGATACATCTCCTTTACACTCGTATTGCGAATGGTTACCTGTTCTTGTAGTCTTAATGCATACCTCACAGCTAGAAGTGTCGGTACCTCTACCTTCCTGAATATAAAAATACACATATAAAAACATTATTAGAAACACATCTTTCGTCGTCATCCTCAGTCTTCGTCCGTGCGATGGCACCTCAGCTTCCAGGATGTAAGGGCTGCAGGGAATGGAGTTCTGCTCGTCTTCACAGGGGTCCCTTCGAGACTTTTCCTGACTTATACACTACACGTCGGTGAGGCTTTATTATGGCCTTCTCACTCACTTACCAATCTCTGAAACAATAAAATTTGTAATCCACAAGGTTCCTCGTCACTCCGACTGAGTCGTGCGCTTTAACCGGATCTTGCAGGGATTCTCTGGATCTGCTGTAGCTTGCCAAGAATCGACTGCTGCTGGTTTAACCCTGGAGTGATGTATCCACGGAGTCACTTCGGCCACTTTTATCGCTGTAGGGGTAGACAAAAGAACAACATAAGGACCTCTCCACTTGGGCCCTAACGGTACATTATTCCACTCTTTAATCCACACTTGGTCTCCTGGGTGGTAACTATGAACTGGGGGATAAATATTCACAGGTAATCTATCTTGTACCCATTTCTGTACCTCCTCCATAGTCTTACCCAACTCTACAACCTGCTGCCGGGTAATTCCTTCTCCCAACTGACTCAAATCCCCCCTTAAGTTACCAAGTACGGGAGGTGGTCGCCCATACATGATTTCAAAAGGAGAGAGGCCCATCCTTCTGGTAGGTGTACTGCGGATTCGCAATAGAGCTATGGGCAAGAGAACGTTCCACTTAAGTTGGGTTTCCTGACACATTTTAGCCAACTGATTCTTAATAGTTCTATTCATTCTCTCTACCTTACCAGAACTCTGGGATCTATATGCCGTATGAAGCCTCCACTTTATACCAAGCATATGAGTCAGTTGTTGTAGGCACTGATGAACAAAAGCTGGACCATTGTCCGATCCTATAGAGCAGGGTAGTCCATATCGGGGTATTATTTCTCGTAGCAGGAATCTCACAACTTCTCCTGCTTTCTCCGTACGAGTAGGACATGCTTCTACCCAGCCTGAATAGGTGCACACAACTACCAGTAGGTAGCGATGTCCACCAGATTTAGGCATTACTGTATAGTCAATTTGTAGATCGGACATGAGGAGTCCCCCCATAAACTGGACTCCTGGTGGCTTTACTGGTCCTTGCCTTGCATTATTTTTAGCACACGTTACACATCTTCGTACGATGGCCTGAGTCAAGTTGGACAATCTTGGTATGTAGAAATGTTTTCTGAGAGATTCTTCTGTACTATCTCTCCCAGAATGTGTCCCGTTGTGATAGTTTTGGACAATTTCTACCGCTAGTGATGCTGGAATGACTATTCTTCCATCTTCTAACTGATACCATTTGTTCTCCAAATACTTTCCAGGTTCAGTCTTTAACCACTCCTCTTCTTGAGCTGTATAAACTGGAGTCCATTGAGACAGTGGAGTTGGTATAAGAGCAGCTATATGCTCCACATATTCCTGTCTTCCTGATTCAGCGGCACGCTTAGCTGCACTATCTGCCATCCGATTTCCTTTGGTTACATCACCATCTCCTCTCAGATGCGCTCGACAATGTATAATACCGACTTCTTTCGGCTCCCACACTGCTTCCAAGAGTTGTAGGATTTCAGCTGCGTACTTGATTTCTTTGCCTTCTGAATTCAATAGTCCTCTTTCTTTATACAAAGCTCCGTGAGCATGAGTGGTTAAAAACGCATACTTGGAGTCCGTGTAGATGTTCACTCTTAAACCTTCAGCCAATTGTAACGCTCGTGTCAGTGCTATCAATTCTGCCTTTTGTGCTGATGTTCCTTTTGCCAGTGGCTGAGCTTCTATCACCTTGTCTATCGTTGTTACTGCATATCCTGCATAGCGGATCCCTTCTTTCACATAACTACTGCCGTCGGTGTAATATTGAACATCGGGGTTGGGAAAATCACGAAGATCTGGTCTACTTGAAAATACTTCATCCATCACTTCCAAACAATCATGTTGACTTTCAGTAGGTTGTGGCAAAAGGGTAGCTGGATTTAAGGTATTTACAGTCTCTAAATGCACTCTTGGGTTTTCACACAACATTGCTTGATACTTGGTCATTCGGCTGTTACTAAACCAATGATTTCCTTTGTAATCCAACAACGTCTGTACTGCATGTGGAACTCGTACATAAAGTTCTTGACCCAGAGTGAGTTTATCGGCTTCAGGTACTAGCAGGGCGGCTGCAGCTACGGCTCTTAGACAAGGTGGGAGTCCGCTGACCACTGCATCCAGTTGCTTAGACATGTAGGCAACAGGTCTTTGCCATGATCCCAAGTACTGTGTCAATACTCCCACAGCCATTCTTCTTTGCTCATGTACATACAGGTAGAATGGTCGTGTGTGATCAGGTAGACCTAATGCTGGGGCACTCATCAAAGCCTTTTTCACATCTTCAAATGCCGTTTGCTGTTCTTGAGTCCATAAGAAGGGGTCGTGCTCTGTACCTTTGATAGCTGCATACAGAGGTTTTGCCAGTATCGCGTAGCTGGGAATCCATATCCTACAGAAGCCTGCTGCCCCCAAGAATTCTCGCACTTGTCTTCTATTCTTGGGTATCGGTATTTGGCACACAGCTTCTTTTCTCTCTGGCCCCATAATTCTTTGACCTTCAGAGATATGGAATCCCAGATATTTGACAGTTGGCAAACACAACTGAGCCTTCTTTCTAGACACCTTGTATCCTGCCTTCCAGAGAATGTGTAATAGATCGTGCGTTGCTTGCTGACATATTTCCTTTGTAACTGCTGCTATCAACAAGTCATCTACATATTGTAACAATACACACTCTCCTGGGATGGACTCGAAATCCAGTAGATCTTGACTTAGAGCTGAACCAAATAGGGTAGGTGAATTTTTAAACCCTTGGGGCAGTCTTGTCCAGGTCATTTGGCGTTTTGAGCCCGTCACAGCATTTTCCCATTGGAAAGCGAAGATACATTGGCTTTCTGCGGCAATTCGGAGGCAAAAGAAGGCATCTTTGAGGTCTAAGACTGTAAAATAAGTAGCCCCGCCCGGAATTAAAGCAAGCAGGTTATACGGATTGGGCACAACTGGATGTATACTAACAACCGCATCATTGACTGCTCTCAAGTCCTGCACAGGTCGATACTCATCTGTACCGGGCTTTTGAACAGGCAGCAATGGGGTGTTCCAGGGGGAAGTACAGAATTTTAGGATACCATACCGTATGAACTTATCCAGATAAGATTGAATGTTCTTCTTAGCCTTCTGCGGGATGTGATATTGCCGTAGGCTCACTGGATAAACCCCAAGTTTTAGTTCAATTTTAATAGGTGGAATATTGCGGGCCAGTCCTGGTGGGTTGTTCTCTGCCCAAACTCCTGGTATGTTGAATAAGGATTCATCACTCCTAGGGTTTTGGCTAGTTAATGCTGTATAAAGTCGCCACTCTTCTTCCTTTGGTACGGATAATGTCATAATACCTGAAGGTCCATTAAACTTTAAGGATGTTGTTCCATTTGGTAGGAACGTAATCTGCGCTTGTAATTTGGATAGCATATCACGTCCCAGCAATTGGACTGGACATTCAGGCATGTAAAGGAATTGATGTTTTACTACGTGGCCTCCCAATGTACAGAGTCGACTTTTAAGAACCGGTTTTGCAGCACTTCTTCCAGTTGCTCCTATTACAGTAATAGTTCTTCCAGATGGAGGAGCAACTAGGTTAGTCACCACCGAATGTTCAGCACCAGTGTCGATCATGAACGCACTCCTTTTTCCCCCTATTGATACATCGACCATAGGCTCCGCTCGACCAAGGGGGATGGAGCCCGGTCGGTATCAATAGTCCTCCATGACCGTGTCAGCCAATCCTACAAAGTCCCTACCTTCTCTATCGCGGGAGCTTTGCGCTGCTGGATAGTACCTGTCTTCTCTTACACTTCCTCTGTTCCCATTACTTCCTCTATTACCATTGCTTCCTCTGGGGCCTCCTCTACCTCTCGCTCTGCCTCTAAAGTTTCCATAACCTGCCCTGGGTGGGTCTCTCTCGTACTGCTCTCTTTGCGGACACTCGCTTCTCCAATGCCCTTCTTCCCTGCAATACGCGCACTGATTCCTACTCAAGGGCTCCCTATTCCACCTACTATCGCCTCTATCTGGGCCCCGTCTATCTACGCCTGCGATCGCTACCGCTAGCATATCAGCCTTTTTACGCATCTTGCGCTCTTCCTCTTTCTTACTTTCTGACTCCCTATTCATGTACACCTTATTCGCTACCTCCATTAGTTGGGTGATAGACATACCTGCAAACCCTTCTAACTTTTGTAGCTTGTGCTTAATATCTCCGTAAGCTTGGCTGACAAAGGCGGAGTTTACCATTCGGGAATTATCAGCGTCTTCCGGATTAAAGGGGGTATACAAGCGGTATGCCTCCAATAATCGGTCATAAAAGACACTGGGCGCTTCATCACTTTTCTGAATCACCTCAACTGTCTTCGACATATTAATGGCTTTCTTCCCTCCGGCTTTCATGCCAGCAATTATAGCGTCTCTATAGGCTTTTAGTTGAACCATATCTGCGCCATTAACATTCCAATCGGGATCAGTGTTAGGATAATGTGTTGCGGCCCATGCTGCTGGATTGGCTTGATTTAAAGCACGGGCTTCATCCTCTAGCGCTTTAATGGCCGCTTGGTTAATCCTAGTCCTTTCCTCATTATTGAACAATGTCATTAATAACTGCTGGCAATCAGCCCATGTCGGATTATGTGTCTGAACTATCGAGGTGAACAGATCGGTCATAGCTTGTGGTTTCTCAGTGTACGAGGAATTGTGGGTCTTCCAATTCAAGAGATCGGTAGTCGTGAACGGGACATATACGAAGACTGGGTCAGCATATACCATTTGACCTGCGGCATCGAGATAGGCTGACCCAGGATTCAGACGAAGAGGCATCTGGTAATGTTTGGGTCGTTGGGTACCGGTCAGTTGTCGGGTTAGTATAGGGCTACGTGGAGGGGCGTCGGTTAGAGGTTCCGGTCGGGGGGTGGTAAGGCATGAGGATGTGGAAGCTTGATTTTGGGGAAGGTCGGTGAATAGAATATTCAGAGTCGAGCTAGAAGAAGCTTGACCGGAAGTTTGAAGTGGCGCCAAATCAGGATATTCGGATCTAACGGGGGTTGGTTCCGGAAGGGAAGGTTTAGTACGACGGGGGGTGGATTCTGCACTGGAGGAGGAAGCGGAAGTGGATGGGGGCAATGGGGGAAGGGGTGTAGAACTTCCTGTACTCGTATCACTTCCTTCTAAAGGGAAGTAAGGGGGCGGCAAAGGGATCTCGGACTCAGGGGGCGTGTCCAAAATGGGCCTAACCATAGTCCTAGTGGACAAACAAGTCCTGGCCACCATGAGGCGACATTGCTCCTCGTGGCATATCCGAATCCATCTTGGCGAGTCGTTTACGGCCTGTCTCCAACAATCAATATATGGAAACTGTCCGTAAAGTTCAGGCCTACCTGATACAGCCACGTGTACACGCTGTACCAGAGTTGGATCCAAACTGCCACGTGGCGGCCATGCCGCAACCAAAGTAGGCCACTCCCTAGTGCACAAAGTGACCAAACGTACAGGGGACATTTTAACCCCAAAATCACATGTTGTAAATCCCTTTTTAAAATTCTTTACCATACAACCTAAGGGATCCAAAATCGTCGACTCCGACGCGCCCATACTTATCAATGGAGCATCGTTGACAACGAATACTATGCACACGTTCTATTCAACAGTCACACCCGTTTCTTCCGGCAACAGCACCTCGTGGTACGGTTACCAAGTGAAACGTACACAATAACACAATAAACACTCAGGGAATTCCCATACACACACAGCTGTTACACCAGTCACTAAATAATCAATATTATGCCCTTTGGCAAAACTATATAGTCACCCACGCTATAATTCTCTATATATGAATTACCCGTCTATAACACACCCCAGTAACATCGTCTTTTACAAATAGCAGTTACAGTACGGTTAGCATAGGTCAAAGCAAAATTTAAGGTCACAATACAATTATTAGTGGTTATGGTGTTAAACATGCAATAGACGACAATGATTAGTACTTATATACAGTGTCAGTAAATATACAGGGTTATGGTACCGTGCACTATGATACAGCAACACACTATTAACACTCTCGCTAGACGGCTGAGCTCGCGCTATCTAACAAGATATACACTTTACTAACAATCTTTAACACATATACAATCCCAACTAAACTATTGGTCAGTACCTTGATGGACTACCTAAAACTATCTACATCCGTTTTGGTTAGCCACACTGCCCAAGCACTACATATAGCGAACTAGAGGGCGGAATTTACAACAGAACCCTTTTAGTCTTTCTACTCTATCAATAGTCTAGTGGGTTCCAAATTTACACGCCTTCCCACTTAGCCAAGATAGGTTGAGATCTAGCAAACGATAATGTACATCAGAGTCTGCTTAGTCTCCCAGTCCCTCCGACCTAGCGAACGAATTGTACACCCTAGAACGCTAGTCTAGACAAGACACCGGTGTCCGGCTAGGGCTATTTACACCAGAACCCCGCCTGACTCCAAACCAAATCAAACGGTCTTACTAAAGAGCATTCGATTGAGCGGTGCGCCTTCGCTCCTTCCCTCCGACAGAGGGGGCAGATTCCATACACAGATTTAAACCCCTTATGGGCCTACCGCACAATCGGTATACCCCTAGTGGGTCCGCCGTCTAAAACAGCAGTCGTCTTACCTCCTCGTTCCTGAACCTGAGTTCACACTCATCGACGGGGACACCCCAGCACTTCTTACGTAGAGGCCGATGATCTCCTGGACAACAGACCAGTGGCGCCGAGACGAAGGGAGGTCCACGCAGAAGTTCAGGGGTGCAGCCGTAGAGAACGTGGGCAAAGATAGACCGTCTCACGCCTCTGCCTCTCAGCTACCGTTGAACGATGAGCTTCCCGGCCAATGCACCAAATGATACCGGAGAAACTGACGGAAGCCAAGCACAGAGAGATGGACACAGGTTTCTTCAGGAAGGAAGAGATTCTTTATTCGGTTCACCGATCGGGACTCAGAGGGACTAATGTCACCAAAATACAACAAGTTCTGAGCCCCGGACAATAGTGCAGGCTCCTTATATAGGCACATAACTCCTCCCATATTAAGCTCCACCCGCACATTCTCTTGACCAATCAATACAAATAAGAATTAACTTCCTGCTTGACCGCATGGCCTGCCCAGCACAATGGAGGAGGGGAATACTGCATCCTGTATTCTTGCACATGTTCCGTACACTACTGATCGTATCTTGCCACGTGCAACTAACTGATCGATACGTCAGCATATGCACGTACACATGCCACGTGGTAATCTCGGCCTACTAAATTTATTTTTACCGAGATTCCACCACAGCAGCACCCCCATTTATGCATGTTCAGGTGAGTGCAGCCAACCCCCCTTGTTTCATATATACATATATATATATATATATATTTGGGAGTCTAGCCAACTCCTTGGTTTTGCACCCCTCTTTGTCACATGTGCCTTATCCCAGGGCCCTATTAAGCCTTCTACTGCAGAGAGCCACAGATGGAATTTTTTCCCCCAAGTAAGTGGGTTAATCTCATAAGAGCAGACATTAGGCTGTTAGAGTAGGACCTGCCAAAGATGGGGTACATTGATGTTGTGGCAGGCTTATGCAATGTATGATCATATAATGTAACTAAACCCCCATTATTTTTGCCTAGATTAGGTTTTTTTTTAAAAAAAAACAAAATCTTTCAACATTGAAGTTGCCGTTTAGTGGACAGGTGAGTGCGCTGGATCTTGTGTATTGTATAATTTGGCCCCCAACAGCACCCCTATTTATGCATGTTCAGGTGAGTGCAGCCAACCCCCCCCCCCCCCGTTATATATATATATATATATACACACACACACACACTAAAACCGCTGTGATTTTGTCAGATGTTTACCTTGTAACCGTAAAGCCATTTAACTTTGGCTCATACACTGTGTATTTAGCAACTTATAAATGTAGTAAGGAAGGAAGGAGGTTAAGAAGGCAAATATCAGCGCTCTCACCACTTATCACTGAAGACTTAGTGTGTTTAATGACATTTGCAGTTTGATTGATACGCTTTCGTGAAGAAATGAGTAATATATATATATAAAAGAGAATAGTTTCCTTAGATTGCTTGATGGGGTAGCAGATTGCCAGAACGCCTGTATATTTGATGAGTTGTAGTTGGACTCTGCCCCTTCCATATCTAATATGCTGCAGACATACAAAGTGATTTTGCTCTGACCCAGATCCTTTCTGGGATATTTTGTTTCTCTTAGTATAGTTTTCATCCAACTTCATTCATGCCTCTATTAACACCTTCACACTCTGACACCCACTGCAATCAGAGGCCAAGCATACAAATTAATCACTGTGTGTACTAATCTTTATGTTTAGCTTAAATACAGCATCAGTTCGTTTTAAGCACTTATCAACATGTTGATGACATCACCCACAGTTAGTGCTTAATCTTAGGAGCAAAGTTTCATAAATCAACAATGTAGGAGTGGAGAACTGACAATGTACTGTACCAGTTAATCTTCTCATTAATCTGCATTGCTGGCAAATTGAATTTCTACGAATATATACCTATGCTGCTGTATTCTTGAATATGGAGGGGTGAGAAATATTTCTTAACCATCTGTATTTCTGCGTTACTTTGAAATAAAATGTGATCTGACTTGTTTTATGTCTTTATTGAGCATACAGTATTAAAGAAACACTCCAGGCACCATATCCACTACAGCTTGCTTGTGTGGTCAAAGTTGCTGCCTGTATACTATTGTTGGATATCTGTGTTATATTGCATGTGCCCCACCTTTCTATTCTCTTACACATTATATATTACCCAATAGGGAATACAAAGAATACTGACTAGGACTCCACAATCCAAAAACCATCTTAGAGGTTCTCACAATAAACCCAAGCCCTGAGGCCATGAAAGTGTCACATTAAGGGTTCTTACTTCAAGTATTAGAACTGTCCAAAGACTTGTTTGTCTTTGGAAATCCAGTGCTTTCTGTATTTGATGCTCTTTCCTGCTGTTAAAGGGATACTAACAGCACCAAAACAACTTTAGCTTAATTAAGTAGTTTTGGTGTATATAATCATGTCCCTGCCATCTCACTGTCATTTAGGAGTTAAATCACTTGTGTCTGTTTTAAGAGCCCTAGCCACACCTCCCGTGTCTGTGACACACAAAACCAACATAAAAAAATATTTCGTTTTTCGAACTGATCATACAGCACAGTGTGTTTACTTTAGACGTTCTCTACTGCTCTGTTAACTAAATGTTAATCACACACAGGAGACTATTGTAAGCTGTAACAGGCTATTAGCAGAGCAGAAGATACATACTAAAAAAATAATATTTAGACTTTTATTTAGGAAGACAGCAGTGAGACTGTGCGGGTCTCAGCCAGGGGAGGTGTGTGTATAAACAAAGTGATTTAAGACATTGATTAAAAGTTTAGGACAAACTATCTACATTCCAACTAAAATGCACTGGCTAAACTCTTGTCCGGAAATTAAGTCTGCTTGGAATACGTGAATAAAAATAACTAAGTTAATAAGGCAATCTCAGTGTAAGCAGATAATGCTCAATCCTTCTCAGTTATAATATATTATACAGGTGTTTTTAATAAACAAAACATTTCAAAAAATGGCAACAATGATTTTCTTTTAAACAAAATTTTTAATAACACCTGCAGAAAAAGAAATTTCAACTAAAATAAAAAAAATAAAAAATAAACAAATTGTCAGCTAAAAGGATTATATTTATTAGACCTAGATCCTTTGCAAATTAACAATGAGTAGGTACACTGGGATGCAGGTGGTAGCTGTAGGTGAAGCTTCTGAAAGATCTAGCATCTTCATACGCAAAGGGACAGAAACAGGATTTACGGGTATGGGACAATCTTCTGAGATCAATGATGTATGGGAGGTTGATCACATTAGTTCTTCAATAATATGGACGCCGTGGGTTATTCTGCAAGTAAAAGAACAAATGTGAAATTCAATTCACAATACACAAAAGTATGAATTGTCCTCACAAGAAAGATGTTCCACTCAATGTAAAGACTACAACTATAATACTCTGTATCAATTCTGAGTTTGATGTATTTTTTTTTACCATTTGTTAATGTATTATGATATTGAAAAATAAACACACGAGGACTAAACCTAATTGTGTACATAGTTTTCACTTGTTGCTTATTACAAGTTACGTTTAATGATATTTGAGATTTGGTTTTTGTAATCAATTTAATAGATTTTCTTGAGAAAAATTCCCTTTTTAAAAAAATCTGAAAAAAAAAAGTGAAACTTTCTCAAGAAAATAAATGTACGTCATTAAATTAAATCATTACATTTCATTAAAATAAAAAAAGCAAGAACTAAAAAACTGATGACAGTTGTCCTTTAAGATTATTTTTCCTTTCAATATTTCCTATGCTTTTTCTTGCAGGAGTATTCATTGCGTCAATATCATGGCATCAACTCTCAACTGGAACCTTTAACAATTTGTCACTGATGGAACAAATTTCAACAAATGTCAGTCCTCCCAAGCCTGCCACTCCACTACGCCAGTACTGCACCATGATATTGTCCTCTAATAGAATAAGGTTTTAAAATGAATGCCATTTTGCTTCTCATAACTACATTTTAAATATCAGTTTTGTATGTACACTATGTTATTTGTATTTTTTTTTTAGTCTTAGATAAATAATGAAATAAAGAAATGTACCTCAAAAAATACAAAAAAAATCATGTATTATGGGTGTCTCCAGTTTGAAAAAAAACTTGGTAGTGAAGAGATTAAAGAGTTTACGCTTTCAGTTCTTATTCAAAATGTTGCTCAACAATTGATTTTGGAGAAAACAATCAGCCCTTCTTTGTCCTTATGGTTCATCAAGATGGAAGAGTTCCGCTTAATAGAGGAACAGATATTTAGCTCCTCTGATAGAATGCCACAATATACAGCAATTAGGGACAATGGCTTCTTATGACTTCTGACACACAGTTTTACCTTTCCCTACAAAAAGCTCCCCCAACCATTGACCGATCACAAAGTTTGCTATTTTGTTGTAGAATGACAAGCTCCCCCCTCTTTGTACAGTATTCCCTGGACAGTTAACGTTGGACCGAGACCTGCGCGTCTCACGCTTTTAGATTGTCTATGCCATGATTCGGAGTTCTCTGAACCTTAATAAAATTGTATCTTTTATTTTTAAAAAACAGAATAAAGATCATGTTATATAAAAAAAAAAAAGTTTAAGATGCCAGATACTGGTTCATACCAGTGGGTTAGGCCTGAACCGATATGCCAACATCATCCTTTTTCGGAATGCCTCATACTCGTCGTCATTTTTTGCTAATTCTGCTGGGCGGTCAATACCAAATCCTGCTCCATCGACAGCTGTAGAGCCCCTGTTAATAGAAGGGTGCAATACCATGTTTAGATACAAAGGAGTAGTTTGAATTTCCATGTAAACATCACGTCCCTAGAAATGACCACACCATGTTCAGAATGATCTGATTACATATGACCATGTATATGATATGTAAAAATTACAAAACTTAAAGTTATTCTGTAAATGCCATAACAATTACTGTGTCCTGGTGTGGTTAAGGTGCACGTATTTCCCTGACGTGGCCTGGTGATAAACAGTTAGAATGTTTAAGAACAGTCTGGCATTTACCTGCCTCTGTCTGGTATGGTAATGTGGAAGTTCATACCAGGCATACACTATTCAAAGACTGAGAGCACCAGCCAGATGTAAACATCTAGTTTAGTCTGATGAGTTGTTGCCCATTATAATCTGTAATAATAATAATAATAATAATAATAATAATAATAATAATAATAACAACAACAACAAAGTATTTAACCAGGAAAGGTATATTCAGATTACTCTGGTTTCCAAGTACATCCTGGGGATATTACTATTGCCCAACATCCAGGGGATGTTACCATTACCAAATTTAATGGAACTAATTTTATCTAACTCAGAATGATGAAGGGCTAAGAAAACCCTGCCGGGATTTAAACCTGCAGCCCCAAAGGGTTGAACAGATTCTATTGAGCTCTCTCACCGGCCTAATTTCTGAGTTAGTGTCAATAATGATAAGGTGATGTTGATGAAACTTCTCAGTAATTGTACTTTTACAAACCACAGCTTGACTTATGTGCCCCCTAGTGTTTCTATGTGGTATTAATATGTAATTATCTGTGGATTAAATGAGTACCAAAAAAAAAAAAAAAAAAAAAGGTAAAAAAAAACAGTCTTACTTATTTACAGGGTTCTTGATTCCTTGACCCTCAGACCCCAACCCTTCTCCCTCCTTCCATCCCATCTTCATGAGCATCTGGTATCCAATATTCTCTACAGTTATCTTGAATTCCTTGTACTCTGAGTAGTCTGGCTCACGTCCTTCCTGTTGGTAAAAGAATACAAACAGTGTCATAGGAATATCACTTATAACTTGTGTTGGTTCGTGCGCCCATACAACATATGCAGAGGATAAAAATACATTGGGGGGGCTAGGTAGAGACTAATAGAATATATAAAGTGTGAAATCATACAGCACAATAGAAACATTTGACTAATTTAAATGCAAATATACAAAAAAAAAAAGAGGAAATATTAGAAAACAGAGTGTCTCATTGAATGCATGCTAATGGTGCTTTACCCAGAAAATTATCTGAAAATAGCCTGACACTACATTACATTTAGACCATGGACAATGCATACGCACACATAAACAAAAAAAACAACATAACATTTAGGTTGTTTCAATGTGAAACATACAAGCTCTCCTACAGTCATTCATTGCAAACTACAACTACTACTTGATTTCCTAGCAAATCTTTTCTAACAGGCTACCTCTTTACTAACCGCTACTGTAGTCTGCAACTGTCACTATCCTAATTACCTCTGTTGAACATGTACAAGAGTTTGCATCTCTAAAGATTTGAGGATTTGCACAACTCAAATTCCAGCCATAGATGGGCAAGGGTTTAAAAAAATATATCAGGAAGTATTAATTTACCGAGAGAGTAGTGGATGCATGGAAAAGCCTTCCAGCTGAAGTGGTAGAGGTTAACACAGTAAAGGAGTATAAGCATGTGTGGGAGGTGTGCGTCAAGGGTTATACGTACCACACTGCTTAGTAACAAACAAGCATAACCGATTTATTGATGGAAGTCCTAAACCTATAACATACCCAACTCAGGCTTTAACTTAATATTTTTGGATAATTTTTAAAAATGACTTAATATTGTTGGATACATTGTTTGAAATTATTTTTTTTTCATAATATTAAAATATCAAACAATATATCGTATATAAACATATATCCATCAAATTTGTATTTTTTTTTTTTTTTTTTAAATAAATCATATGAAATGCTTATCCATAAATATTCAATCAATGTCTTAATCCTATAGGGTAAATCAGGAGAAGTATCAAAGCCCTCAAAACTTTTAATTAACAGACTTTTATTCATGGTTTTATTTATTAAAACAGTAAGTTTTAAAAAAAAACTTGCAGAATTTTGACTAATATAGCCTGTTACATTTGCTGAATTATTATTATTATTTTTTTTTTAAATAAATTCTGTCAACTTAAAGGAACACTATAATGTCAGGAACACAAACATGTATTCCTGTCACTATATTGTTTAACTCTAGGTTTTTGGCCCCACTTAGATCGCAAGGGAAAGGTGTTGAAACTTACCTTTATTTATACGCCATGCTAATCTCGCCACAGCTTGCTCCACATCCATGGCTGAGATCATCAAACTTGATGATCACAGTCAATCCAATTCTTTCCCGTAGAATGGGAGGCTATTGTGCATGTGGGGCAAAACGCTTCACTGGGTCAAACAGCATCTTCTAATAAAGGATAGCATTTCTATGGGGAATGTTCAGCACAGACATATGAAGCACATCTAGTGGCAGTCTGAGTGACTAGAGGTGTTACTAGGCAGCAGTGTTTACAGTGCTCAGCCTGCAAGGACAGGCTATTGACACCATAACCACTACATTAAGCTGTAATGATTCTGGTGACTATAGTGCCCTATTAATACTCAAACTATCTATAGCGATGTAAGATTCTGACCATGTAAAAGATTAGAAGAACGTAAAGTTTCATGCTTGATATAATGCATACTTGACCTAGAGTATGGTGTGTAACATTCTCTACATCAATAACAATGTAACATCCCCTACCTTGAGAGCTTTGAAGGTTTCCATGAACTTGTCAAGCTCATCCGGTGGTAGGAAATCTCCGATGAAATGCTTCCCACGGCCCATTTCTGTTAGCTGCTCTGCCCATTCTGCCAGCGTAAAAGAGATCACATTGTAACTGTCCATTCACTTATTATAACGCCTTTAACATTTACTTTTTCAAAAATTGACAACCATGATATTAAAACACTGAACTTATCATGGCTTATCCACTTACTTTCTTGATATTAATCACTATGTCTATCTTGCCTTCTGTTTACCCGCTTAGTTTCAGCCAATGTTTTATACTATGTGTCTTGCCTCAATCTATTTCACCATAAAATGAGTGCTGTTGTTTTGAAATGCCACACATCTATCCTGATGTGTATTTTTAACTGCATGCTATAGCTGTTGGGGCATTGTGGGCTTGTCTGTAATTATCTTTATGCATTGCAAAAATTAAGAATACATTTTTTCATTTTTAAATAAATAAATCGTTCTGTGTTAATTTAATGTGTACCTTAACCTTTTTTATGTAACTACCCCGTCCCTTTTTAGCAATTTTTTTTAAAAAAGCCATGAAACTTTATTCCAGAAAGTTTCCTCATTGTAGCTCAATCCTAACCTGGAGATATCATTATAATGGCATTTGTCCTGCTTTTTACAGAGAAGTACTAAGGATATATGCCCAGAATTTGCTGCAATCTGCCAATTCAATAGGTCTGACATAGAAACACTGGATGCACACCTAATATCCATCATCATTCGCATGCCGACGCCGGGCATCAAATAGATTAAACTATTGAACCTCCTTCGGACTTAAGCTCCAATAGGCTGTGGGCACTGCAAAATGCAAACAGTGCTGTTTTTTAGAAATGTCATGGATTCAATTTGCATGGCTGCAGTGGCAGCATCTATGCCCCAAAATTACTTAATTAAGATGAAGTGATCTAACTTAAAGAGACACTAAGCTCCAAACAAACTTTAGCTTACTGAAGTGGTCTTGCTGTATAGATCACGCCTCTGCAGTCTCACTGCTCAATTCACCATGTAGTGATTAAATCAACTTTGTTTCTGTATAATACAGCCATAGCCACCTTCCCTTGGCTGTGATTCAAATTTTCAACATTAAAAAAAAATTATCTTATGCAGAGTTTATTTACTTTAGAAGTTATCTCCAGCTCTGTTAGTTGAACTTTAATAACATGCAGGAAGTTGTTGCAAGCTCTACTAGACTATTAACAGAGTAGGAGATAAGAAATTCTACATTAAACAGAATTCGCAAGAAGGTAAACTAAAAAAATGTAGTCTAATTTTTAATAGTGAGTCTCATCTGAGTGTTGTGACTAGGGCTGCATAAACAAAGTAATTTAACTCCTAAATGGCAGATAACTGACCGGTAAGGCAGCAGTGGCATGATCTATACACCAAAATGACTTAATTAAACTTGTTTTGGTGCTTAGAGTGCTCCCTTAACCACAAACCAAATAGTTCCCCCCCTATTCTTTAGAAGGTTCAAATGACTGTTTTGAATTACACCCTGAAATGTGATTTATTTTTGTTTTGTGATATTTTACTACAAATTAGTTTTTTGCAAGTAAGGTGTGTATAAAAATAAAACTTGTTAGTAAACTATAAAAAACATGTCCACTCTATCAAAGGCTCGAAAACTGCATTTCAGACAAATGTAACAGTTCAGTTACCTCTAGTCTTATCCATTTCCATCTTTCTAAGCTGGTGTTCCCACGTCCCAAGATCATTGTCCACCTCTTCATCACTGTCATACTCATGCTGGTGTTGTTTCAGAGCTCTCTCCCACATGAGCTGCATATCTTGCATGGCTCGCTTGTGTTTCATAATCATATCATACATTTGCTGCATCTGATCAGAGAGAGAAGACAGCTAGTTAACTACAAAATATATACGCCTGCTTACAGTAGGAAATGATAAAGATTCACAGGATTTTTGTGTGATGAAATGGAGAAACACAGTATGTGTATGTAAGTGGAATGTATATTCTAAAATTGTGTACATTTTGTATAAAATAGAAAATGTTACCAATGTGTTGTGTCAAATTGATAAGTATCTGTGTATGTACACAATACTTGCAGACTAATGAGACTATAACAGTCCATGCCAGCATTATCAAGCCATTCAATTAATCACGGAGACATTTTATTTCAAATTAGTGTATCTTGTTAATTATTGGCAAGACATTTTTTATTTCTTGATATTTCTGTAACCATCTGAAAACCTCAATGACATTACTAGTCTCACACGTTACCATATATCTCTCATCCTACCTCCTGCTGCTCCTTCAGCTGCTTTTTCTGGGCGTCGGAAAGCTCAGTGACACCCACCAGTCCAACTGGTTTCCCTTTTTCATATCCCAGGCCTTTCAGATCCTGAGCTACACATTAAGAGAGATGAGATGTCAGAAACTGTCAGTTGAACACACCGTAACAAAAGGGTTAAAACCCCACATATATGAATCTGTGCTAAAAAAATATAGGATAACTCACAAGGTACTGGATATTAGGTCCAATATTTGCATGATACCTGTAACAGTAGACCCATAAGAACAATATTCTTATTTGTTCTTCACAATGTAATCAAGCTACTGATACTGACCCATTTCAGTTCCCTAGAGACCCACATGCTCAGGTTGACTTAGCAGTAGAGCTTCAAACTGAAAGATTTATTTTGCGGCTACAGTGACTGCACCCAGAGCATATAACTGAAACTACAAGCCTGCCTTTCTATCAGTACATGTCCCAAGCCAGTGCAATATAAAAACAATCCCAAAGGTACAGGTCTATGTCACTGCAATCCATGCTATCCAATTTAGAGAAATTTGTTGGTGGAGAAAGTTGGTAACCACCATAAACTCATATAAGCTTTCAAAGTGGGTCCTATCCTACAGAAACAGA
Organism: Pelobates fuscus; assembly: GCF_036172605.1. Taxonomy (NCBI): domain Eukaryota; kingdom Metazoa; phylum Chordata; class Amphibia; order Anura; family Pelobatidae; genus Pelobates; species Pelobates fuscus. Next base: position 282,460,154 of record NC_086321.1, on the reverse strand, counting down.
GACACTCACAAGACTTTAAAAATGCTACCTATGAACCCAGCAAGGTTATTCACCAAACACAGAATTTTTGAGAATTAAATTGGAATCCTAAAAATAGCCGATCTGAAAAAAAAATCTCAAATCAAATTTAGCTATGGAACAACTTGGCTATTTTTGCCTTCGCTTTTCCATTCTTAATTGATGAAAATTTAGAGCTTAGTGAATAACCCCGCAGAACTCACATGCAGACCAGAGAGCCCTCTTAAGCAGCCCAATATAACAACTACTGATACCACCAGAGATAGGTTTAAGGACTTGTGACACTATATGGTTGTTATGGTACCCTCTGCTTATGGACTATAATCAAGTATCACAATAAACACTCACTGGTAAGTGTAAAGTCAGCCCTGTTGAGTGTGCTATGAAGTCACCACTGTAGTTTCTCAGTGCTATTTGAAAACAGAAGCTTATACACCTATATCTGCTGCCACCACGATTTAGGATTGGGAAGCCGTGTGCTTTCAGAATTGGTGAACAGCAGGGTATCTGGGTGGTTGCCATAGACCTGTCTATTACCAGAGGTTACTGCAGGAGGTGATTTATAGTGAATAACGTGTAGGCCTGACTAGCAGTACAGGACTTGAAATGTTGTGCCCTGTATCAACACTCTTCTTCAAATAAGCTTATGTACACCTTACACTGAACATGTTTTTGTATCCAAAAATATGGCATTACAATAGGTTCATATGTCTTGTTATATTTCTACATACCAAAAATGTCTGTTTAAAGCATTGCAAGGAGAAAAACATATGCTTTGCGCATTAGCTAAGAAAGAAAATAAATATAGGAACAATGAACATTTAGAGCATAAATTACTAGTTTCAAATAAATCCATCTAAACTTTTAAAACCATGTTATTCTGTAACTGGTGAGTGTAAAGACTTGATGACTAAGTAGAAAAAAAATAATAATAATCAGACAAAATAGATCAATCATTTAACAACAAATATTCAGTGTTTGAAGATATATTCTTTACAGAAAGACAGGAAGGCTCTCAAGGATTATCCAAGTGCCGCCAATCCAGAGTACGCTCTACTCCCACAGCCATCCAAGATAAATAAGGCTCAGGCATAAAACTGGAACAAAGTTTATGGTAATAGAAGATTCTCAATTTTTATGTCCACAAACTAAATCTTAAAAAAATATGTTTACCATTCATTTATTCTTTATAATGCATATTTGCACCCTTTTGAAAGTTAAAATAATATACTTGATTAAGGCATAATTATGTCAAACGTATGCCCCTTATTTGTGATGCACAAGGATTATACTATTCACACTCACTAGAGAAATCTTAATACGCTTCAATAAATCTGTCCCGGATTTCAGTATTCTTCCCAGTCCTTATTTCTGTTGAACTGAAGATTTTTTTTTTTTTTTTAAAGGGACACTCCAGGCACCCAGACCACTTCTGCCCATTGGAGTGGTCTGGGTGCCAACTCCCATCACCCTTAATCCTGAAAGTGTAATTATTGCAGTTTTATAAATGGCAATAATTACCTTGCAGGGTTAAGCACTCCTCTAGTGGCTGATAGACAGCCACTAGAGGCACTTCCGGCTTCTTGGAACACGGAAAGTATTTTAAACAACGCTGGACGTCTTCACGCTTTGCATGAGGACCTCCAGCGTCGCCGGAATCCCTATAGGAAAGCATTGAATAATGTTTTCCTATGGAGAGGTCTAATGCGCACGCCCGGCGGAGCCTGACCCAGCGCTGGATTCAGGTAAGTCACTGAAGGAGGGGGACAAGGCAGGATCCTGCAGTGCCAGGAAAACGGGTTTGTTTGCCTGGCACTGGAGAGTCCCTTTAACTTGATTTTATGTTCAAAATGTTAGCAAGGCAGTAGTCAAAGCATCACAAAAAAACAAAACAAACAAAATACAGTTCATATACCACAAAATAAAAACTATTTCTGTAAAAAAAAAAAAAAAAAAAAAGAGGCATGTTTTGAAAAATAATAATAATAATAATAATATAGTAGTATTGGTTTTGAACACATGGCTAATTATTAAATATAGGTAACCTCTAATGGCATCACTCATGCTTCGATTTAATCATTGATCCTACAATCCATAAAGATGGATCACCTAACATTTACCTGGATATCACAAACTCTAAGGAACCCTATCAATTAATCCTGGTATCCCAGTACCCCTAATCCTGGACCATTAACCCTAAAAGTGTCAACTATAGATCTCAAGGATGCAGCACTTCTAACCCTGCTTTCACTGTTCACCCCTAACTGATGCTTCCCACAAAATTAATAAGGGACTAGTTAGGCGGTGAAGGGTAACAGTTTTGGCTGCACAAAAACTGCATTGATTAAGAAACAGTTCCTGTCCCAGCGATGGGTATTTGGTTTAAGGTAGACTGTTTATACTAAATGTGACATTATTAAGCTCTTCTAACTTTTTCTGTGCTACTGAAAACATCACATATTTTAGACCATAATTGCTTTTATGTAGCAGCAGATGAAAGAAAAAAAGTTCTAAAAATGTGTAAAATATACAGTTTTTCCCACCTGGATCTGTCTTTGGACTGCATACCTGTTAGAAGGCTGGTATCAGGAGGCTCAATGGCCACAGATGTAGGAGAAATGTCTACTTTCTCTTCTTCTGGACCCCAGCGACTTTTCCTCCTCTTCTTCAACGCTGGTTGCTCTATGGCTGGAGGAGGCGATGAGACAAAAGAAGCTGTGGTGTTGGAGGACCAAGTAACAGAGGAAGGGGGGGAAGGCGTTTCAGCAAAAGTAGGCTCTGGGATGAACCTGCGTTTCTGCTCTGGTGCTGGTTCAGGTTTGGAAGAGTTCTTCAAAGCTCTTTTATACTCTTCCAGCTTAATTTTATAATGTCTGTGACCTTTGCTGTTTGGTTCATACAAAAATCTGAAAATAATAAAGGTTTCTTAATATATAAAACACATGCAGTTTATTGCAAAATAATGAAATGTGTTAGAATAAATCTTAAGTAAACAAATATGCAAAATATACATGTTACACATAGAAAAGCAGTAACACGTCTATCATTAACCCTTTGGTATCCAGGCTGCTCTGGGCTTTTAGTGCAAGACTGCACAGATAAATGTCATTTTTATAGTTCGTACTATAATTGTTTTAAAATAATGCTTTGTCATTCTAAAGGCACCTGGGGGTCTACCTTTGGGGCATCCCTGATCTAGAGGAATGTGGATATAAGTAGTGATGTAACGGTTAATTAATTAAGAACATTTTCATATTACAAATTAAAGTCTTCAACTGATAAGGGTGTCTTGATCATGATTCACAAGCATACTGACAAACATGTCAAACATTCTTTTCAATCTATTAAATAACCAATAGCCAATTTCAGCATTAAGGTTTATTCAATAACATTCATCAATGAAACATTGAAGAAAGACCATTTCAAACCCCCGTGCAACTGATTGAATCTCTACACATGCAAAAAAGGCACTAGTCATTGTTCTGTTTTTATTCCATTTGAGAACGCCTATATAGTGAAATGCCTTATTGACATTACTTTTTATTTGATTGAATAAAGGATTTTGGTTTTACAATAATTTATTGTACCATCACCTTTTTATTTCAACAACTTTTTTCCTAGCATTTTATTTATTTTATCCTTTTTTTTGATCAATTTTATCATCCCTACTCTCAAGAATATCCCAGGTGGGGATCATACCACCAATGCTATCATAATACAGCAGTGAGCCTGCTCTACACTTGTAAGTACAATTTTGATTTATTTTACACAGCTTTTATTGTCTTACTGAGAGCACTATTTGTGGCTATTTTTATCTCCTCTTTGAGGACAACCACCTGCTGTGAACGACCGCCACCATCCCCATAAGTGGGGATTATACCACTATATGCGATATACACTAGAGCTGGTCATAACTCTCTTACATGTGAGTGCAACATCACTATTACCTACGTATTGTCTATTGAGTCTTAACATATTGCACTATTAGGTTGTCTTGTCTTCTACCTACATACGGAGACCAAAGACACTCAGATCTTCCACATCCACCAAGCATAAAGAACTTACAAACCACAGCTGCATCTACTTCTTGATAAGAGACACTTTTTATATGTGACAATTTGCACTGTTGGAACGAGATTTTCAGTACTGTTTAATTTTATGTGGTGCAACCCTTCTCGGTCTCTATCATTGTTCTGTGATATTTAACCCCTTAAGAACACACAACATGTGTGACATGTCATGATTCCCTTTTATTCCAGAAGTTTGGTCCTTAAGTGGTTAACAAGAAGTATAGATGGTTATGGTGTTTTGAATGACGTTTGAAACAGAGTGCAAAAAAACTTTATTAATGAAAAACCATGCATAAATATTAGTATGAAAGGGGAAACTACATGTATTTGACGTTATAACTTTTAATGAAATAGTACTACTAAAGCAAATTTTCACAAAATATATTAAAATTACTTATTCCCTATTTAAAGGACCACTATAGTGCCAGGAAAACATACTTGTTTTCCTGGCACTATAGTGCCCTGAGGGTGCCCCCATCCTCAGGGACCCCCTCCTGCCGGGCTCTGGGGAGAGGAAAGGGGTTAAAACTTACCTTTATTCCAGCGCCGGGCGGGGAGCTCTCCTCCTCCTCTCCGCCTCCGGTCCTCCCTTTCGGCTGAATGCGCATGCGCGGCAAGAGCTGCGCGCGCATTCAGCCGGTCGCATAGGAAAGCATTTACAATGCTTTCCTATGGACGCTTGCGTGCTCTCACTGTGATTTTCACAGTGAGAATCACGCAAGCGCCTCTAGCGGCTGTCAGTGAGACAGCCACTAGAGGATTTGGAGGCTGGATTAACCCATTTATAAACATAGCAGTTTCTCTGAAACTGCTATGTTTATAAAAAAAAAGGGTTAATCCTAGAGGGACCTGGCACCCAGACCACTTCATTAAGCTGAAGTGGTCTGGGTGCCTAGAGTGGTCCTTTAAGGTTTAGGTCTTATTGGGTTTTTTTTTACAAGCACTCTGCCTTATTGACAACTGAAAACCAAATACAGTGCGCACTGTGCAACTAAATCACTAGATTTTGGAAGGTCAATATAAAGCGCCCCAGACAGGTTCCACACAATAACATTCCATGGAAATTCAAAGCAGTGTGAACAATGTGAACTTGACAGCATAAACATTAATGTGAATAAAAACTTGCAGCAAGTTAACAGATAATTAACAGACAGGTACCTGAAGGCAGGATTTTCTCTATTGTTTTGCACTGCTATAGCTTCTACTTCTGGGCCTCCATCTGCCACATATCTGGCCAGCTTCTCAGCAAACATCTTAGTATCTTCATCAACTAAAGACAAAGGTTATGAAAGACTGTCATGCAGTGCCTGACCTCCATCATTGAAAAGGCAGATTATCAAGTCATTGAGATATGAAAGTACCATGACAAGTAAGTCATTTATCAAGTGGGTTAAAGGGTTACTCCAACTCTTTTAAAAACAATATTTTGTTTACAATGCCCTATTAGGCGTAACTAATAGTCCTGACCTCCAGCGCCGGACAAAGCTCCTGGCACCGATCTTCACATCCAGTCTGCCATCATTGCAGCACTCACGTGGTCCAATCACAGGCTTCACATAGAAGTCTGTGATTGGACCGTTTTGCTGTCTCAGAGTGCAAGCGCGCAATCTGAACCAGTGCGTGGAGGAAGAAGGGAGGGAAATAAAAAAAATCTATATATATATATCACATACACACACACACACACACACACACACACACACACACACATATTTTACTGAGGAAAGTGGGAGGGACGGAGAAGGAGCCTGCCAGGAAGAAGATTATTATGGCTGTCGCCAGCTTGCGCTCTGATGACAGACATAGAATATGCACAGAAGTGACATTTTGTAGTCTGGAATGGACTTTAGGGCTGCTTAAGTAACATGTGCAGAGGGTGCAACTTGCCCCTGGCCCACAAGTGGCAATAACTCTAGATGTGCAAGATTTTAAGCAAAAACATTGCACATCTATATTCCTACTAGCATGACCACATTAAATCACTGAATTGGTCACAGTGGTTGGATCACCCTTTAAGAATAGCCTAGACAACTTTATGACACTTAATGGTAATGTTATTAATCAGATATTATAAAATAAATCAAAGGGAGCTGTGATATATCTATGCCTAAGTTGAACAAAATCACATCTTACAGGTATTTGGGTAGTTCTTACCTTTTGACTCACCCTGCATTTAACGACACAATTATACAGTATTAGGTTTATATTTAAAAATACTAAATCACAATATTGTTTTTCTATCCTGCTGTTCCAGTTTCTGACATTATCTGAAAACAAGTCCCCAAAAGTGCAGACCATCAGAAGACATACTAGCGCTGCGCAAACTACACTAAGAGCTTTCTCAACAGCGCACATCAGGCCGACCTGCTCCCTTTCCCAGACAAACCTGCTCCCACTGAGTGACCACAAAAGTGATCTGTATCACAGGCATGCCTGTCACCACTGTCCAACTTTGTCTAATGCTTTTATCTATCAGCATTGTGTGCCCAGTTAACAGTCCATGCAGGGTCACTTACCCTTGTTAGCAGCCATTTTTTCTGGATCCTCACATTCTTTCCTATACTCTGCCAATTTCTTCCTGTAATAGAGGAACTCCCGGCTGTTATGATCATGTAGAAATCTAAAAAGGAAAAAAATACATTTAGAAAGTTGTGAAACAGAAATCAGGAACACAGGTTTTTTACATTACAGCTATGTTTCAGCTCTAGAAGAAACATTCCCTTTGTGATAATTATACCATCTGTAATTTCTTAAAGGGACACGCTAGGCACCATAACCACCAAATTGAGATGTAATAGTTATGGCGCCAAGAGCCCCAGGCACTGTTGTCAGGTAATCTGTCAAACTGTTAAACATTTTGACATTTATCTGTGTTTCAGGAGCCTGCGGCATTTCTAGCTGAGCTGGACTGATAAGGTGGAAGTTACATATTTATGCATTATCATCATTATTATTATTATTATTTATAAAGCTCCAACAAATTCTGCAGAGCTGTACAATTATCATGCCAATTGGTACAAGGTTTAAACAGTATTCATTGATTGAGTGTGTGGACATCTCTCAGCCAATGAATACTTTTTAAAACGGACAGGTGTTGGTAGGATGAAGGTATAAATGTCCGGTTTATGAAACGAATTCAAACTGAAAGGACCACAGGCACTTCACACAGCAAAGTTAGACCGTTCTGTCTGATAGATTACAGGCAGACATCACCCAGAGACTTCCACTGTATAGTGTGCAGTAGTGGTTATAGTGCCCACAGTGAGTGTCACTTTAACCATAGCCTTGCAATTATCATTAAAAAAATTAAAATCATGGGTTGGTGACAAAACGGATAATAATTAGATGTATTAGATAATTTGATGGTTTCTTATCTAGAATGGGCAAAACTGCCTGGTTGCTTGTTGAAATGACTATGCACTGGCCTTCAGAATAAAATGTTTTTGACTGCCCCAGCTTAAACCATTCACAGCACTGCTTTCCATATGCATTAGTAAAGGTACAGCTATTACAATTTCATTTTCAGTCAATTAGATGTGTATACAGAAAACAAAATGAAATAATTAATGGAAGGATAAATAATTGGCACTTAGTGATGGCGCAGGGCCCATGCACAATTATGTACTAATCCCACTCCTGCTTGACATTTTAACATTAAAAATATATATATTTTAAACATTTGAGTGTTGGTAAAACATGCCAATTGAGTTCCTTTGAAAAGTCACTGCACCTCCAGTGAAGTCATTAGTAATGACTTCTGTTCAAACTAAAAGGTGTTCTTAGGTAAACATTAGAGACAAAGGGTGCATATGCACAGCAGTCACCACACTCTGCCAACCAAATGCAACTCAAAGAGAAACATTGAATCCAATACGAGCATTAAGAGCGTTCTGAAGACCTTGCCTTATCAAAAGTCTTCATGAGGAAGAGGATCTAGAGGCATGACAGCCGCTAGTGATGTGATTTTTGAACAAATGTGAACATTGACTATTCTCTGAAACAGCAATCTTTTAAATGTAAATGTCTATGCACCAAAGTCACTTCATTAAAGATAATGTGATTTTGGTGCTTAGAGTGTCCCTTTAATTATAATTAAGAAACAGAATCTAATTAATTTCTTCACACATTGTAGATGGTAATATCAATGCAGGTGTTACTGTAGCCCTGACTATATGTTTGGAGACAAGTCACTACACACTTCTATGCACAGGCAAAGATGCACTTTAAAGGTAAAACTCACGTGAAAGCAGGATTATCCTTATAATCTTCAATTGCCATTTTTTCAAGCTCTTTGCCCCCTTCAGCTACATATCGAGCCAACTTCTCCACCACCTTGCGGGTTCCACTGTCCTCTGGGGGTGAAACTTTAAGCAGGCTGTCAGTACTGGGATTCAATTCACACAGCAAACAGTCAACAGGCATTTAACTGCTAGGAAGAGGGCCGCAGAGGACAGCAAGGGAAGGAAGCGGGAGTGAAACAGTAACATATTGCTTAGATTGTCAAATTGTGGGGCCATGGTGCGTTGTTCAATTTTTCTACACTGAACCTTGTTCCCTAAAGCACTCCAATCATTCATATACAAACATACACCCAGAGAAAATTTTGCAAAATAACTCCAGGTTTGTATGGGGCGGTTTTAGAATAAGAGGTCAAACAGCAAGGGTAGTGAAAAGGAAGGTAAACAAATTAAGGCATGTGCTAACTGCAAGATCAAGGACAAGCGAACTGAACAGACATTAATAAAAAATGTCTCACATCTAGCTACAGTTTGTTGATATGGTAGATCCAGGCTAAGATATATGAATATTAACACAACATAAATGGATTTATTCAAACAATCTTCTACTTAAGATTCCACGCTGGAAAAACAACAACTATACAATTTCCTAAAAGGCCATCACTCGTGTTTTACATACTATATAATGTTATCACAAGATAACATACCCTCTAATGTTCACAGTGAGAAGCAGCTTAGAATACAGAGCTTGCTTAGGTACATCAATCTTTCTGAAACATCTCACAAAAATATTACAGAAGCCCTACGTTCAGATTGTCTCTGATGTCAAATGTTTAACAAAAAAGTGCAGATTGCACTTCTGATAGATTAACAACAGTAATGATTCTATGGGTATTCTAAACGTGGAATTATCAAAACATTATTTAAAAAAAAAAAAAAGTCTAATTTGTTTTATCGGATGAACACATGATACTGTTACAAAGTTCAACACCCATAGGAAGGATCATAGACGATGTCTAATACCTTGAGAACTAATAGGACTGGGATGCTACGTGCAGTATACAACAGTAGCTGGAACCCTTTAGTTGCTGACTTTGCAAGTTCTGCATAATATGTAGCCCCAAGAGGCAAACACACATATCGACAGACAGTATTCAAGGCCATGCATGCACCATTGCAGAGCTAGTCTGCACTGCATTGCAGGAAGTCAGAATACTGTGGTTTGCAATAACTTGGAATGACCCATGGTCAAATTACCTGCTTTAAGCTACCCTAGATGCAAAATGTTTTGTGCCCTCGGGATGTTCATTTAGAATTCCTGAGGAGCGACTACGTATAAGACTTTGTGCTAATGTGACATAATATTTGTACAATACCCCATGTATGTTTCATTCACACTGATCACTCACACAAAATCTTTACAGCTTTCCACTAGTTACAGTGTGTTATCCCCCTGGCACATCGTTGGTATTAAAATGTTGATGTTTTGTATGTCTAGCCTAATAATCCTCTCTCACCTTCCACTACTTACTTTTTATTTCAAGCCACTGCTCATAATCTTCCTCATCATCATCATCATCCTCAGGAGACTTAAAGACACTGAGACGGTTAATTTTCGGGGTTTGCTTAGTGTGCGAATAGGTCTTCATTTGGTTTAACATACTTTCCCCAGAGAGTCCAGGTCTCTTTCCTAAAACAACAGGTTTCTTCTGAGAAGGCCCAGTGTTCCCAGCTGAACTTGATGAGGTATCTGTGAGTAAAAAACAAAACTGCTGTTATTATGGCACATATAACAAAACAAAATAATTTAAAGAAAACTAATATTGGGCATCATAAATTACATTTTAAAAATATATTTTTGGAAACAAAATATAAATAGGGAAATCTCATCTAACACTGTACACAGCCCTTTAGTTATCATTTTGTCAAATCATTTATTTAAGTATACAATTCAATGATTCTCTATGACAAGATTATCACTGGCGGATTGCAGCAATCGCCATGCATGTGCCTATAGTCCCCAATGCTCCACTTTGAGTAGCACTAGATTGGATTATCATCCTGGAGGCACGCCTCCAGAGTTATCTCACACGACGAGGAGCGGGCAGCAGAGGAGACTCGAAGCTGAAAAAAGATAAGTAAAATAATATTTTTTAATTATTTACTGTGCACGTTATGGGGACAGAACCACTGTAGCATTAGAAATAGATATTTGTATTCCTAATGCTATGTTGTCCCTTTAAAGCAACTCTTCAAACATCAAAAACTCCAAACACCTTAAGCTTGCTGAAGTGCTTGCTGAATGTGTAAAGAGTGTGTCCTCTTTTTTTCAAATGTACAAAAAGTACAGATATCAATAGAAATTGGCACATTTATGAATTAATCTTGTTACACCCCCTGGTCCTGGTTTGTTTAGCTCAGTGGAGCTAATCTGAAGAGGCAGCAATTGCCTTGCAAGGACGTCTCACTGAGCTGCACTGGGAAGTCTGTGATTGGACAACCAAAGAAAGTCTGGGCTAGGGAAAAGGGGAGTGGCTTGCAAAGTCCACAGGGCTATATTTTACCTGTCCTCCAGTGCCTCTCTTTCCTCCTCTCTGGCTGCAGCATCATCCCTGCCACAATCCCCAAATGGCTAGAGGCAGAAGATCTGCAGCTTTTGCAAGCTGTGTTTAAATATAACCCCAATTAAAATACTGTTAGCTCTATAGCTCATTAAGAGGTATGGGAAGCCACAATAACGTGCACTCACAGAGTGGTTAACTTTCAGTCTGTGTGAGGGATAAAGGGAAGGGGATTGCAAAGGCAAGCAGGTTTGTTTCCATTTATTTACAAAGAAAACATGCAGAAAAAATGAGAGCTGCCAAAGGTGGAGTGACACCTCCAGAACCTATTGTCAATTTCTCAGTACATATAGCACTTCATACTGAAACACTGCCAACACAGAAAAACAGCGTTCAAAACACTGAAGTGGTAATGGTGCTTGGAGTAATCCTTTAAAAGCAGTTATCTACTTCCATTGGGCTACTGAATTTCACCATAATCAAGAGGGAGCTGCAGCACAGCTCCAGAGCAAACGAATGTGAAGGTTTGTGGCTCTAAAATTATTAACAATGTTTGTCTTGTCGTATGATTTAAGGCAGAAAAGAGACTCACAACTAAAAATATGTAAGCTCGAAGTAACATTTCTTCTTATGCTGCATCTTGTACTGAATGATCTAGTGACTGCTTATCAAGTGGTGTTGTCAGGATAGATTTGTGTGACAATTCTAGATAACATGTAATTAATAGACGGGTAATGCATCTGATGACATAATCCAACATTTCATAATAAATCTTCACATGAAAGAAAAAAAACAACTTGATGGACACATGTCTCTTTTCAGCCTATGTAACTATGTAACTCGTTTTTCCTCTATGGACGGTATTCACTCTTCTGCACATAGAGATTACACAGGGCCATCATGAAATACAAAATCATTTTTCCTCACTCACCTGTGCTCGACTTTTCTTTCTGTAACTTGAGAAACTGCTGCAGGAAGCTGCCATCGTTTGCAAACTTGTTTGATGTGGAGGATGAAGAAGGTAAGCTATAGATTGAATTGAAAACAACTGATTCTAATCTAAATACATAGCAAGATCAATATAATGTTAAATTATAGAAAGAACATTCTCAATTTGTAAAATAAATTGCAAGCTTATAGAAAACATAGTTTCTTACTTAAATGTCAGGTTTTTTTTAAAGAAGTTAAAGGATTACTCTAAGCACCATGACCACTTCAGTGATTTGAAGTGGCCATGGTGCCTGGAGTCAGTATATGCAGCATTTCAATATGAAATGCTGCGGATAGAGAGCTTAACCCCTCTGCTGCCCGAGGTGAGACTCCACTTCTGGCAGCGACATTGGGATGTTAATATCAAACCTGGAACAAGAGTTCCTGGATAGCTAACGTAAAGTCTGTGCAAACTTAGCATCTGCCATCAGCATGGAGAGCAGGGTAGAAGTGTTAGCTATGTGTTTCCTGTGGAAAATAAAAGAGATTAAGTTGTTATCAGACCAGAACTTTCCTTTATGGGTATATCAGTACACTTCAATCTGACAAAAGATTGTGAAAAATCTTAAAAGTAACCCTTATACAGTGTTTAGTGAGCTCACTGGGTTTAACACTTTCAATATATTATGGTGGGGGTCATCAAATCCAGTCCAATTATTTTATTCTGTCAGAACAACAGGTAGGAAGATCATTTATATTGTATTACAATACTGCTAAAATATGTTTTTTTCATTATGACAAATCATTTTAAAGAACCACTATAGGCACCCAGACCACTTCAGATTAATGAAGTGGTCTGGGTGCCAGGTCCAGCTAGGTTTAACCCTTTTTGCTGTAAACATAGTTTCAGAGAAACTGCTATGTTTACCTATGGGTTAATCCAGCCTCTAGTGGCTGTCTCATTGACAGCCGCTAGAGGCGCTTCTCACTGTGATTTTTACAGTGAGAAGACGCCAGCGTCCATAGGAAAGCATTGAGAATGCTTTTGAGCATTGAGAATGTTTACCTATGGACCGGCTGAATGCGCGCGCGGTCATGCCGCGCATGCGCATTCAGCCGATGATGCCGAAAAGGAGAAGGAGAGTTCCCCGTGTTGAGGGAGCCCAGCGGGGGGAAAAGGTAAGGGACTAACCCCTTCCACCCCCTGGAGCCCAGCGGGAGGGGGACCCTGAGTGTGGGGGGACCTAGAGACCCTGTAGTGCCAGGAAAATGAGTATGTTTTCCTGGCACTATTGTGGTCCTTTAATACAATTTAAGATTTCATTTTTTTATTTAAGTAGCTCATTTAAGTAGTATGTAAGGTCACAGAGGCTGCAGCAATAAAGTAGGTGGTTGCTGAAAAAAAAAAACCCTCTGTAAATAGTTCTTACCCTGTACACTTTAACCCCTTAAGGACACATGACATGTGTGACATGTCATGATTCCCTTTTATTCCAGAAGTTTGGTCCTTAGGGGTTAAAGGAACACATTAAATCGCCAAAACAATTTTAGTGTAATGTTTTTGCAGCCACACCTAACTGTGACTCCCATAGGCTCCCTACACCAAGCATGTCAAACTCAAAGGCTAGCACGGGTCAAATAAACAAGGTTTAAGTTTATGTGGGCCGCAAAAAAAAAACCTTAAATTGTACAGTATAATAAAAATTATTATAAATAATAAAAAACAGCATCCCCTCATCTAAACCCCAGTCCCCCCTATACTAAATCCCAGTCCCGTTCCCCCATGCTAAATCCCAGTCCCCCCTCTATGCTAAATCAATCCCAGTCCCCCCCCCATGCTAAATCAATCCCAGTCCCCGCCCCCTCTATGCTAAATCCCAGTCGTCCCCCCTTCTATGCTAAATCCCAGTCCCCCCCACCCCCTCTATGCTAAATCCCATTCCCCCCCCTCCCCTATGCTAAATCACAGGCTTCAACCCCTCCCCCCCCCCCCCCCCCCCCCCCCTATGCTAAATACCAGTCGCTCCTGTGGTAAATTACCAAACTCTATAAATTATTATGTATGCATGCACATATGAAATCTGGTCCGTCTACTTTAACAAATATTTATTCAGAGACAAAACAACATACAAATAATGACACACAATCTAACTAACTCAACAACAGCAACAACAATCTAACTAACAATAAAAACTAAATCTTATAAAATCACCAGATCCCACTCACTTAGTTCAATATGATGAAAATTAGCCCATGTCTGCTAAAAGATCTGCTCAGTAGCACAGCCAAGAAGGAACAGGGAGGAATGGGGATAGTTTAAAAATAAATAAAAAATTGCCAACATGCAGATAGGGATCGATATTCTGTATCGGCCGATATTCTGTATTGTCGGCAATATCGGTATCGGCCTACAGAGATACCGATTTTGACGATAATACATACCAGGACTGCATTATATAGACACACTTCACAAACACACTGCATTCACTATAAACACATACTGCATTTAGTATATACACACACACTGCATTGACTTTACACACTACATTCACTATACACACACACACTACACAAACACACTCTGCATTCATTATATACACACTACACAAACACACTCTGCATTCATTATATACACACTCTACACACACTACACAAACACACACAGGTCCCCTGTCTAAACACACTGCATCCACTACACAAGGCATGTATATTTTGTGCATTTACCTTTAGAAATAGTTTATTTTTTCAAAATGGTAAATGTACAGAATATCGGTAAGTTATCGGCTTGAATGTTCACAAATTATCGGTATCGTCTCTAAAAAAAATCCATATCAGTCGATCCCTACATGCAGACTCCACTCACATTGCCACTGCCAGTATGCGACTCTGGAGTCCAGCCTCTGGTATACCTCCAATGGCACCATCCGCATCCTGTGCCAAAGTGGATCCTCCCGATACTCCTTGAAACCGTGAGAAGGTGGAGCACGTTGACGTCTTAATGTGACATGCGTTGCCTCCGTGCAGCTCCAGATCTTCCACTGTCCAGCCACGGCCATCGCAACACTGACCAACACACACACACACACATATTTACACATTCTTGCACACACTCACAAATCATTTTATGTATTGCTCCCTACCTTTGGGAGCTGGTGTGGGGCCTCTCCCTGGGGTCTCCCTTCCTGGTCCTCATGCTCGCAGTTTAGTGATGCCACAAAGATATTCATTGTGGGCTGCGGGTTTGTGTTGGTCAGTGTTGCGATGGCCATGGCTGGACAGTGGAGGACCTGGAGATGCACGGAGGCATGTAACTCCACATTCAGACGTGACGTCAACGTGCTCCACCTTCACAGGGTTTTAAGGAGTAGCGGGAGGATCCGCTTTGGCACAGGGTGTGGACGGCGCCATTGAGGGTACACCAGAGGCTGGACTCCGGAGTCACATACTGGCAGCGGCAATGTGAATGGAGTCTACGTGTTGGCGAATATTGTTATTTTTTTTTTAAACAGGGGCTGGGGTTTAGTAGAGGGGGTGCTGGGATTTAGCATAGAGGAGGGGACTGAGATTTAGTAGAGGAGGATGCTGTGGTTTTTTTTCTACTGTACTTCTTAAAAGAAACCTACGTTTCTATAAAAAATGTAAGGTTGTTTTTTTTTTTTTTGCATCCCACATAAATTTAAACCTTGTTTGTTTGGCATGTGCTAGCCTTTGAGTTTGACATGCTTGCCCTTAGCACATGTGTTTACATTTTTATTTTCAAGTTTGATAAAGAAAGAAGAAATAAAAACCTGGGAGCTACTTTGGGCCTATTTATTATTTACTTATATGTGGCTTTTTGTTATTATATTGAAAGTGTTAAACTGAGTGAATCTCTTCTTTCAGCGATACAGTGGTAATATTTTACATATGACTATTTTTATGATGTATTCATAATATATCCAGCTGCAATTATCTTAATTTATGATTGCAAAAATATGTGGGTTCTATTAATCTGTGTGTGACTCTATTCACATCTTTGGTCTTTTTGTAATGAATTTATCAGGGCCATATATGTCCTAAAGTGGCTAGTATAGCTATGCATGATGACAGCACATATTCCTGTAGTAATGCAGAGAAAATCAAGAGACACTGCCTATATTGAAGCAGAAACAGAGAAGGTGGATGTGTGTATTATATTTTTAAAGTGGTACTGTCACCCTCTAAGAACTTTGCATAATTTGCATAAAGACCCCTTCCCCCGACATCTGTGACATTGTCTCTGGGGGTCCGATGGCAGGGAGTTAATGAAATACTAATTTTGCAGGGAGGGGGTGACATTGCACCTTTAAAAAAATTAATAAAAATCTAAAATTGGTAAGTTGACTAAAATGAAACATCAACCTAAAAAAAAAAAAAACAGGTCTAGTAGTCTTTCCTGGAACAGAGTTGTTACATAATGAAACATCTTTGCTTGTGTTACACATTTCCATTAAAAGTTTAAAGGGGCATTCTAGCTACATAACCACTATACACTGACACCGTCTCACTTACACTTACCAGGGTCCACACAGGCCAGCACATCTCCAACTGATAGTAAAAGAGGAAGTTTTCCTTCAGCATTAGAAATATCAGTCTTGTACAACATTAATATCATTAAAGCAGGAGTACAAACTTCCCCTTTAGTAATATCTGGGAACAGGAGTCGGACAAGCATGTCCAAGTGTCAAACTGCTACAGAACGGTTTGACTCTTGGCACACTGCTAGGGGACTACAGTCAAAAATAACTGATTATGATGACAAATTTGACAGTGTTAGGGCAATGTACCAATGTCTAGACTCTAGAGCATCATGACGAAAATCACTGACAATGGAACAGTAGAAATCAGTGACGACTAACCACTGGCACATCAGAACAATTACTTCCATAACATTAAGCCATATGTATGGCCAGCAGAAACCCAAAAGCTGGAGTGCCATTAGTATAATCAATAACTCGTTTAATATTAATCCATAAACAGTATGTTTACTCACTCAGCATTTTGAGACTGGATGGCTTGCTGAGCTTGCTTGGCCTGATGTTTTGTTTTGGCTTCAATCTCTTTCTTTTTCTTCTCTATGAGTTCCTCTTGGTAAAGAATATACGCACTGGTTTTAACCGGTTTAGAGGGCGTAGAAGCAAATCGCCGCCCCCCTATACCTGAAAACAAAAGGAAATTACTAAACCAAGCTTGCAGTTTTTTTTTTTAATGAATGAGTTCAAGATTAATTAGTATGTGGTAGCACAGAAAATTTGTAACAATTTAGCATATTGAAAAAGTGTAATTCAAAGATGATACTTAGAAGAAGAATTCTGGGCTGGCTACATCAATTTTATTCAAGTTATGGATGCAGTGCCTGCAAGCTGCACGCCGTACTTTGGTTCCAGCTTTCTCTCTCAAGAGAGATAGCTGAGCCGCAGTCCACAGCTCTGCCAAGAATTTAGCATAGGACAGCTCATTAAAGGAACACTATAGCATTAGGAATACAAAACTGCATTCATAATGCTTTACTGGCCCTCTGTCTCAATGGCCCTACAAGCCAGTTAACCCATATTTTCCCTTACCGCTTTCCAGTGCCGAAGTTGCTCGACGCTGGATTGACGTTCTCCTCCAGCAATGTCATCCCAATGGGGAAACCTATTGCACACGCATTAGACCGTCCCCATAACAAAGCACTGAATGAATGCTAAGAGGGTTTTGAAGACACTGGACGTCTTCATGCAAAGTGGTTTTACATTGCAGGGTGAATTAAAGGAACAATTTAGGCACTAAAACAACTTCCTATTATTGAAGTTGTTCTAGTGCCTTCAGTCCTACCACCCTTTACAATACCACAAAAGCTTTTATTTCAATAAGAATGCGTCTCCAAGCCATGACCTATGGGTGTGAGAGCTGGGAATGTTCCTTTCCTGCTCTCATACTGTAACATACCATGAGCACATATGCAGTCATGGTCTGTCATAGAGAAACATTGTATTCAATGATTCTCTATGGCAGAATCATAGACACATTGCAGCGAGCGTCACACATGCCTCTACGGTCCCCAACGCTCCTCTATAGCACAGAGGGAGACTTGGAGAATAGGTGAGTAATTAGTTTATTTTCTTTTTATTTCATTTTTTCTTTCTACACAATGGGGGGTCCTTAAGTAAATAGCCACATCAAGACTGTATTATATGCATACTTGTATTTCTAATGCTACAGTGTTCCTTGAAGGAAGGAAAGAAAAAAGGAAGAGTTGTCCCGGAGGATGAGCTGAGGGGAGGACTTGGGCAGCAAGGAGGGGGGGGAGGTCCCACTATTGGTAATCTGTTGCCAGAATTCACATTAGCCAGCTGCCTAATGATAATGACAGATATCTTTATGTGCAGCGCTTCTAAATTACATGGTGCACATACAGACTCCAAGCATCATGACCACTTTAAATCACTGGCATGATCATGGTTCTTGGAGAGACGCTTTAAAGGAACACAATTGGTTTTAGTTCCAGCAGTGACCTAGCACCCCCCAATGCAAATATTCAAACTGTTTAGCAACATTAGGGTCCCCCCTTCTCCTCTTAGGTTCCAAGAGAGCAGGAAGCTCCAATTAGGATCTTGATTTCACTCTACTGAACTAATGACATTTCATTTAGAATTTAAAGTCACTAGAAATTATTTTCTGGAGGCAGTGGTACTCCGCATGTGTCAGTGTGCTCTGTGTGTAACACAGCCAGGCTTAGCTCAGAATTGGCAGCTTCCAGCCATAGAGACTACTTACACTAGAGGGAACTATGGCACTCCAGGCAAAATAACATGCCATAGTGGTTATGGTTTTGGGAATGTCCCTATAAAAAGAAAATAGAATCTTTGAGTTGGTGAAAGGTCTATTTATCCTCTCTCTAGTTAACACAATCCTAAGTACCCCTGCTTCGAGAAAGTAATTTCTATTGACTTTAAATTCGAAATGAAACATGTAGACACTGTTATTTAAGTTAATCCTGTATTGAAAAACATGCTTAAAGGGATTCTCCAGTGCCAGGAAAACAAACCCGTTTTCCTAGCACTATCGAAACCTGGAGTGCCCCCTCCCGCTCCCCATCCCATGTCGCTGAAGGGGTTAAAACCCATTCAGACACTTACCTGAATCCAGCACTGATCTCCCTCAGCACTGGGTCAGGCTCCGCCCACGCTCTTCCCCCACCAGCGTCCGCTGGCGGGGGAGCCCAAATGTGGGGGAGGGCTTAACCCTGCAAGGTAATTATTGCAATTTATAAAAACTGCAAAAATTACACTTGCAGAGTTAAGGGTGATGGGAGTTGGTACCCAGACCACTTCACTGGGCTGAAGTGTTCTGGGTGCCTACAGTGTCTCTAATTAAATGTAGTAAAGAATATATTTTTAATGACATAATGTGAGTATGTTAAAAGGATTTTGTGCATGTAAGAAGGAGTGTATGAACTATTAATCTGAAGTATAAAAGTCACAAAATATGATCAATTGTATAATGCAATGTAATCACTTGCCGGCACAATTGTTGACGTATTTGTTAACGTGTGTATAAGTGAAAACAATAAAAATAGAAAACATTTTTTTAAAAAGTCACAATATAAAAAATAATAATAAACACGTAATAGTTACACACAGATGACACTGAAAAGACCTGAATAATATACTTCAAGGTGTCCAGATTAGAGAATATTGAGCGCTCGGACACGCAGACACAGGCTGTCAGTGTAAGTTGATTTCCCGAGCGCTAAATATTCTCTAATCTGGAAACCTTGAAGTATATTTTTCAGGTCTTTTCCCTGACACACACATACAGAGGACACGGACACACATTTTCGTACACACACAAATTATTATTTTTAAGTCCACCCAGCCTCCCTACTTTTGGGAGAGCTGGTGTGGTTACTTGTCATGGGGTCAATTGGGGCTCCTACCATATTCATGGTCTTACAGCACTGCTCCCTCACTCCCAGTTTAGTAATGCCAGGGCCAGAGTGATGTCACAACCTAGCATCATTAAACAGTGCGCAAGGAAGCAGCATACACAGCACATTCGATGAATTACACCTTATACCAGATCACATACAGTAGTTGCGTCCTTCTGCATTTGGGTAATGACTGGTCAAAAATTAACAATTCACAAATTTTCACTCACTGTGTGAACAGAGAGCAAGTAATGGGCTGAAAGCATCATCTGATCCAGATTGAAGACTTGGACCTGTATAGGAAGTGGAGGGGCAGAGCAATTGGGTGCCATGTGCAGGACGTTGGGGTTAAACCATTCATTAACAATTTAAACCCTTACGTTAAGATGGCGCCAGGGACCGCCTCACATCACAGCAACCTGCCTGTCCTACAAAAGCATTCGTCCACCAAGTAGGGCAATCCTCTTCCATGTAAACCTCCTGGCTTCATTACCAGTGCATTGGCATCTGAACCGAGTAACACATTTCCCTGACAAACTAACCATTTTGTGTGTACCATGACCATCGACCCTTATTTAAAGATGACAAAATATGAATAAGCACTGATTGCTTTTCAGTCCAAATTATTCCGAATTTACCATGGAGTTGCAATTTTTAGGCCAAAATGACAAAGTTTGAAAACTAGATTTACTAAATACTTGTTCCTAACTTTGGCCCTTTAAGCGGAAATGTGCTTATCCATATACAGTTTCCCAGTTTAGTAAATAACCTCAACAATACAAAACTGCCCTACCAGTAATTAATACATTGGTTATTGATAAATCTTAACTAGAGAGACCCTCCCTATATGAGCTCCGCCTGCATATAAAGCCTTCTGGTGAAATGACCAAATATCTATAAACACATTCATCTCAAGCATGCATACATGAATGTGGAGCCATAGCCTTGCCCTGGCTGGGTCTACACACACACACTGCTCTATCTGCAGATATAAACACAGCATGCAGGCAGGCGGCCATGTTAACCCTGAATTTAAAGGGACACAAAATCTACAAAGGAGCCAGAGATATGGCATCCAGCACAGTTTCCACTATTACATATTCTTGGTCTATGAGGGCATATAAACCCTAAAAACTCAAAGCTATTTTTACCCGCTGTCTTCCAGCTCTCCATCTTGGTTTCGTTGTCTCTCACCTCCCTCCCAGCGATGCATAACAAACTACTTCCGGTGCGGTGGCTGACGGGACTTGTAGTCCCCCAACAGGAGACTCTAATACTGAGCTTCTTTGTTTGGGGGAAATAGAAGATGTCATTCCTGCTACAGAGTGACTGCCCCTCCCCGCACTAAATTCTTTATTATTTTGCTATGAAAACATAAGATAATATAGCATAACATTGTACATTGCTGCTGAGTGTTGTGGGCTTTTATATTATTACAATGTGGAGAAAATGGCATATTATTGGGCTAGTCACTAGTGCATACATGTATATATGTTGAGACTGTAGGAAATTACTGTAATTTAAAAAGTTCCAAGAGGAATGCCATGTTACTGGATGATAGAAACATTATTTAAATTCGTTTTGGAGAAATTAGCACATGCTAGTCGTGCTGTAAATATCAGGGAGTGCTGGCAATATATCCTATAAGATACTGGCCCAGGGAAATGCTTACTGACTTCCTGCACTTCACATTCCTAATTTAGGGCTAGGGGTTTGTTCACACAGTTCCAAGTTGTAGTGAACTGGAAAGCTGAATGGCAGAACTTGCTTTAATTAACATTTTGAAAACATTATCCTTCTTAGCTCTAGTCATATCTTTGCTGTTTTACCCAGATTTTCCAATATGGATTTTAATTCACTAAAGTTCAGAGTTTAGTACATAACTATGTTAGTGCTCTAGAAATCATTCATTCTACTGTCACGGCTATTCATTAAACAAGTAAGTTTGAACTAATCAGGAAAGTCTAAAATGTTATGCCAAATTGCTGAAGTAGAAAAAGCTCTCAGGGTTATTCACTAAAGCAGGGGTATCCAAAAGGGAGACTCCTCCAGATCTTTTAAACTACATATTCCATGATGCTTTGTCATTCTAAAGGCATAAAAAGCATCATGGAAGTTGTAGTTCTACCTTTTCAGTTCTACCTTTTGGGCACCTCTGCATTAAATTAAGGATTTCTAGGAATATCACATTGAGAACCAATTGTTCCAGTTCTGCAATATTTGCTTTACATTTGAAATTCACTTTGACTGCTTAACAATTCTCACTTTAGCTAATAACCCTGACAAAACCAGACATTGTACCAGCTGAAACTTCATTTGCAACAATTAACAGTTTACTGAATAGCCCTATTTTGGTTATTCACTACTATAAATTGCTGGAAAGTCACAATCAAGGTCATTCACTAAAGTGCACATTTTTGGAAAATCAAAGATAATTAAAAGTAAATTTTAAATTCTAGGCCACAGTAGGCCAAAATGGAAAAAAATCTCTTACTCATTTATGTTTTCAGTTGGGCCACAAATTTGAAATTCTCTTTAAATTCTTGGAAATTTACTCTTTAGTGAATAACCCTGGGTGAAATTAACATTTTAGGCCAAATGGCCAAAATTAAAACAGATGCCATGAATATTTTTTTTCAATTTGGATATTAATTCCCAACAGTTCACAATTTAGCAAAAAACCTTCTAAGGTTATTAATTAAACACTGAGTTGTAGTGAACAGAAATGATAATTGTTATATCTAGGCAAAAGAAATCTGATCTGGAAAATAAAATACCAGTACAGTTGCTGTTACAGCTTTGTTATTTTCCACAAGGTATGTGTTTAATAAATACATGTATGTATGTAAGGTGAGCATACTTTACTTAGAGACACATATAGGATCTACTGCGTTATTCACTAAACACTGAATTCTAATAAATTAAAGTAAGAACGGCATAATGTAGGAACAGAGAGCCGATTTGGAAATATTCTCCATCTCACAGCTTGGCTCTTTTAGCCTAAACAAGGGGTGCCCAAAAGATAGATCCCCAGATGTTTTAAAACTACAGATTCCATGATGCTTTGTCATTCTACAATGTGAGGAAAGACATGCAAAGCATGATGGGAGTTACAGTTTTACAACATCTGGCAATCTACCTTTTGGCCAGCCCTGGCCTAAATGTTGCCATTCAGATTTCAATTTGTTACACTTTGGAGTATAGTAAGTAACTCTCACATAAAGTTAATTGCAATGCATTAGCACAGTACACACGTAAGAATTTGTAGAAAATCAACTTCCACACAAAGATAATATATAATTTGATCTTGCCCACATTTCAGCTACAAGTGTGGCATTATTAGTCATATTTATATACATATTTATATCTAGTATTTATTTAGTCATATTTAGATTCCTAAATCATGGAAACACAAACAGGCGGTAGGTTTTTTGGGGCACACTTTCCAAGCAGTGCGTTCTATGGTAGACAAAGCAGTAAATAGCAACGTTGCACTGTGTAGGGTAATGAGAATGAACATGTGGCTATGTTTTGTAAGCCAAGGCAAACGTGCTAGGCACAGAGGCATAAGAAATTGGTACTCTGCAAACAATCCTTACATTTTCTTACATCTCTGTGCACAACATTTTTTAAACAGTTTCAACCATCTTTCTGCAGCACTTCTACCAGGGCTCTGTTAACGCATGGGCACCCTGGGCAGTTGCCCACAGCCCCCACAAGCATAGGGGCCCCTGCCAAGTTTTCAGTATATTATTCTGGGAGATTTATTCAGAACCTTCAAACCCACCTTTGTTAAGATGGACTAAAGACCTCATTATCAGCTGTTATCAACCATCTTTCTGCAGCACTTCTACCAGGGCTCTGTTAACGCATGGGCACTCTGGGCAGTTGCCCACAGCCCCCACAAGCATAGGGGCCCCTGCCAAGTTTTCAGTATATTATTCTGGGAGATTTATTCAGAACCTTCAAACCCACCTTTGTTAAGATGGACTAAAGACCTCATTATCAGCTGTTATCTGTACATGCGATCTTGCTGTTGCGAATATATATCTTGATTTTGACCTTGATGAAAACAACATACACATACAAATTGTACATAAGCAAGACAATATCAACACACATTTGTTTGAAGCTGTAAAGCAATAATAAAGTTCTTCTAATATGTTCAACAGTCCATGTCAGTTTCCTCCCCCTGCTACCTACTAAACCTGTGTGTGGATTAGTATCTGCTGTACAGCATGTTTTTAATGTTTAGACACCAATTTTGTTGGTGCCAATAAATATAACCTTGATTGTATTGATAATTTACTTTTTTTTATTTTCTGTGAGAAGTCGTGTATGCAGGGCCCCAGTACTTTGTCCAGGGGGCTATAATGCTGTTAAGCTGTCCCTGACTTCTACAGTGAATTAATTTATATGGCTAGACCTCAGCTCATGAGCAGTACCCTTTTTACTGTTTGTATTTGTCTGTTTATATATTGTACTGTTTATTTTCCCCAATTGTATAGCACTGCGGAATATGTTGGCACTTTATTTATGCCAGTAATAAATAATATTATGGAATTACATTTTAGAAATTCTATCCATGATAAGGACTTTTAAAGTGTCTGATGAAAGGGAAAATATAGTATTGCTAACCCAGTGCTCTTTCAGTTAATGATAAATGGTTACTATTTATTACAATTCACCGTTTAGTGAGTAAACCCCAAAGAATATGCACAATACAAACAATAGGCCAGTCACATGTTTTGCAATGAGAGCTTCAGACAGTGTTTATTTATTTATTGAAATGCTTGGAGAAAAACCTGAACTTCCCAAACTTGATTTACTGAGCTTTTCCTGTGAGTGGCAATACAGATTAACACCCCACTCACTCACTGACTGACTGCCTGCCCGGCCTACTGGAGAGGCTACTGAACAACCTGCTAGAACTACAACTCCCGAGCTGCCCTGCGCGGGGCTCTCGCAGGGTTTGTTGCGGGAGGAGGGCATGGGGCCTTGTTGTTGGGGTCAGTGATGGCGGCTGCGGCAGTGGTCGCTCCCCAGGCTGAGGCCTCGGAGTCCTGGTACTTAGCCCTGCTGGGTTTCGCCGAACACTTCCGAACCTCCAGCCCGCCCAAGATCCGCCTGTGTGTGCACTGCCTGCAGGCCGTCTTCCAGTTCAAGCCGCCGCAGCGCATCGAGGCCCGGACTCACCTGCAGCTGGGCTCGGTGCTGTACCACCACACCAAGAACAGCGAGCTGGCCCGGCAGCACCTCGAGAAGGCGGTGAGACCCGGGTCTGGGGGGGTAACATGGGAGAGAGGAGGGCTGGGGTGGGAGAGAGGAGGGCTGGGGTGGGAGAGAGGAGGGCTGGGGTAAGAGAGGAGGAGGGAGCAGGGCTGGGGGTATTGGAGGAGGGAGCAGGGCTGGGGGTATTGGAGGAGGGAGCAGGGCTGGGGGTATTGGAGGAGGGAGCAGGGCTGAGGGTATTGGAGGAGGGAGCAGGGCTGGGGGTATTGGAGGAGGGAGCAGGGCTGGGGGTATTGGAGGAGGGAGCAGGGCTGGGGGTATTGGAGGAGGGAGCAGGGCTGGGGGTATTGGAGGAGGGAGCAGGGCTGGGGGTATTGGAGGAGGGAGCAGGGCTGGGGGTATTGGAGGAGGGAGCAGGGCTGGGGGTATTGGAGGAGGGAGCAGGGCTGGGGGTATTGGAGGAGGGAGCAGGGCTGGGGGTATTGGAGGAGGGAGCAGGGCTGGGGGTATTGGAGGAGGGAGCAGGGCTGGGGGTATTGGAGGAGGGAGCAGGGCTGGGGGCATTGGAGGAGGGAGCAGGGCTGGGGCATTGGAGGAGGGAGCAGGGCTGGGGTAGGAGAGGGATTGTACAATTTGGGAATATACATGCATAGGGGGGTATTAAATGAAAGTGTCTGGTAGCATTGAGGAGAAAGCAGGACTGGGGTTTGGGCAGTGCAAGTAGAAGAGATGGAGGATACAAATTGGGGTGGGGGATGCCAAATGGAAGCAGGGGGTGAGAGTTGGGTAGTTACCCTTAACAGATATGACACAATCACTCAGGCTTATAAATTGTTGGTGTTCGATCACTAGCAGTATATCCTGGTAATATTGTGCTAAATCTGTAGCATTGAAAGATGTAAAGTTAATGGTCTAAGTTTATGAAAGCAAAAGCAGAGCAAGCATGAAACAATTTACAACATTGAGAATCATCAGTCTGAACCTTTCATATTTCTCAAAGTGTGAATTTAGAATACTATTAATACCTTGATAATTCGGCTCCTTGAATTTTAGCTAATGTTAAAAAAAGGCCAGAGAAATAGGTTTGTATTCCTTGAGCAGTAATGTTTATTAACTGTTTGTTTTAGGGATTATGATGTTTTAAGGAATAGTATCAGTTCATTCACTCTCGCTATCCTAAAGTTTTAATGGTGGAGATGTAAACAAATCCACTAAGTTGTGTTTTTTTTTTTTTTTTGGCACATACTAGTGATTGCCATAAATCAAAAGTAGACTTTTGCACAAATGCGTTTCATCTGCTACGAACAAATCAAATAATCTTTTATAATCGCACAAAAGAATCAATCCGTCCAGGATTTACCGGTGTACTTTTAATTTTTTTAATTTAACTCCACAGGTAAATACTGGATGGATCGATTTGGCTAGGCATTTTATTCATTCGTAGCAGCTGAAACACATTTATGCACAAGTCTAGAAAACAGTCCTCGGTGCAAACGTTGTGACAAAACAGTGCAAATAATTAAACATATTTGATCCAGGTTCATGCCGGAATAAAATAACACTTTAGTAATGTTAAAAACAAGAACTGCAGTGTGAATATAATAGTAGCTTTGCTGCCTTTTTTGTAATACAACTAGTCATGTATACCATTCACAGAACCTTGCTTTACATTGGTACACCACCTCTGCATTCTTGTAAACGAATGTGCCATGTAATGTATAACGGTAATATGGCAATGTTCATCCCGTATATTAGGTTTCTGTCTGATGTTTTCTTAGTACTACGTTTTGGCTGTTTTGCTTAGTTTGTTACTATTGTGACTTGCACTGATAAGCTATTCCACAAATCTCCCAACTACTAAAAGTAAGGATTATTAATTAAAATAAATGGCACACTCATCAATATAAGTGGAATAATTATGAGTAATGTTTGCTAATTTCAGTTAAGGGAATATTGTTGCAATTACTAAATCATTTATGCAGAATAGAAATTTGGCATTAATAGCGGTGACGCTGCTTCTCCTCTACTCTATCCTTCAACTCTGCACAAAACCATTTTTATTCCACAGCTAAATATAGCATGGGTAGCATCAATCATTCCATCTACATCATACGTTTTTACTTCATTCATATTTTTTAGGGCAAAACGATCTCTAATTTTTATGCTTGACAATCATATTTGAATGTCTTAGTGGAGCTGCCCCATCACAAACTTCCTATAAAGAATCACAAAAAAAGTAGGACCTGGTTTTAGTAATCTAAAGCATGGATCTGCATCCGTTTAGTGCCTTTTTATATTTTTAGTAGCATCATCAATTTAAAGAAGCAATACATTTTGAACTCGTTTGGAGCAGATTATCGAAACTTACAAAAACACCCATAGTCAGGCCCCCTCTGCAGCCACACGTGGAATGTGTGAATTACACTTCCACGTTATTAGTACAAATCAGTCAGTACACCTAAAGACAACAATGCAAGGCTGAGAGTGCTTTGCCGATATGAAATATATATACACACACACACACACACACACACACTGATGTTTGTTTTTTGAAATATACTTAAAAGGGACACTATACTCCCCAGAATAACTATAGCTTATTGTATTTGTTCTGGTGCGTATAATCATTCCCTTCAGGCTTTTTTGCAGTAAACACTGTCTTTTCAAAGAAAATGCAGTGTTTACATTACAGCCTAGTGATGGCTCCACTGGCCACCCCTCAGATGGCTACTAGAGGCCATTAAGTGTGATTGAAGTGATGCTGATTGGCCAGGGTTGTGTTTTGCTTGTGCTTGCACTATTCCCGATCTGCCTCCTTGACAGTCTCAGCCAATCATATGGGAAAGCAGTGTGATTGGCTCAGAGAAACACTTCTGATGATGTCAGCCAACAGGCAGCTCAGGGGCAGAGGCTGCAGACTGGAAATAAAAGTAAGATTTTACTATATTTGGGGAAGCAAGAGTGGGGGGCAGAGGGGCTAGATGGTGGTTTTAATATGGGTCATTAATACATGTTTGTGTTCTCTACCCTATAGTGTTCCTTTAACCCCTTAAGGACCAAACTTGGGAAATAATAGGGAATCATGACATGTCACACATGTCATGTGTCCTTAAGGGGTTAAAGGGACACTCCAAGCACAACACACTACAGCTTCATGTACTGTCATGGTGCCTGGACACTGTCCTTGTAGACTAACAATTGAAAACATTCCTGCATCTGAGGAACTGCAATGTTTACATTTGACAGTCAGTGTGTCTGTAGTTGCTTTCAATCAGATGGCATTAGAGGAACTTTCTAGAGAAGGATGTAAAGAAATTACAGTCTTCACTTATCCATGAGTGGAATTATTCTTGTGGATGGTAGCGATGTGCAGTACAGCACTCTATGTAGAAGCATTTGGATGGCTAAGATCAGCCTTTTGTGAGACCAGGGCACTGTTGTATAAAAGGCGTATATAATTGAATTTTTAATATCTGTGCATGGGCCCGACAATCAAAAAGGCATAATAGATACTCTTCCACCCCATATCTATGTGTATTTATACTATTGTATAACTATTAGATTTGTTCCTTTTAAAGGACCACTATAGGCACCCAGACAACTTCAGCTCAATAACTGCTATGTTTATACTGCAGGGTTAATCCAGCCTCTAGTGGCTGTATCCCTGACCGCGATTTACACGGAGTAAATCGGACTTATTTGACGCTGGACGTCCTCACAGAGTCCAGCGACAAATAAGATCCCCATAGGAAAGCATTGAGTAATGCTTTCCTATTGGCGGGTTTTAATGCGCGTGCGCCTCTGGCTGCACATGCGCATTTGGCTCCACTTGGGAGCTGACGTTGGCGGGGGAACAATGGTCATCAGCGCATTGGCGCTGGATTATGGTAAGTGGCTGAAGGGGTTTTAACCTCTTCGGCGCTGAGGGAGGGGGGCCCCTAGGGAAAGGGGCACTCTAAGAGTCTATAGTGCCAGGAAAACGGGTTTGTTTTCCTGGCACTATAGGATCCATTTAAGTTGGTTTTATATTGTGGTGACTGTAAGAGAACTGTAAGCATTAGGCTGCAATTGTCAAAAATAGGTATAATTTCTCCAGCTCCTGTCAGAGTGTGTGTGTCTATATATATATATATATATATATATATATATATATATATATATATATATATATATATATATATATATATATATATATATATATATATATATATATATATATATATATATATATAGTTCAAGTAGAGATTGTAGCCGTATTAGTCCAGTGATGTAGATGTTAAAAAGAGCTAAAATTATGTGTGTGTGTTTGTGTACCTTGCAATGTTTCAGTATAGTCCTGGTGATGTTTTGGTTTGGGTGCTGTAAAACTAATACTACATAATTGTGGATGTATATTGTTACAACGTTTAACTAATGCCTTTTTTTTTTCGCTTTTATTTTTCAGTGGTTCATATCACAACAAGTATCCTTTGTGTGTCTGGATTTCTAAATGACATTTGTCACACAGTTTGAACTTTTGCTTCATACACTTTGGACAACTTTACTTTTCACTTAACAAATCAGACTTATGCATTACATTCATTCTAAGTGATTAAAATGATTTGATCGTAAATTCGTGAAGAAAATTTTGAAGAGCTCCTGAAATAGATGTAACCAAACCTATATTAATCTTCGGCCTTGGAGAAATATTGTGGCCTGGGTTTTAACCCCTTATGGACCAAACTTCTGGAATAAAAGGGAATCATGACATGTCACACGTGTCATGTGTCCTTAAGGGGTTACATTTCCATTAGTTCACTTGCTTGTGAGCAGTACGAAAATTTAGCAGCCAACTAAAAACATTTTCTTGGTGTTGGTTAAATTACCTGCTCCATCTGGAATCAGCAATATATTACTCCCAATGCTACTGCTGGCTTCTCGCGTATCAGCATTGAGGGGTCTTTCTCGCCCGCTCTATATTATTATTATTATATATATTACATATATATAGAGAGAGAGAGAGACAGCTAATTCTGTAGCGCTGTACAATGGGTGGACTAACAGACATGTGGTTGTAACCAAACAAGTTGGATGTACAGAAACAGAGTGGTTGACGGCCCTTCTCAGTGAGCTTACATGTATAGTGATGCAAAGGTAGGGGTACGAAGAGGCTGGAGTAGAATGTGTTGATAACAACATACTCTCACTTTTAATGATGCACTAAGAAATGACAGGTGACAGATTGCTGTTATACACACACCCATTACTCACTGCTCCTGCACAAATACTACCAATAATTGATGTGGTGAGAAAACTCTAGTCTTAAAGTGTTACTCCAAGCACACTGACAATTTCAGTGATTGTGGTGCACGGAGTCTGTATGCAGTGTTTCACCTATGCCCTCCCCTCGTAGAAACATAGAATGTGACGGCAGATAAGAACCATTCATCCCCTCTAGTCTGCCTAATTTTCGAAATACTTTAATTAGTCGCTGGCCTTATCTTATAGCTAGAATAGCCTTATGCGTTTCCCTCAGCTGGTCCTCCTCCTATATCCCTCCATGCTAAAACTTAAAAACATAAAACTTGCTTCATCTAGAACAGAGGCCAATTTCTCCACAATCCTGATCCTCTGCAAGAGGGTGTAATGTCAGCAGAGTATCAGGCTGGGGGAGAACGTGGCCTCTAGATAAAGGTAGTTTTATCTCTAGAAGTTGTTTTTTAGTTTTGGATGGAGATACGAATAGGAGGGTTACTCTATCCAAAAACAGTGCTTTATGAAAACATTGTTCTTTTGTTGGAGTAACCCTTAAAAACATACAAACAAAAAAAACATTCGTCATGGGATAACTGCTTCACCTGACTGCTAGATTTTCTTACTCTTAGAAAAGGAGATATTGTATGAAGAGGGAAGGGAGACATAAAATTAAGGGAGAGAATGCATGAGGAAAGGAGAATAGAGGTTGGGTGATAGATGGCAGATGAAATGAGTTAAGAAAGATATTGGCCTCAATCCATCCTTCTACATTAGATATTTAAATGCAATGCATTTTGTCAATTAGTGGCAATTTCCAGTTCCCCCCCTATTTATGTAAACCTTGGCAACAATTTATTAGCACGGTGTACCTTATCACATCATGTTAAGATTGTTTTCAGGATAGCTGTGTGATAGTGTATTCTGGTTAGTTTTTTTTTTTATTTTGTTGTTTTTTTTTCTCTTTCTTTTCTTTTTAGTGTTTCATGGTAGTTTGGAATATATCTAGGGTCCTCGAGGTCTACAATTTACTGATTAGATTTCCTTTCTACCCACATTTGTCCTTTCTTTTTTTTTTTTGCCATCTTCCTTCAATATTTATATATTGATCACTTCTTTGTAAGTCCACTGGCAATTGTCATTTTCTTTAATTTGACACCATTCTCTCTTGGCAGTTGTTCTAAGTTACTGTATTTGTGTGAGGACATTATAATTAGGTTTTTGTGTTTGTTTTTTTTGGCTTCTCTTAATCTTGTTTTTTTTAAAGAGTTGTTGTCCTTAACCAAATGCCCTCAGATCCCACAGTTTGAAGATGTGAAATTTGAAGCAGCAAGTCTTTTGTCAGAGTTATATTGTCAAGAAGTAAGTTAGATGCTAAACTGCTGATTTAAGTACTGTCCAAGTCTTTCCATGATATGTGTTCTACTTAAAAAAAAAAAAAAAAAAAGGTTAGGTAGTATGGAATGTAGCTGTACAACATGTAGACTGCCTTGCGGAACCAACAAGAATTTACTTATTTGTGTATTCGTCTTCCAGCATTGCCTAAAATACATGAGGAGAGAAAGTATTTGATCCCCTGCTGATTTTGAATGTTTGTCTATAATTCTATGGTAGAATTCAGTCTATAATTGGTAGGTGTATTTTAACAGTGAGAGACAGAATAACAAAAAAAAAAAAACATCCAGAAAAACGCACGTCAGAAAAGTTATAAATTGATTTGCATGCCAATGAGTGAAATAAGTATTTGACCCCTTCGACTTAGTACTTGGTGGCAAAACTGTTGTTGGCAATCACAGAGGTCAGACGTTTCTTGTAGTTGGCCACCAGGTTTGCACACATCTCAGGAGGGATTTTGTCCCACTCCTCTTTGCAGATCCTCTCCAAGTCATTAAGGTTTCGAGGCTGATGTTTGGCAACTCGAACCTTCAGTTCCCTACAGATTTTCTATGGGATTAAGGTCTGGAGACTGGCTAGGCCACTCCAGGACCTTAATGTGCTTCTTCTTGAGCCACTCCTTTGTTGCCTTGGCTGTGTGTTTTTGGTCATTGTCATGCTGGAATACCCATCCACGACCCATTTTCAATGCCCTGGCTTAGGGAAGGAGGTTCTCACCCAAGATTTGACGGTTCATTGCCCCGACCATCGTCCATTTGATGCGATGCAGTTGTCATGTCCCCTTAGCAGAAAAACTTGCTGATTGATAGGGGATCAAATGCTTATTTCACTCATTGACATGCAAATCAATTTATAACTTAGTTTGACATGCGTTTTTCTGGATATTTTCTTTTTTTTTTTTGTTCTGTCTCTCTGTTAAAATACACCTACCATTAAAATTATAGGCTGATCATTTTTGTCAGTGGACAAATGTTCAAAATCAGCAGGGGATCAAATACTTTTTTCCTTCACTGTATCCCAGCAGCAGAGCATAAACCTCTCAAATGGATTTTTTTTTTTTTTTATACAATCTGTTACGCTAATCTCTAAATATATTTTGTATTGGTGTATAAATCAACTGATTTACGTCTTTCAGTTGATTTATAATGGAGCAGTTCAATATTGGATTAAGTAAATTTAAGTAAAATGATTTCTCTATTACACGGGTGCCCAAAATGTAGATTATCAGATGTTTTAAAACTACAACTTCCATGATTCATTGGCATTCTAAAGACATGCAAGGCATCATGGGAGTTGTAGTTCTAGAACATCTGGGGCCTACCGTTTGGGCACCCCTGCTCTATAATGGCATAGCTGGAGTAATGTGGCCCTCACATACATATATTACAATAGATAATTATAGCCCTAATATGTTAAAATTAAAAATATCTTCTTCTATAAGGGTATATTAGCATTTTGGAAAAATGGGAGATAGAATTGTTGCTTGGTTTCTGAGATTCATAACATAACAAATTCCCATTTTGAGTTAAACAGGATTGGTAGTTGATTCAGATTGAGATATAAATGTAAGCATTTCAAGGTGTTTTTTTTGTTTGTTTTTTTAAAATAATATTTTGTGTTAAAGTTTTTTTTTTTACATTTTTTTATTTTTTTTAAACCCACTTTGGTTTGCATTTGGAAATGCATTTTTGCAAGAATTTATTTGAGCAAGATTAATTGTACATAATATATTGCCATTTTATCTTGCTGTATTTAAACCATATTATGGCTGCAGGCTGGTATCAGATGTCCAAATAGGGTGTCATTTACTGGCCATTTGTGCCTTCAGAATGTTTTCTGGGCAGTGTTTCAGAAAGGATTTATCTATACGAGCAGGGAGTTAAAGTACCATGTGTTATGTTAAAGTTAAGAAAATGTTATATTTCATAGAGATGTTGTGTCCAGTGTCTCTGGTATGGTGGAACTGTGTAAATTTCTTCTTTTACCTTTCTTAATTTACTTATCAGGAATAATATTTCCTTTTTAAATTATTTGTATTTTGTAAGGCAATTATGTGTGCTATATATTGTATTATCCATGTAATAAGTTGCATCTGTGCATGAAAATCTCTTTATTGTAGAACTCTGTGGATGCTGCTAAACCTCTTCTTCGTAAAGCTATTCAGATCTCCCAGCAGACCCCTTACTGGCATTGCAGGCTTCTCTTCCAACTTGCTGTAAGTATATGCTTCTGCCCAGCAGAGGGGGCAGATTTCACTCTGTAGAAGTTTTCACTTTAAGTTCCTTTCATGTATTTTTGTATCAAGACACTAGGTGAGGGTTTTTGGGTTATATCCATGATGAACGAAAAGTTCGTTTTTATTTTATTATCTATAGGGTTGACTCTTTTTGAATTGTTTAAAGTGCTATTTAAAATGTATTTTTCTAAATCATTAAAAAATATATATTTTTTTTTTTTTCACCATATAGCAACTACACACACTTGAGAAAGATTTGGTGTCAGCCTGTGACCTGTTAGGAGTCGGGGCTGAGTATGCACGTGTTGTGGGCTCAGAATACACCAGGTATCAATATATTTTTAATTTCTCTATTGTTCTAAAGTTGTGTCATCTGTGTGTTATCTGGGGTATATAAAAGCTGTAAATAAAAACACTGACCAGTCACAACATTAAAACCACCTGCCTAATATTGTGTAAACCCCCCCTCGTGCTGACAAAACAACTCTGATGCGTTGAGGCGCAGACTCCACAAGACATCTGCACATGTCCTGTGGTATCTGGCACCAAGACATTAGCAGCAGATCCTTTAAGTCCTGAATCTGATTTGTTGTTCCTGTACATCCCACAGATGCTCAATAGGATTGAGATCTGGAGAATTTAGAGGCAGGGGCAACACCTTGAACTCTGTCATTTTTGTTCCCCAAACCATTCCTGAACAATTTTTGTAGTGTGGGAGGGTGCATTATCCTGATAAGAGGCCACAGCCATCAGGGAACCCCATTGCAGTGAAGGGGTGTACGTGGTGTACAACAAACTCTAGGTATGTGGTATATGTCAAAGTAACCTCAACTTTAATGCCAGGACACAAGGTTTCCCAAGAGAGCATTGCTTTCGCCAGTCATTTGCTCCATTATCAAGTTCTGATGCTCACTTTCCTATCTGAGCCACTTTCAGTGGTTAGCAGAGGTCTTGATCACGCTGACCATTCTGTGGCTGACACCTTTCTGTCATGGCCAGCAGTAAGTTTTTCAGCAATTTTAGCTATAGGAGCTCTTCTGGGCTAGCCTTCTCTCCTCATGTGAATCAATAAGCTTTGGACACCTATGATTCTAATGACCATTCACTGGTTGTCCTTCCTTGCATCACTTTTGGTAGGTACTAACCAATACATACTGGTAACACCCCACAAGACTTGCAGTTATGGAGATTGTCTGACCCAGTCATCTAGCCCTCACTATTTGGCCTTTGTCAGAGTTACTCCGATTCTTTCACTTGCCCATTTTATCTGCTTCCAACACATGAAATTCAAGAACTGACTGTTTGCTTGCTGCATTATATATCTCACCCTTTGACAGGTGCCATAGTAATGATATAATCAATGTAATTCACTTCATCTGTCAGTGGTTTTTAAAGGGATTCTATAGTGTCAGGAAAACAAAGCTGTTTTTCTGGCAATCTAGGTTCCTACACTGCCCCCTTCTCTCGCACCCCTCCTCCTGCGGGGTGTCCCTTGGCTCTAGGTCAGTCTCCGCTCACTCTCCTCCCCCACCGACTGTGGTGATCATGATATTGTAATGTAATCAGTCTCTGTGAGTAAATCTCTTACATTCTAGTGCTGAACTCAGTTAATTGCTGTCCGTCTCCTCACCTGATATTTAGTGTGTGTGTGTTGTTTTTTTTTTTGTTGTTCTTCAAAGTATGTAAAACCAGAAAAAAATGTAAACTTAGGATAACCTAATGAAAATACTCTTTATTAACCAGTCTGACTTCAAGCCTGTTGAAACAATAGTTTTGCCTTCAAAGGGCCTTAATTGTGCATAACTGAAGTACCTTGAAAGCCAAAATGATTCTTCAGATGTGCTAATAAACCTTGTTTTTACGGTGCAGTATGTTTGTGCTTGCCTCTTTTACGTGGACTGCATTGTTAGTATCTTTCCTTTTGATTTGAGCACCTGGAAATTGGACTGGTACTACTCCATTATGTCAGTGGACTACATAGAGCTTTCTCAGTATTTGAAGCCGTTTGATAATGGATATGTTTCATAAAAATAATCATCTAGATTTCCTTTTTAGTGCAGTAACAACAGTCTGCATTAGACATGTGCAAATATGTGTATTAAGAGATTCATCCGAACGATTTGTGGCAATCGTCAAACAAATCGATTGTTTTAATTCAGTTCGATTACAAACTAATCAAATCATAATTATCCAAATTAAAACCCTTTTTTTGAATCCTTTTTATTAGGGCTGAATTGTTTAAAATACATTTTTGCACGTCTAGCCAAAAATAGATCAGAATCTACACCTAATCCTATATAATAAGCAGCAATTTGGAGTTTGTGGTGCTGTTTTGTGTGGCACATGTTTTTTTTTTTTTTTTTTCTTCTTCTGGCTATCTCTATGGTTTTTGGTTTTATCTCTGCATGTCCTAGGAAGCAGAGCTTATTCTCCGAAGTGTGCCTCTGCTTGTATATCACGTAATATACATTCACAACTAAGCTTTTACCCTATGTCCTCCATCTAGAACTTCAGTGCTTTCATTAGTCATGTGTTGGTTAACCTTGCATCAGAATATCCCTACCTCTCTTGGGATTAATTATTCTAAAGGTGTCCCTGTAAGAGAAACAATGTATTTTTAGTTTTCAACTCTTTTTGTTTTGTGGCTCGATAAGAAGGGTGTACAACACAGTAATTCAACAAGATTGTGTATGTAAATAGTGACTTGTGTATCTTGCATGACATATTTTTTTTTTTTTTTAAACCTCGAAAAAACTTAATAAATCAAAAAAGAATAAAAAAAACAGAACATGCTCTCACACATTACATATCTCAAGTAGGGTCCATACAAAAAATGGGGCTTTAATGCAGTTGTAGGCCAGATCAACATGGGGTGTTAAACAGTAATGATCCATCTCAAAATAGCCGGTCAATTCACAGAATGAAAAGGGATATTAGTCCTTAAAGTCAATTTAGAAATATGATCAGACTCCTCAGGCAGCACCCCAAATGATGCTAGTAATGGATGCATGTGGAATGGTATAACCAATAACATGGTTAAATAATGTTAATGGAAAGAGAAAAAATCAGCGCTAGATTGCCACACAAGAAAATAATAGTAAGGCTGCAATCCTTAAAGGGGAGTCCCCTATAATCCCCTAATGATAAGAAATGATGCAAAATAGAACAAAAAAAGGTTGCGCCTAAAATATACAGTAAAACATATAAGAGTGTATATAATAAATAATATAAAATAATACAATTTAATATAGAATATTAAATGAAATATAAATGGATAATTGGCAATAGTCCAGAGCACTTATCATAAGTCCATAATGGTAGATGCCGTGTATAAGAACAGGGATCCTGAGGCGTAAAATGGGGTGTGTCTTCACAAATGGGTACTTGCAATCCAGTGAGGTAATATGTGAAGAAAAAAACAAGAGGAACTCCAATGGCACAGTATATAGATGAATAAAATGTTAAATAAAATAAAATAAAAGTAGTCTTACTCACACTTTTCAGAGCTAGAACCTAGCTCTGATATAACGCACGTGAAGTGGAATAATCCCCACTCAAGGATATGCGGCGTAATATTGATTGGCGAGTATAGTATATAGAGCAGGCTTGTACTGCTCAATGTAGGCGCTTGGGTGGTATCATCCCCACCTAAGGATTCTTTAGGCTTCTCGTCAGGTAGATAGTATATGTATAGTCCAGGGAAAAAGAAATCAAAATGGCTATAAAATGTTTTATGCCAAAGTATTTTCTTTATTGTAAAATAATCAAATTAATATCTAAACGCGTTTCGCCGCAAGGGCTTCTTCAAGTAGATAATAGTAAAAGAGCAAATAGTATAAAAATAAATAATGTTACCTGTTTCCAAAATACCTGAATCTTCACTCGCTCCCAGAAAAAATGATAAAGTACCGCTCTGTAGGTCCCACATTTTAAACACTTGGCAGTATCTCTCATTTTTAAAGAAATTTTGAGGGGCGTACTAGGCGGGATATACAATTTTTTAAATGCATTTCCTAGTAAGACGTAATTTAAGTAATATTACAGTATATGTTATGAGTACATCAGGGATTAAAGGGACACTATAGTCGCCAGAACAACTACAGCTTATTGTATTTGTTCTGGTGAGTAAAATCATTCCCTTCATGCTTTTTTTTTTTTCCCCATTCATTCTTTTCAGAGAAAATGCAGTGTTTGCATTACAGCCTAGTGATAACTTCACTGGCCACAACTCAGATGGCTGCTAAAGGTGCTTCCTTGGGCAGTCCTGCGTAGTATGCATCACAACATTCAGTGTCTCCACTCTCTCCATGCAGACACTGGACTTTCCTCATGAGGAGATGCTCTATGAGGAGATGCTGATTGGCCAGGGCTGTGTTTGACTTGTGCTCACTAAGCCCCTGATCTGCCTCCTTGATAGTCTCAGCCAATCATATGGGGAAACATTGTGATTGGCTCAGATGCAGCAGCTCCAGACTAGAAATTAAGTAAGATTTTACTATATTTAGGGAGGCCAGGGGGCCAGATGGTGGTTTTAACACTATAGGGTCAGGAATACATGTTTGTGTTCCTGACCTTATAGTGTTCCTTTAACCCCTTAAGGACACACGACGTGTGTGACATGTCATGATTTCCTTTTATTCCAGAAGTTTGGTCCTTAAGGGGTTAATGTAGGGAAGAAAAAATTGAGAAAATGTATTGGGACTAGATATTCCTAATTTGTGAATCAATAATCTAAATGGATTAGGACCATTGTATTAAAAGCTGTAGCCTGGAACAATTCTGTTTTGTATGCTTCTAGTTAACCAATATTATTTTGTTTTATTTAGGGCATTGTTCCTGCTCAGTAAAGGAATGGTGAGTATGTCCCTATGTATTAACTTTGAACAGGTGTATTGTGATTTGGGGAGAAGATGCACTCGATCTAGACCTTCTGTTAGCTCCCTGGGGTCTGACAGCTGGGGAGCTGTTTCAATAATTATTTTCAAAGTGCACTTTTATTAACTCTAGTTAAAATGAGCATATCCTGGGCAAGCTTTGTGTGTTGTTTTGTTCCTTAAAGTTGTACTGGCTGTGTTGTATGTAGTGTGCCAAGTGAATGATTTAAGCACCATTAGAATATTACACCATTAGTTGAGATTCTTCTCAAACAGCCTGTTACTAGATATGTTTTCCGAAAAAGGTGTGTATAAAACACTGTCTATTTTAGCTTTTATTGATGGAGCGGAAGCTGCAAGAAGTACACCCTCTTCTCACACTTTGTGGGCAAATCGTGGAGAACTGGCAAGGCAATCCCATTCAGAAAGAGTCATTACGAGTCTTCTTCCTGGTTCTTCAAGTGACACATTACTTGGATGCCGGGCAGGTACGTTATATTTGTTTACAAAGTGCATTTTAAGTAAGTACCACATTCAGAATGTAGCTGTGCTTAAAGTGACTTCTATAACCGTTGCTGTTCCCCAAGCGTAGGGGAGGTGTCTCATGGATTTCTGCCTATTCAACCCTTTTACTACCTGCTGCAAAAATTGAAAGCATACTTCTAAGTATTTCACCAGTGTTTCCTAGGAAAATTATTCTCCTTTCTCCAATCTGAAAGATCTGTACTGTAGTAATGAACTGAGTCAATATTCTATACTGCTGTTATAGCAAAACCATTGTTCTGTCTCACAGGTAAAAAGTGTGAAGCCATGCCTTAAACAGCTGCAGCAGTGCATCCAGACTATTTCAACTCTCCATGATGATGAGATTCTGCCTAGCAATCCAGCCGACCTCTTTCACTGGCTACCCAAAGAGCACATGTGTGTTCTTGTTTACTTGGTAAGGATGTGCGTTTGAACTCTGGACTCTGACATAGGTTTGATGTTCTCCCAATCTATTTGGGGTGTGATTGTGTATACACATTTATTTCTGACCGCCTGATTGATAGTTTCATTGGTGTACCTTTTGGAAACAAATCTTGAATATTGTGCTTAAGGGAATACTCTTAGAACCGAAACAACTGTAGCTTAATGAAGCAGTATGCTTTCATGCAATTTTCTTAAAGGGACACTAGAGTCACCCAGACCATTTCAGCTCAATGAAGTGGTCTGGGTGCCAGGTCCCCCAGGTTAACCCTTCAGAGGTAAACCTAGCTGTTTCAGAGAAACTGCTATTTTTACATTGCAGGGTTAATCCAGCCTCGAGAGTCTGTCTTCCTGACAGCCGCTAGAGGCGCCTCTGCGATGCTGGATGCGAAAATCGCATTCCGCGTGCAGAACGTCCATAGGAAAGCATTGAGAAATGCTTTCCTATGGACTGTTTGAATGCACACGGCCCGCTCCACTCGGGAGATGACGTTGGCGGGGGAGGAGAGGTCACCAGCGCTGAGGGAACCCAGTGCTGGATTAAAACAAGTAGCTGAAGGGGTTTTAAGCCCTTCTGCGCCAAGCAAGGGGTGCCCTGAGGGTGGGGGGTACCTAAGGGTTATATAGTGATCCTTTAATGCTGGTAAGTCTGTATTGAGAAAATCTGCATTTCACCACTATATTATAGTTTTCTGTACTAGCCAGCCTT
Source organism: Pelobates fuscus (assembly GCF_036172605.1). NCBI lineage: Eukaryota > Metazoa > Chordata > Amphibia > Anura > Pelobatidae > Pelobates > Pelobates fuscus. The sequence continues at coordinate 282,419,763 of NC_086321.1, read as the reverse complement.
TTTTAGATGACCTAATTGGACATATGTATGCTTTATCAATGATTGTATCTATTCCACTGTTCTGTAGTCCAGTTAATTAAATTGCATTCTTACTGTATCCTAGCCTATAATCCTTTGGTGTTTCCATATGTTATTAGTGCTTGAATCATTAACTTTCTCGATGTACGCTGTGTTGTTTTACAGGTAACAGTCATGCATTCCATGCAGGCAGGCTATCTGGAGAAGGCCCAGAAATACACAGACAAGGCTTTAATGCAGTTAGAGAAACTAAAGAGTAAGTACATCATTACTAGATTAAGATATGAGGTCTGTAAAGGCCAAGGGACTAAATGACATTCTTATGAACACTTTTGCACTGGTATCTTTTCAGCTATTTACTATGTAAATGTGCATTGAGTTTGCCCACTTCTCTTTTCAGTGCTGGACAGCAGCCCGATACTGTCGTCCTTCCAAGTCATCTTACTGGAACACATAATTATGTGTCGTCTGGTCACAGGACACAAAGCCACAGCATTACAAGAGGTTGGATACTGTGCGTGCTCTCTAAAGAATCACACTTGGCCTCTTTGACTTTGGAGCATTCTAACAAAATTATATTTATTTTCTAGATATCCCAAGTCTGTCAGTTGTGTCAACAATCCCCAAGGCTGTTTTCTAACCACGCTGCCCAACTGCACACATTACTGGTAAAAACAGAATACAATTTGTTGTTGTTGAATTCAGCTCATATGCTTGTATAACATTTTGGAAATTTGTTATTTGTGTTGGTGGGGATAGCTGTGATTTTTCTTGAAGGTCTTTAAATTGCAATTACATAATACATTATTCCAGTTCAATCAATGCATTTTTATCACTCAATTTTTTTAAATACATTAGAATGCCAAATCCAGCTGTAGTTTTGCTAGTTTGGATCAACAATACTGGAAGAAAATGCTAATTCACTTTATTTTTTGTGCAGGGTTTATATTGCATCTCTGTGAATTGTATGGATAATGCAGAGGCCCAGTTCACAACAGCTCTGAGGGTGAGTTTCTATTTCCTTTCCTTTATGCAGTGGTTACTGTTTAAATACTGTTGTATCTAATAGCCATTTGTTATTTTCAATACTGCATGAAATTCCATTGATGATTAGAACAAATAGTAGTTTGTATCAGAGTTTGAGTTTATATGCAAGGTAAGTAATTATTGGACTTTTCAATGGTCTGCAAAACATATGCGTTTGATGAGAAAACATCCTCTTTAATTACGGAAACTAAAGATAAAATTTTGGGGACAAATTCAGAATTCTTAACCACTTCACTGCCGAGCACTTTCCAATTGAAAACAATATTATGAGCATATAGACATATCATAGCACAGCAATTTTGTGTCTAGATTGCTTTACAGACAAACGTAAAAATGTAATTTTATTTAAATGAACATTATAGGGTCAGGAACACAAACCTGTATTCTTGAACCTATAGTGTTAAAATCACCATTTAGGTGGCTTGCTCCTCCTAAAAGGTGAGAAAACTTACCTTTTGGCACTGGCCCCACCCATGATCTGATTCCTTGGCTGACATCAGAATTGATCTCAGTCATTCTAATGCATTTCCACAGAAAAATTGTCATATGGGTGGGCCAAACACTGCTTGGCCAATCAGCATCTCCTCTTGGAGATGCATTAAATGAATGCATCACTGTGGGGAAGTTCAGCGTCTCCATGCAGAGCGTGGAGATGCAGAACATCTTGCAGCACTGCCATAGGAAACACCTCCAGTGGCCACTAAATGTGTCCCTATGGAGCAATGTAAACACTACATTTTCTCTGAAAAAGTAGTGTTTACATTAAAAAGGCTGCAAGGACAAACTACACATTAGAATAACTCAATTAAGATGTAGTTGTTCTGGTGACTATAGTGTTCCTGTAATTTTAATTATATATTTATATATATATATATATATATATTTATATATATATATATATATTACGTGTCCATTCATCCTTCCTTTTTTTTTTTTTTTTTTAGTTTTTAGTTTTTCAATATTTGGTTTAGTGAAAGCAGGGATTACAAAATAAAGAAAGGGAAGTGGGTATATTTCAGGAAAAGTACAGTATCATTGGTATCAGAAATGAAAAGCGTTTCATGTGAGTGTACAGCAGATTATATAGGTGCAGGTAATTCAAACATCGAGGCATACCAAAGGTACAAATGAATGCAGGTACACATAGGTATATTGATTACACTAAGAGACATTACAGCTGTGGTATTTCCCTTAACGTAAAGGAATAAGTAAAATAAATCAGGGAGAGGGGATTACATGGTTAGGGGAGGAGGAAGATTCACATCTTCATTGGGTATGGGGGATGCAAGCTCAGAGTGGGTAGGAATGTGTCGCAGGTTAAAAACATAGTGCCGATAATACATTGAGGGATTATCAGCACCCATGGTGGTGCCTCTTAAAGGGTATTTAGAGTTGCATGGTTATGTAGGCTAGTTACCCATCGGGTCAGTTCTGCTGTGTGGGTTTGTGTTGAATGAAGTCTTAGGGGACCAGCTTTCAGACTAAGGGTAAGAAGAAAAGGTGGAGAAGAAGGGAAAAGAGTCTGTTCATTTTTTATTAAAATATTTTTTTGAAACACTTTTTTTTTTTTTTTTTTTTAAAGTATTCAACAGGGTCTAAAATGTTAGAATAAATAAAAAAAATGCATTTTTATCCTCACATTTTCTAGGTATGACAAAAACAGATACATAAAAATGCTCTAATTACCTTGCTTATAGATATTTGAAAGTACCCTGAAGGCATTACTAGTGCAGCTTACTGAAAATGGCAACAGATGTTTAACCCCTTAAGGACCAAACTTCTGGAATAAAAGGGAATCATGACATGTCACACATGTCATGTGTCCTCAAGGGGTTAAACAGAATGTCTGCTTTGATGCATAATGTCCACATACAGTTAACGGCACACTTCACTGTCCAATACAAAAATAAACATTGTTTAGGAGATGCACCACAATGAAGACATGCATACTAAAAACGGCTTACAAATTTTGTAGATGTCTTGTCTGAAGCCTTTGCAAGCACTCCCCTTCTCTTCTTCCCTAGACCAACAGGGGTGTAAAAATAAAAAATATTGTCTTCTTTCCAAACCTGACATTTATAACTTACCTGCAGGTTCCTATGTAAGTGATGAACAGAAAATGATGCAGTTGCATTTGTAAAGGATGTTGTGGAGGTTGTTGTCTGGCTTGTGGATTTTATTTACCATAAATGTTTTAGGGTAAACTTTGTAAAGTTATGGTATTAGTATTACAGTTCTAGACTTTCTTTTTTCTTTCTAGCTCACCACGCACCAAGAACTATGGACTTTTATAGTGACAAACTTGGCTAGTGTTTACATTCGGGAGGGGAACAGACATCAAGATGTAAGTAAGATTAGTGTGCGTTATTTATGTAAGAGTCTCCTTCTCTCCTGATTTACTTTTTGTTTTTCCTAAAACTAATTAGACATACCATTTTTGACACAAATGCCCCTCTGCCACCTTTCTTTACTTTGACTTATCTGTTTTCACAGATATTTTAGTGACTATACTCCTTTTTTTTATTTTTATTTTTTATCCTCACTGTAATGATTGTACAGACCATGTGACTTCATATGGTTTTATTTACAGTTGCAAGAAAAAGTATGTGAACCCTTTGGAATGATATGGATTTCTGCACAAATTGGTCATAAAATGTGATCTGATCATCATCTAAGTCACAACAATAGACAATCACAGTCTGCTTAAACTAATAACACACAAAGAATGAAATGTTGCCATGTTTTTTATTGAACACACCATGTAAACATTCACAGTGCAGGTGGAAAAAGTGTGTGAACCCTTGAATTTAATAACTGGTTGAACCTCCTTTGGCAGCAGTAACTTCAACCAAATGTTTCCTGTAGTTGCAGATCAGACGTGCACAACGGTCAGGAGTAATTCTTGACCATTCATCTTTACAGAACTGTTTCAGTTCAGCAATATTCTTGGGATGTCTGGTGTGAATCGCTTTCTTGAGGTCATGCCACATTGGGTTGAGGTTAGGACTCTGACTGGGCCACTTCAGAAGGCGTATTTTCTTCTGTTTAAAGCGGCACTGTCATGCCGAACTTACCTTTCCCCAATCTCTTCCTCTTCTCTCCCTCTCTCAGGATCTGTTCTTCTTTTCTTCCTATCTGCTATAGTTTTCTTTAAAACTTAAGAAAAAGTAGGGACTATTTCTCTTCTGGAGGTTTCCTACGCAGTGACCAGCGGTGACCAGCGGAGGAGCAAAGTGTGCTTCGTTTCCGGTGGTCACAGCAATTTTCCCATGATCCTTAGCTTTCCTCCCTGTTCCCACGATGCTTCCTGTCAGTTAGACAGAACGCCGGCAAAACTGCCGAATTGCGTTCTAACAGTTTCTCCATTCGTGTTAGAACGCAATTCGGGACTTTGTTCGGATCGGAATTTCATTCGAATGAATGAAACTCCGATCCTATTCATTGCTGCGGCTCCATCTTGCAGCCGCTTAGTAGATAACTCCCTAATTCCCACGGTATTAGGGAGCTATCTATTAAAAGGCTGAAAGACCTAAATTGGTCTTTCAGCCAAATTTACTAAGTAAAGATTACTTAATATTAGTAAATAATATGCCCCTACTCGCTATACCGAGAGTAGGGGCATGTCTAGTAAGCAGTGAGCATCCTGTGGCCTGCGCGGCGGGTGGGGGCCCTAAATAAGGCAAACAATAAGGGGGGGGAGGACCTACTGTCCTCCCCCCCCCTGGCCCCCACCCCCGAGCGGTGGGTGGGGGCCCTAAAAAACAATAAGGGGGGGTGCCTACTGTCCTAAGCGGTGGGTGGGGGCCCTATATAAGAATGGGGGGGGGGGGGGACCTACTGTCCACCCCCCACCCCTGAGCGGTGGGTGGGGGCCCTAAATAAAAATCCCCCCCACCCCCAATCAAGGTGACTAGGGGGTCCCAAGCCCCTAGTCACCCCCCCCCCCCCCCAAATAAATCTATCCCCTACCTACCCCCCTCACCCTAAAAATAGTGAGGGGGGAATAAAATAACCTGTAAAGAAAAATTCAACTTACCATTTGACGTCTTCTTGTTTCTAAAATCTTTGTTTTTTCAGCCCCAAAAAAGGCCAAATAAAAAGCCATCATACCCGTCGAATTTAAAATAAAATAAAAAAATCCCGACGAAAAAGAAAAAACCTGACGCTTAAAAAATTAATCCATCTTCACCCATGGAGGGCTCTGCGTAGACTGAGCTCTGCAGGGGGGGGGCTTATAAAGCCTTGCCCCGCCCTGCAATTAGGCTAAGAACACTCTGGCCGGTTTAAGCCAATCAGAGTGCTCTTTGTCATTTTACACAGCGTGGGAAAATTCCATAGAACTTTCCCACGCTGTGTAAAATGACACAGAGCACTCTGATTGGGTGGCTTGAAATCCATCCAATCACAGTGCTCTGTGTCATTTTACACAGCGTGGGAAAATCCCAAAGAACTTTCCCACGCTGTGTAAAATGACACAGAGCACTCTGATTGGGTGGCTTGAAATCTATCCAATCACAGTGCTCTGTGTAATTTTACACAGTGTGGGGAAGTTCTTTGGAATTTTCCCACGCTGTGTAAAATGACACAGAGCACTCTGTTTGGCTTAAACCCACCAATCAGAGTGTTCTTAGCTTAATTGCAGGGCGGGGCAAAGCTTTCCTCATTGAGCAGTCTGCGCTGTGCTCTTGCAGTCATCTTTACACGACAGCCACTCCTAGGTAGAGTAGCAGCAGTGCTGAACTTTCTCCATTTATAGACAATTTGTCTTACCGTGGACTGATGAACAGCAAGGCTTTTGGAGATACTTTTATAACCCTTTCCAGCTTTATGCAAGTCATTCACATCAGGCAATGCTTCTTGTGAAAAGCAAACTCAGAACTGGTGTGTGTTTTTTATAGGGTAGGACAGCTGTAACCAACACCTCCAATCTCATCTCATTGATTGGACTCCAGTTGGCTGACATCTCACTCCAATTAGCTCTTGGAGATGTCATTAGTCTAGGGGTTCACATACTTTTTCCACCTGCACTGTGAATGTTTACATGGTGTGTTCAATAAAAACATGGCAACATTTCATTCTTTGTGTGTTATTAGTTTAAGCAGACTGTGATTGTCTATTGTTGTAACTTAGATGATGATCAGATCACATTTTATGACCAATTTGTGCAGAAATCCATATCATTCCAAAGAGTTCACATACATTACCTAATCTTGCATACAGATGTGCATCAATAAATGCAAATTTGTCTTGTTTATTACACAGCCGGGGTTATTCACCTATTCACCTGAGTTATTTATTTTGTGCTTTGTCTATTTGGGGTCTTTGGATCAATATTTCTATTACCCATGTCACCTACCTCTCATTCCTCTTGTCTCCAAAGGCATTTTGAGCAAGCTTTGGTCATAGTCTATCTGATTGACTTTCACTTGCTCAGGCAGCTTTCACAGAGTCTCTACTTACCAGTAAATCTGATCAGTTGTGAGTACCATGGGCTCAGCAGAGAACTCTCAAGAAGGATGAGCACTGCTCACAAGGCAAGGACAAAGTCATCACTTGTAAACCTGCAGCAGCTGGGCTAGTGAGCTTGGGTTGGATAATGACTGATTCCTTCTGAAGGTCCTTCCAAATTCTACAGAGACGGGGTCAGTGAGGAAGAAAAAAAAAAAAATTGGATGATTAAATGCAAATTATCTAAATTCAGAAAGCAAGTGCATCAAACGTTTAAAAACTAAAGAGGGGGCGGGGCCTGACTACAGAAGGGAGCAGTCGCATGTCGCTGCTGCTCCCGCTTATAGAATCACCTAAAGCCGATTATCGACTCACGGAGGCTGTGGACCGGTGCCTTGGCGCTCCCAAACGATGGGGGACATCGGAACCGAAAAGTGGACACCACACAAGTGGTTCTATGTGCCGGAATCGACCCACGCGGGTCTGCGGCCTACAAGCATGGCGGCGGCGGGGGAGACGGCCGCTCTCCCACTGCTGCAACACACGGCAAGGCGAAGCTGGAATCCCCGTTCCCCCCCCTATGGACCGGCGGGGGTTATCCCGGTCCCCACCAAAGCGACGCATATGGCTACTCGGACGGCACCAACCCACTCGAGCTTGGGTCCCGGACACTCCGGGCCCAGCAGTATGGCGGAGGCCCCGAGCCTTATGGAATCTGTGGCCGTGCAACCCTCAAGCCTGGAATTGATATTCCAACAATTTATGGACAAATTGGATCGACTCTTCGCAACACCCCATATACAAAACGGGGGCACAACAGATGGGCCGAGGAAACAGAAGCGGAATGGGTCTTCTAAGGGCTCTACATACCCTTCAGTGCCAACGCCGAAAACAGACTGCCCACCCGGGCCGAGGGTCATTGGGAAACTAATCCCTCAGCGTCTGCCACACCGCCGGATGCCTAACCGCCGCTGGCGGCGACACCAGGGCTACCCGAAGCGCCCCTCCAGGGAAAAACTTGGCCTCCAGCAGCACCCAAGTTTGTGGCACCATGACGCTGACCCCGCAAGGAGCCCGGGACAAAAGGGAGACCCAGCCGCCCTTACACCTCTCCCGTACTCTAAGTACCCCTAAACCACCGAGACCTATGCTGAGACCACAGTCCTTCAACGGCAACGGACACAGACGAACCCAGTCACGCAGAGCAGGGCAAGAGAGCCAGGTTCAGAGACAGCGGCGAGCCCAGACCAGAAAACGTACTTCACAGTCAGTCTCAAGGGGACCCCACACAGTAACAGCTCGTACCTGCAGACCCTCAGCACATCAGGTCAACCTACGACGCCCAGTCGGACTATGGGACTCTGTATGCCCGCGGAAAGGAATCGGGTAAGCTCCCCTCAACACGAGGACTTTTCGGCCACCAACCCTACCCACCGAAATCTGGGGGATTTGGCAAAACAGACACGAAAAAGTGGGCACTACCCTACCTCTTATGTTTAATATCATTTCTACAGGTTATTTGATTGACTTTGTACCAACTGAAACACCGTAGATATATGCTGTACCTGACATTAAGGTAGCCTAGAGTAAACTGATAAGTTAGCTTAAATGTATGGTATGCTACTAGCTGCAAAGGCAACTTATATAGTTTACACATGACGAAGCTCCAGGCAGAGTGTGTCTACTTTAGCTGTCAGACCTGCCTACTGTATTGCCCTGTTCTGCAAGAAACTTATCACATATTGTTCTACATAACCTATTACCAATCGAGATATACTCTGGCTATGTAATCACCAGGTCTGCTATAAATAATGTCTCTATGCATGCTTTCTATATGGGCACCAGCATCTGTGTTCTCCTAAACCCATGTTGTATAGTTGTACTTAGTTTAAGTTAGCTACTAGCTAGTGGCGAAGAGACCCTATCTCTAAACTCTGTTTACTTGTGTTGTGCAAATCCTAGGCCTTTGACCGTATTAGTTGGAGCCCATGGTTACATGACTACAGACGAACAGGGAACTAACTCAGACAAACGCAGCATCAACACGTTGCACCACATAGCGACACCGATCAGTCTGACATCCTCACGACACTCTCACCTAACAAGCTTGACACGAGTCCTACACAAATCGCCATAAGCGATGTGAATTTACACATGACTGGCAGTTATACGCATACCTGTACCGCTAATAAGCACACTCTGCTCTCACCTCGAGCACTAGTCGAAAACAACTATGACTAGCCGGATCGTCATATTGTCTAACCATACTCCACCGAATAGCAGGCCATAACATTCTAGCATGCAACCAATCGGACCTTATGCTTCCTAGCAAGAATTAAAGCTTGATAACACGACTTCACTTACTGTTCACCAGTTTTAGCAACTTATTGTCGTTATGCATGTTCATATAATATAAAATGAGGCTGATCCTTCTAGGAGATTTTGTAATTTATCATGACGCTTCTAAACTGTATAATCGCTGCAAAACTCCCTCTCTTCATTCTGTACCACCATAACCACTTGCCTCAATAAAATAAAGACTGACAAAAAAAAAACTAAAGAGAGAAACTTTCTCATAAAAATGTAAATTTAATAATTATGAGAATTTTTTTTTTTTTTTATGTTTTACTGTGACAGTGCTTCCTTTTCGTTTTGCCAAGTAAACCAAACGGAATAAATGAGAGGTTAGATTCTCATAGCTAATTGTGTAAAAGCACATTTATGAGCTCAATTGTTAATAATTTGATTGTATGAACTTTATTTTGAACTTTGTCTCTTTCCTTTTTTAAGCTTTACAGTTTACTGGAAAGAATTAACCCAGACCACAATTTCCCAGTAAGGTAAGCATGATCTCATATGGAATATGTTTTAAGAAGTTGTATTTTAAGTCTATTTTATAAAAAAAAAAGAAAAAAAAAGTATTTATTCATCTCCATCCCCCCACCCTCTGCCCGAAATTATTTTTTTAAAATTATTATTATTATTGTTATTTATATAGCGCCAACAAATTCCGCAGCGCTTTACAGTTTATAATTGGGGTCTGAACGTGTAGGTCAATATTGGTGCTTTAGAATAGTTTGACGAAATTGGAGGGGGGGGGGTAGAGGGGAAACATCTTTTTAGCTGCAAAATTCAGCCTTAAAGCTGCACGGTCATCGTCTGGGGACCCGCCATTGTGACATCGGCACTGATTGGGACAGGCAAAGGTGAATTTAACTTACTTGAACCTATCCTTCATGGGTGCCGCCATCTTCTCCCGGCCAATGTAACTGTTGGACCCTCGTGAATTTAAGGGGGGTGACCGTGTCACCATAGACTTTTTGGGGATGGAGTATGTTTGTGTACTTTATTATTTTTATTGAAAAAAAAAACAAAAAAACATTTTTTTTCCAATTCTAGCTCCCACTGCCTGCGTGCAGCTGCATTTTACATCCGTGGACTCTTCTCCTTCTTCCAAGGCAGATACAATGAAGCAAAGTGAGTGATGAAGAATATCAATTATTGCCTAGACTAAATGAATATATCCAGAGAATACACTCAAATTTGTAGCTGCAGATATGATGCAGATCATTCTGCATGGATTTATAAACTGTCTTAGCTAGGTATCTATCTATGCTAAATAGGGCGTTCCATGCTGTCATTGCTATGGTGATTGCTATAGTTGGCATTTGGTATTTTAATAAGTTAACATTGATCTTGTGCTGGTAAAAAAGCACATTGTCTCAGAGTTTAGATAAAGCACAAAAACGAAAAATAGGTATGAGCCAGTCGAAGTAATTCTGGAAAGCACAGTAATGTGGACACAGTGTATTTTACCTTGTTAGTGGCTTCGTCAAGGTGCAGTATGCACTCTTCTATTCTGATCTCACACCAATCTTATTCTTGCTGCAGGCGTTTTTTGCGTGAAACCTTAAAGATGTCTAATGCTGAAGATCTGAACCGATTGACGGCTTGCTCCCTGGTGCTCCTGGGTCATATCTTCTATGTACTGGGGAATCACAGGGTAGGAATAATATATAACACTATTCATGTTTAGTAAGTTGCTTAGCCATGTGCGTCTCATAGGTAACCTTTTATTTAGTTTTTCTCGAATACAGTATAACAGTGCTTTCATAAGTTATTAGTTATATTTTGAAAATCTTAGGGTTTTAAATGGGAGAAGGAATCCATACTATTCCACACAGCCAAATTTTCATTGTCACCAGCCTTATATCAAAGAACAAGTAAATGGTATACATATTACGTTTTTAAAGTCCTACTGTAGGAAGCATTGATTGCTTGACAGGTCCTATTTCTTTTGTATTCTTCAAATTGTGGCCATATAGACTATTAAAAACAAGAAACGTAGCCACTCCAAAGAATCTTTGCCGTTTACGAGAAATGTTCAGTATATATGACAACACAGAGGGTAGTCAAACCAAAACCTTACCTATAATAAAGGAAAAAAAGTTTTGTATTAGCTCCCATTTTGATGTCATATATTGTACTTGTCTCAAGTTGTTGTTTTTTCACTGCTCAACTTTTGCCATTGAGTGCTTTGCTAAGCCCTTTGTCCTTCCAGTATGTTTTATTTCACCCCCCCACCCCCAAAACAAGAACCACAAAGCAAACCAAAACCTTAGAGCAATAAGTATGTCACATGGCATTGATTGCTAAACTGCAAACGTACCTTATTGGAAAACATCTACTGCTTTAGATTGTCATATTGTTTAACCTATTACAGTCTTAAGCTTTGTGAGCAATTAATGTAACTCTTTAGTAGATAACATATTTCTAAAATGGGCTTTACCAGTTATTAGATAAAGTGATCACGAGCAGCTTCAGTAATGCATAACTTTCAAAGTTAATAATTAGCAACATGTTTAATATTCTTTCCCAGGAGAGTAACAATATGGTTGTCCCAGCCATGCAACTGGCCAGCAAGATTCCAGACATGTCCGTGCAGCTATGGTCCTCTGCTCTGCTACGAGGTAAAAACTGCCCTGTTTCATACTTCTGTTTTGGTATATTCCAGTGAAGTGGCAGCTGAGCTTCATGTAGCCACCAAGGCTTCACTAGCACATTATTCCCTGTTGGAGTAAGGTTGAGAACAGATTGCAGGGATGGAATATTTAAAACATTTGGTTCTGCTGGTGCCATCAGGCAGGTAGTCATACACGCCATGCAGCTCAATCCCAGAATGCTTTGCATGTTGGCACATCTGGAATTGAATTGAGGTACATTATACTTATTTCCGTTATTATTCTGGTTTAATCTAGTAGTTTAAAACCCATGGCTGATCTATGGAAGTGAGCAAGATTGAAAGAGAAGCTCTAAAAGCCAAATATATGATAACTAATTGGGAAAGGGTCTGGAGATGTGCTTGCTGATATTTTTTTTGTTTTGTTTTTAATAAAATGCATAATCCTGTTAGCATGTTGTACTATAATTTTTATGAAACACCTGCTACCTTTTAATGTGTAGATTTAAACAAAGCCTGTGGGAACACAATGGATGCCCATGAGGCAGCCCAGATGCATCAAAACTTCTCCCAGCAGCTGCTCCAGGATCACATTGAGGCCTGCAGTCTTCCTGAACACAATCTTATAACGGTATGTATCTCACTATTACTAGAGACTTCTCGTATTTTGCACACCTTCTTACCTAACATCTTGAGGGACTAATCTGTTGACCCTTATCCTATTTTTCCTTTTCTACTTGACATGGCAACAAAACAAAGAAAAGGCCACAATCTATCATTCTGTCGCTCTCCATTTGTCCCTCTATCTATTTAATAAGATTTATTTTAAAGGAACACTCTTGGCTCTTATCATTTCACTGAATGCATTACAATGCATTTAGTCCCTTGACCTTGCCCCTCCATTCAGTGTTGCACATTTTATGAACAGTTTAACCCTGAATGAGAGACTGTTCTTACTCTGTTATTAAAGGGACACTATAGTCACCTGAACAACTTGAGCTTAATGAAGCAGTTTTTGTGTATAGAACATGCCCCTGCAGCCTCACTGCTCAATCCTCTGCCATTTTGTAGTTAAATCCCTTTGTTTATGAACCCTAGTCACACCTCCCTGCATGTGACTAGCACAGCCTTCCATAAACACTTCCTGTAAAGAGAGCCCTATTTAGGCTTTCTTTATTGCAAGTTCTGTTTAACTAAGATTTTCTTATCCACTGCTATGTTAATAGCTTGCTAGACCCTGCAAGAGCCTCCTGTATGTAATTAAAGTTCAATTTAGAGATTGAGATACAATTATTTAAGGTAAATTACATCTGTTTGAAAGTGAAACCAGTTTGTTTTTTCCATGCAGGCTCTGTCAATCATAGCCAGGGGAGGTGTGGCTAGGGCTGCATAAACAGAAACAAATTGATTTAACTCCTAAATGACAGTGAATTGAGCAGTGAAATTGCAGGGGAATGATCTATACACCAATGCTGTTTTATTTAGCTAAAGTACTTTAGGTGACTATAGTGTTCCTTTAAATAGATTAACTTTTCGCCATAATGATTTAGCTCAACAAAATTGTGTCCTTGTGCATAATTTGCTAAATTACTATAGTTTGAGGACATTGAAGCAAATATTTCTGCAAAGTAGAAGTGAACAGATTCACAGATTAAGTCAAAATTGTATCCATGTTGACAAATGCTCTAAGATTAAAATGGTAGGATTCTTGCAGTCTTTATTCAACTTTTTTGTCCCCCCCCCCCCCTCCCCTCTCTCTCTCTCCTTTCTGTAGTGGACGGATGGTTCTCCCCCTGTACAGTTTCAAGCTCAAAATGGACCTACTACCAGCCTAGCCAGCCTTTTGTAAAATCTTTGCTAAAATATTGAAGGACTGATCCAGCATTCAACTAGTAGCACCCTTTTCATCCCAGAGGTCCATAATCGCGAAAGAACTCCATGTATTTTTATAACTTGCCATACCACAATTTAGTTGACACCAGACTCTGAGCGTGTGGTCAGGATACCCCATCTCAAAACTGCAGCTACACAATGGATGGGAATGACTTTCCAAATGTGTGCTCTAAAGACTCTGAATTCTGGAGACAGAGCTACTAAAATTCTGACACCCTCCGACAGTTCCACCTCCAAACTCACAGTGTACTGAAAGAATTTGTACCTCCACTACTTTTATGGAAAAAGAAATTGGAAGAATATACCACAACAACGTATCACAGCGGATTTAATACCTGCCTTTCACATTTTGTCTCCCCTCCCTAATAGAATTGAGAGAAGGGCATTTTTTTAGATTTTATATCCATAAATATAAATATATATATATAAAATACTTAAATTTTATCAACATTTAGACTTTAACATGCACACATACGGTTTTATGATATTGCTCCCCCTCTCCTCCCTTCTCCAGTGTGGATTATATTGTAATATTTGCAAGGAGATCAGTCATTTTTTTGACATTTGGATATAGTTTTGTAGTTTGGAGAAATGCCTCTTCAGACTTAAGTCGTTATATGCTGAAGCATCACTTGGGCCCCTTTGCTGCCACAGCACAAGCTGTCGGCTGCCAAAGGGGTTAATTTATCCCTCATGTGTAGGGATACTTTAATAGCTTAAATAAAATGATTACGGTCTGTTTTTTTTTTTTTTTTTTTTAAATTATTAGGAAATATTTTTTAAAACCTTTTCTATTTATCTTGATAAAGAAAAAAAAACTGTACCTATTGTAACCTGAATAATTTTTAAAGCAATTTTGGAAGCCCTAATCTGTTCCCTAACCTGTTCATTTTCACGCTTCAAATTTTCTGTGAACTTCTTAGCTGCAGTTCTCTTTTAGTTCTCCATTGAAATGCACCTAAAATATGCCCCCTGACTCATTGGAACTCATTACTTTGGTTATGTGTTTTCACCGTGGTCTCAGTCGAAGTATGAAAGGTTATGCAGTTATATTTTCAGATTTCATCTTTGTCGTCCATAACCAGTTTTTTTTTTTTTTTTTTATAAGTTAGTGTTTGTATTATCTCTTCTCTTTGAGTGTGTTCATGGAAAAGGTAGGGTGTATTCCCTAAGCTGGGAATTTAACTAGGGCATTGCAAATTTTGGGCTTAATTTTAGAACAATAAAACTTCTTGTAAACATTGTAGAGCATTTCTAATTGAGTTTGCAGCGAATCATAATTAATGCTGGGATATATTGGAATGGGGTTTTTTAAACCCAGTATTTATTGCACGTGCTTTGTAGATGTGCAAACACAGACCAGTATGCAAACCTACTGGTCATATTTTCTTTAATTTATTTGCTGGCAAGTTTAATAGCTTGGTGTATATTCATTATTATATATTTTTTTTTATTTCTTACCGAAAGAAAATCATGTCATGCAAACAATATACATGACCGGTCCATATTAAAAGAAAGAAGGCAAAATCCTGCCTCTTCTCCTTTTTAAGGCTTGCACAGTATAAAATATGCAGCCAAATCAGAGAGCCCAGACTAATATCGCTTAGGAACAAAGTTCTGCTTGTGGCATTGCACGAGCATGCTCTGTATCCTCTAAGCACAGCCTTTTCCAGAGATGGATTTTCCTAGCTAAAACAAGAGACAGGAAAGTAGCATTTGTAAATGTTCCCTGAAGAAAGATTGCACTGGAGAATTGTTTTGCAGGGGCTTCAAACTTCCCTTTCTAGTACGTTGCCAGACGTCACTCTGGGCCTATGGGTTTGCCACCTAATGCTGGGGTTTAGGATGGGACATCTGTCTTGCAATGTTGTGTATAACAATCCACTCATAGTCCAGCATGTAAACAGAATATGTACATATTTTCACAGTACTACTAGCTCATTCTAGGTAGTTCCACCAATTCTAGTGTGAGAAGAACCAGCCACCTATGTCCGTGCCTTTCCTAATCCTTGTGAAATTTACAGTTATTAATGACATTTCCATGTAGAACTGATGATCCTGTTTTCCATTATATATGTCACTGGTTTAACCTAGTAAATTGGATTGGTCACTTTGCCACATGTTGGCAGAGAGCAATCCACCATACTAAACTGCTATACGTCTATTACTAATTGTAAATGGTCTGCCACCATGTGCTGAATGACAGAGAAGCCAACATTGTCCAAGGATCCCAGAAGTAGTGTCTGTATTGGCTCTATCTGTGTAACTCCACTATAAATGGTTGAACTTGTATCCAGTTAAATTAGGCAACGTCATTTGCAATATCTATGAAACTAACAAGCATCTTGCCACATTATTTACTGAATAAAATACTAGATTTTAACCTGGCTTTACAATATTGGTTATAATCCATTTTATGTGTTTTATAAGCAGGCTGGAGTCCTATATGACACTAGAATTAAAACTACACTTCTAACCAAAGTGATATTCCACTAATGAAATAAAATAAATAGAACTTTTTTTTATGACGCAACATACCATAAATGACCAAAATCCTAAAAACAGAAAACTTGTAAATTTTGGAGCTCTGTCAGAAGACAAATGCATATGTTGACTTTAAACTTATTCCAATGAGGGCAAATGTGTATATTACCATTCTTTTGACAGGGGTAATATGTGTTTTTTTTTTTTTTTTTATCTCCAGGACTGGACAGAATCTATGATCCAAGTATTGGGAGCCCATAAAATTGTGCTGCACTTGCTGAACTTTTAGATTTATTCATTAATGTGAGAATTGTCAGGAATTCAAAGTGAATTTCAATATTAAGGCCTACAAACTGAAAACATACCTGACTTGGAAATTTTTCCAGTTTTCAGGTCCTATTTTGACCTTAAATTTTAATTTCCCAACAATTTCCACTTTAGTGAATAAACCTGTATGTGATTTATATTAATCACAATTCCTTGTTCCTAAAACATGTTGTTGAAATGGCTCCTAATATAATCTGTCTGACTCCGAAGCAGAACATACATTTCACCAGTCCTTTCTGTTCTGCGTGTGTTCCTGTCTGTATATGCAAACGCATTTGTTTCATTTAACATAATATAAATATTTTAAAAAGTAATGCATCTAAAGTGTATCAAAAGTACGTACAGTCTTGGCTGCAAGATATCGTTTTCTAATAAATTGTCTCACAGAATGTTTAGATCTGGCTGGTGCAACCTCAAGGATATGGTGTTTTTAATTATCAAATTTTCCCCTACAAGAGAAACTTGAAACCAATACCTATTTATGTTTTTACTATTACAGCAGGATGATGCTATTACTGATAAACTATTTGTACTTATTAAGTGTTCTTGCATAGCAAGACCACTTAATGTTATCTCACATATACCGTATTTTTCGCTCCATAAGACGCACCTCACCATAAGACGCACCTAGTTTTTAGAGGAAGAAACCCAGAAAAAAAATATTCTGAACAAACTGTCCCATAGTGTTTCTTACTATGGGACAGTTTGTACAGAATATTTTTTTTCTCCCCTGTCCCATAGTGTCCCCCCCTCCCATAGTCTTCTCCTCTCTCCCATAGTCTTCATCCACCCCCTCCCCATAGACTTCATCCACCCCCTCCCCATAGACTTCACCCCCCCCCCTCCCCATAGACTTCATCCCCCCCCCTCCCCATAGACTTCATCCCCCCCCCTCCCCATAGACTTCATCCCCCCCCCTCCCCATAGACTTCATCCCCCCCCCTCCCCATAGACTTCATCCCCCCCCCTCCCCATAGACTTCATCCCCCCCCCTCCCCATAGACTTCACCCCCCCTCCCCATAGACTTCACCCCCCCTCCCCATAGACTTCATCCCCCCCCCCCTCCCCATAGACTTCATCCCCCCCCCCCCCATATTCTTCTCTCCCATACTGTCCCCCTCCCCTTGTCCCATAATTACTTACCTGTCTTGTAGCGCTGGCCGGCAGCACAGGGCGCACCGCGGTAGTGGAACTTGAATTTCATGTTCCGGTTTCCGGCAGGACTGAAAGGAAGTGCGCACTCAGCTTGTGCACACTTCCTTTCAGTCCCGCCGGAAACCGGAACATGAAATTCAAGTTCCACTACCGCGGTGCGCCCTGTGCTGCCGGCCAACGCTGCAAGACAGGTAAGTAAAGCTTCATATTCGCTCCATAAGACGCACAGACATTTCCCCTCACTTTTGAGGGGAAAAAAAGTGCGTCTTATGGAGCGAAAAATACGGTATATTATTCTTATTATAGCCAAATTTACCACCCTAACTCCTCCCACAGTTTTTACACTACATAGACCATAATATACCAAAACGTGCGGATTGTTCCCGGTTGGTGTGCTATTACTTTGTGTAACGTTTTGTCAAATGGTTCACAGAATATCATCGTTCTTGTGGCGAAATTTGTCCCATAGGAATGAATGGCAAAATGTTCAAAACTAGAGTGGGAGCTGGCAAAAGCTGAAAAATTAGGACATGATTTCTAAACTGCCACCACTCCCTCATTTTCAAGCCCACCTACTCAAATCTTATATCAAAACGTTCAGCTATCCCTGCTGCCACTAGAAATGTCCAGGGCTAAGCCATAGTCCTGATAGTTTTCACAATATGACCATTTGTTTGCAACTCACGCCTTCCATTGACATTCATTGAAACTTCACTCAAGCCAGCTCAAACTTGAAGGGCAATTTCTAAACTGCGACTGTGCCTTCATTTTTAATACTTCAGAGACATACTATGCATCAAAATGTAGGTCTGGGTCTTGTGATTCTCATAATGTGAAGCTCTTCACTGTAGGATTTATAGTGTTTAAAATATGACCATTTGAAGATGTCAACCGCCAAAATACTCTGACCTGTGCCAGGCTGCAGCAGCAAGTGATGTCATAGACAGGGCCTTTTGTACACCTGCTAATGTTTTTATAAATGCAACTGTGAAGCACTTTGGGCAACAATGTTGCAATTAAATGTGCTATATAAATAAGTTACTCCGCCCACTCCAGTTGTAGACTACTGGTGGAGGCAAGAACACTTCACACAATTTCCTCAGAAATTGTAGCTTTTCTAGTTACAATTGTTGCCTTAGTGGTGGCGAACCTCTGGCTCTCCACCTGTTGTAATACAGATTTGTAATGCTTAAGTGTCAAGGGCTAGCTATCACTGCTACACTGCATGCTGTAAAACTTCACCTCTCCTGTTTTGTTTCCATATATTTTTCACATTAGATTGTAATAGAATGGCATTGGGCTTGTTTGAAGTTTGGGTTTGGGGGTAAAATAATGATCCAGATGTAAACTATGTATATGTCCAAATTCTTAATGATAGATCCTAGGAAAATTGCACCATCTGCAATTTAATTTTGTTCTTACACTTACATTGTGACTAAAGTGCTTATTCAATATTTTGATTCCAATCACTGGCATTCTCAATGGACTATTTTTGCAGTTACAACTTGATATTAGCAGTATTGTTGACTAAGTGAAGTGAGCATCCAAAGTGAATTTCAAATTTAAAGGAACACTATAGAGTCAGGAACACAAACGTGTTCCTGACCCTATAGTGTTATAATTACCATATGGCCCTTCCTTACCCCTTAAATATAGTAAAATCTAACTTGTGTTCAAGTCTGCAGCTGCTGCCTCCGCCCCGATCTGCCTGCTTGACTGACATCAGAAGTGATTCTCTGAGCATCACAATGCTTCCCCATAGGGTTGGCTGAGACTGTCAAGGAGGCAGATCAGGGGCAGAGCCAGCACAAGTCAAACATAGCCCTAACCAATCAGCATCTCCTCCTAGAGATGCATTGAATCAATGCATCTCTATGAGGAAAGTTCAGTGTCTCCATGCAGAGGGTGCAGAAATGTCCCAGGAAGCACCTCTAGCAGCCATCTGAGGAGTGGCCAGTGGAGGTATTCCTAGGCTGTAATGCAAAACTGCATTTTCACTGAAAAGAGAGTGTTTACTGCAAAGAGCCTGAAGGGAATGATTTAAGGTCACTTATTTTTTCTTAATTGCTTCCTCTTTGCTACTTTATTTTTTTAAATCTATTTCTAACTAAAAATAAGACAAAGTAGGGACTACTTTCTTATGTAGTTTTCTTACCTCTGTCTTTCTTAGACACTGGGTGGAGCAATGGTGTCAATACTGACAGCCATCACCAGTGACAGCTCTGGAGTATTGGATCTGTCTATGCTATGACTCGCAGGATCTTCCATAGACCTGAATGCTGTACTCTAGCGCATGTGCACCGTCTGCAAAGTTCCCAGATGGTGCCATGTGATGCTTTAAAATAGCCAAACTGGCTACTGCTTTCAGTTTGGCTACTCTGACCTTAAATTCGAAATTCACCTTGAATTCTCACTTAAAGGGAGACTCCAGACCACTAAAGCACTTAGACTTGCTGAGAACATTTATGGGTCAAGAGGGAGTGTGTGTGTATATATATATATATATATATATATATACATTGTAGTAGCTTGCACTCCAAGAAGACTTTTGTAGTGCCCGGTGCTGGTTGTGGCAAAGGTAGATATATGGGTGTAGAAACAATCGCACTCCTGGGACTTGGTTGAAGTAGTAAAATTTAGCTTTTATTTATTCCATATAAAATATCAACGTTTCAGCTCCAACATGGAGCTTTCATCAGGACAGGTAACATGTTACCTGTCCTGATGAAAGCTCCATGTTGGAGCTGAAACGTTGATATTTTATATGGAATAAATAAAAGCTAAATTTTACTACTTCAACCAAGTCCCAGGAGTGCGATTGTTTCTACATATATATATATATATATATATATATATATATATATATATATATATATATATATATATATATATATATATATAAAATTTTCTTATCATTTTGCAAGCAGTGCAGATTTCAATACAAATTTACACTTTTATAAATTAACCTGGTTACAGCCCCTTGGCATTCAAGCAGACATGTCCTGTTACTTCCTGATTTGTTTAGCTCAAAGGAACTAAACTCAAGAGCACATGTCTTGCAAAAGACTTCTCATTGAGCTGTTTTGGAAAGTCTGTGATTGGACAGCCACAGAAAGTATAGGCGGGGTTAGAAGGGGACGGCTTGCAAAGGCATCAGACAAGCTGTTTTTAAATATAATGCAATGGAAAAATGCAAAATTAAATGCACACAAGTTTTCATTTGGTATATCTATCTACTAAACAGTGATTTTTATTCATTTTGCGTTTGGGCAGTGGAGTGTCCCTTTAAGTAAACAACCCTGTAGGTCTTTAAAACTACCTTAAGTAGCAGTGGTTTTAAAACCATATTACCAAGAGGTAACTGTTATCCAGAATATAGTAATTTATCTGTATTTGGTTATCTTGAAATTCCATTACAATTTTCAAACCTTCTGGTTTAGTGACATAACTGGGAATTGTTGGAATATTTTTTTTATCTAATTGTTGGAATATGTCCAGAGAATTTAAAGTTAGAGGCCTAAATGTTAGAACTGAAATAATAAAGTAAATTGGATATTTATTTATTTTTTTTTCTTTACCAGTTTCATTAGTTTGGGCTATAATTTTAAATTCCCTTAATGTGGCCAGATTTACAGAGTTTGCTTCAAGCCCATATATACTTTGTTAAAACAAATCAGCTGAAAGTTTTTCTGAAATGATGGTGTTTCGGATAACCTTTTACCCTTTTCGTCCTGAAATTTGTTTTGCAATATAATAATATAACAAAATAGTAGTTCATCTCTCCTATTATGAGTTTCCTCTACCAAGGCAATCATGCCCAACCTGCTTGTATTTTCCATATTAAACAGCATCTAGGCAAATCCAGCATTTGGTTTACTTATTATCTGTCCTAAGAAATTGAATGTTTGGGGGGGATTTATATAGTAATTCCTTTTTGTTTCATGCTACTACATGATACAGCCACATCTGTGGCTGTTCTAATTGTTACCAATCTCTGCAAGTTGTCCAGTATACCATCCTGTATTAGTTTTAAAATATCTGTGCAGGGTGGGGGGCGGAGCCTAGCAGTGCAACTGAATAGACGCCATATTACATAGCTCCGAGTGCAAAAAATAAAATCCACTAAATATCACCGGCATCACTGCACACCCAGCCGAACAAAGGGCAGATATCGCAGCAGCACATCACCCTGAACCCGCCGATGCCTTTTTTCCCTCACCCTGGTGAAAAAAAGACAGAGCAGAGGCTCCAAGGCCTACCACGCCAGCAGACAACCCTCTGCATACGGAAGCCTCCCAGACTAGGACGAACCAGACTTCCTAACCCTGCTGGCAGGCAATATGGGCAATAGAAACCAAAAGACACCCGCGACTACCACCGGAACGCAGCAAGACATATGCCAGGTGCTGCAACACGCAACACCCACACCGGTACCGCGAGAAGCCTCACTCTCCCGAGAGCCCTCGACCTCAGGAGCCGCCGGTGGGATCTCACGCCGAAGTCCAACACCAGCACACAGAAAGACCCCATACCCACCCGTGACAGAAGCCCCGGCAACAAAATGGGAACTCCAAGACAATCCTAGGGCGATGTGGGAGGCGGACCTGGCAGCCCTCACGACGGAGGTACAGGCCGTTAAAAGGCGTACACCGACAACTGAGGGAAACGTGACAGACCTACAAAAGGGACTTCAAGCACTGAGCGACAGGGTGCAACACCTGCAAGATACACAGGCTGAAACGAACAGACAAATGCACATATTGGATGACAGGGGAAGGAGAAAAAACATAAAGGTACGAGGAATAGCAGAGACAATACCCCTAGAAGAATTGCCACACTTCGTGAGAAGGTTAGTGACATCCTTAATGCCAGTGAAAGAGGCCAAATACCTTGCATTTGATGGGGCATACAGAATAACCAAATCCCCAAGGGCCCCCAAAACTGCACCACGTGACGTCATCCTTAGGTGCCAAACTATGTCTACCAAGCTAAGCCTACTAGCGGCGATCAAAAGGAAGACTCCATATAACTTCGAGGAATGCAAAATCTCCTTCTTCCAAGAACTCAGCAGAGCCACATAAAATGGCGAAAAACCATGCAGCCCCTCGCGCAGACCCTACAAAAAGAAGGGGTGTCCTACAGATAGGCAACACCACACACAATGTGGGTCACCAAATAAGGGAAGCACTACAAGGCCACAGACCCTGCAGACACTCCCGCGCTCCTGGCGGCACTGAACTTACCTTCATGTCACACCGCCACCCACGAACGGCCGGGCACACAGCCTCGGATGAACTCTGACAACGATACATTTTCATCTGTCCACAGAGGAGATAGGAGACCGACGACCTGAAAATAGCAGACCCAAGCTGCAGTGACATATATGAGACTATCACAGTTTAAAAATGTTTAGCATGTTTGTTGATACATCTCCGCTTACTTTGCCTACAATCATACACCCACACACCGACACATGACTTGCCGGGACACCCAAACAGCACACATGACACGCACACACCGCTTAGCGACTCTCCCCCCTCCCCCCCTCCCACACAGGGCACAGAAGTGTCAGGAAAGAAGGAACACTAAGAGGACATGGGCTCAGAAATCCAGACAAGGGCCAGAACTGTGCCAAAAGCCAGAGCCCACACTAGCGACCATCTTACATAGATATCCCACTCACCAGAGGAGGAACCTACCCGGAAGATAACGTAGACACTAATAGGAATCATAGCCCCCCCCACCAGGTGAAGGCAATGCAATAGCAATGCCAACTCCCCCCTTACCTAAACCTAAATGACCTCGATCTAGCAAACATCACTGGCACACAAACCCCGCAGCACTACACGTGGGGGGGTCAACCGTCAACTACCCCTAACAGCGACCAATTCGTTGCAACCCAACAGACCACCATACCCATAAAAATGTGCACTACACTAACCCGACATAACTACTAAGCCATAATGTTACATGCGATGTTATCCACTGTATATGACCATGGTGTAAAAGTGTACACGTATGTTACATGCAAATCTGCACCAAAAATAAAGAATTATAAAAAAAATGTCTGTGCAGCTTGTAGTCGGTGAGAATCCTATTCCTAAAACCTATATTTATGCTTTTCATGCTCCTGGAATAACTGGATATAATCTCATAATTATAAATGTAGTGCAGACAGACACCCTAGGTATGCCTCTGAGTGGTAGTGAGTTATATGCTGAATTGCAAATTTGAGACCAAGATTAGAGAGTACAAATAAAATATCTGAATGTAAGACCTAAATTCTGCATGTCTGTCTTTTACAACGTAAAGGAACACTATAAGGTCAGGAATACAAACGTGTATTTCTAAGCCTATAGTGTTAAAAAAAACACATGTAGAGTTTCTGGCCCTTAAATAATAAGAAAACTTACCTTTTTTCCCAGCACTTCGCCCCTGATCTGCCTCATTGGCTGACATCAGTATTGATGATCTCAGCCAATCACAATGCTTTCCCATAGGAAAGCATTGTATTCGCTGATAACGTCAATACTGATTGTCAAACAAGGGGGTGGGGGTGGGGACAGGGCCAAACTCTTCCTTAGCCAATCAGCATATCCTCATAGAAATGTATTTAATCTATGCATCTCTATGGGGAAACTTCAGTGTCTCCATGCAGAGGGTGGAGACACTAAATGTCAGTCACACTGTGCAGCACTGCCCCAGGAAGCACCTCTAGCAGCCATCTGATCAGTGGCCAGTGAAGCTATCCCTAGGCTGTAATGTAAACACTGCATTTTCTCTGAAAAGATGCCGTTTACTGCAAAAAGCTTGAAGGGAATGATTATACTCACCAGAACAAATACATTACGCTGTAGTTATTCTGGTGACTATAGTGTTCCTTTAAAGTAGTAAATAAGCCCAGTAACTATTTACCAGTCAAAACGAATTTAACAATTCTTTTAACTGATAAAGCATAATCTTATTGAAACGCAATAGTATTAATGGGAGAAACACAATATTATCATAACCTATGATTTAGGGGAGATGTATTTAAGAGGCAGCTAGTAAGCAACCCATTGGCTATGTTTTTGAATGTTTATATGTCATAATCTCCAATCTTTCCCACAGTTAGGGGATACTAAGGGGAACTGACAGGTCTCAGATATTTTATCATGTTTACCTATCCTATATATTGTTAACATATGTAGTTGTGTGGTGTAAAAAATGAAATGTAGAATTCCACACCCCATTATCCTGCAAATGAACAAATTCCTAGCTATCTATCATTGTCATAAGCTCTGTTTTTCACCTAGGAGTCAGCACAGAGACAGCACACGAAGATAAGAGACCTTAGACTATGTTTCTATTTCTCCTCTTCATTTGCAATGTTTGCTCAGGCAAACTGAACTATGATGGATTATCAAGTCGTTTGCTAAATCTTTAAATTCACAGAAAACTCTGAAAATGTGATAAAATTCTATAAACAGATATCTAATGTTTAACTCCTTAAGGACACATGACATGTCATGATTCCCTTTTATTCCAGAAGTTTGGTTCTTAAGGGGTTAAACTTAATTTTAGACATTTTCCTGCTCTGTTACTAGCTTTCTAGACCCTGAAGGAGTCCAATGTATGTGACTTAGTTTAATTTACAGAGCAGCGGATAAAAACTTCTAAAGCAAGTTAACATCTAATTGAAATGTTTTTTTTCCATACAGCCTCTGACATTCACAGCCAGGGGAGGTGTGGCAAGGGCTGCATAAACAGAACAAAAGTGATCTAACTCCTAAATGACAGAGAATTAAGCAGTGTGGTTGTATGGGCATGATCTACACCAAAACTGCTTCATTAAAGGTACCCAGACCACTTCAGCTCATTGAAGTGGTCTAGGTGCAGTGCCCATAACAGTTTTACCTGTGGCTGTCTGACTGCCATGCATACGCATTTAACCCCGCTCCTCGCGGAAAAGAGCAGGGGACCGAGCCACGACCCAGCGCTGAGGATCATCGGCGCTGGTAAAAGGTAAGTAAAGTGGGGGCTGCGGTAGTGCCAGGAATACAGCTTTGTATTCCTGGCACAACAGTATCCCTTTCAAATTCCAATACAAAGACCAGTGATTTTAACAATTCCCACCCATCCTATAAAAAGAGCACGCCAATGTTAAAAAAAAAAATATATATATATATATATATATACACATTTTACATACATTCCTTTAACAATTTAGTATACACACCCAAAATTAAACATGCTTTTTTTGCATTTTTTTTTTTTTTTTAGGGAGAATATGAAGTTTATTTGCAATAGCTGCAAGCCATGTTCTTGACCTGTCAGAGGTCTCATTCATACTTCTTCTGAATTGTAGTGCAGCTTAAAAAGTGTTGTGTTCATTACGTCTTAGGCTAGTGTGCCTCCTGCTTCTGGAGCTAAGAGAAGCAGAAGAAAACCAGCTCTCTGGTTGAATGTCTGGGAGATGTGGCAGCAGTATTTTATAAAAGTTAAAAATTGTATTGAACTTGCTACTTTTTATAACTTGGAGAAAAAAAAGAGCACAATCCGCCTGCATACAGAACTGAAAGGGAGGGAGGGAGGGAGGGAGAGAGGGAGGGAGGGTGGGTGGGTGTCAGGAACTATACTAAACTCAATTATCTCCAGGCACAGAAAACACACATTTTAACAACATCCCGATAGTACCCCCTAAACACATGGAAACCCCACAAAATTCACATCCCCTGATAGCTCCGATCAGGGGAACCAACATATCCAAAAATCCCTCAGATCGGTTTAGGGGTTTGAGATTTCCATGGAAGTCATTATTTTGACCGACCGTGCACATGGTCATATGCCTAAAAAAGTTACAGGGAATCAGGGCTTACGGTCGGTCTCTCTTTCTGGAGTACAAAAGTACATAAGTCACATGAACTGAGTCTTTTAAAGTGCATTTGGCAAGGTATATTGCAGGGCCGGAGGCAGGAGGCTGGCAAGCAGATTCCACCAGGAGCCCGTGGCGAGGTTCTGTTTGCCACATATTTCTCCCCTCCCCCCCCCCCCCCAAGAGAAGACTAACCAGGTACCTGACCTGCTGTCGGTCTGAACCTACTTTAGTCGAGCAGCACACCCAACAACAAGTAGTTGACCTGGTGACCTCCGGTGCCTGGCTCTGTCCTATATGTCCAAGGCTGCTGAGTGGGCATCCGTCACCCCTGGTTTCTCCCAGGCATGGGGTTGTGGGTACATGGTGGGCAGAGGCAGGGCCGGACTGAGGATACAAAGCAGCCCTAGGGGAACAAAAGTGAGTAAAAACACTTTTTAAACACACACCATGACAGACACACACATTTCTTGACATTCAGACACTCACATACCATGACAGACACACACTTCTGGACAGACACACACACTTCTTGACAGACACACACATACCATGACACAGACAGACCATGACACAGACACACACACTAACACATAATATAGCTACCTGTGGGCGACTGGACATGAGTCTTGCAGGACAGACAACTGGGTCAGGTGTGCTGGCGGCCGCAGGGGGAGCTGGCTCCTGGCTGTTCCGGTGGCCGCAGGGGGGAGCAAGCTCCTGGTTGTTCCGGTGGCCGCAGGGGGGAGCTGGCTCTTGGCTGTTCCGGCGGCCGCAGGGGGGAGCTGGCTGTGTTGGCTCTGCTCCCCCGACCACGCGCGCTTCTTAAAGGGACACTCCAGGCACCCAGACCACTTCTGCACATTGGAGTGGTCTGGGTGCCAACTCCCACTACTCTTAACCCTGCAAGTGTAATTATTGCAGTTTTTTATAAACTGCAAAAATTACCTTGCAGGGTTAACTCCATTTCTAGTGGCTGTCTACTAGACAGCCACTAGAGGGCACTTCCTGGTTCCACGCTGTGTGAGGACCTCCAGCGTTGCTTATTTCCCCATAGGAAAGCATTGAAATGCATTTTCAATGCTTTCCTATAGGGAGCGCTAATGCGCATGCGTGGCATTGCCGCGCATGCGCATTAGGTCTCCCCGGCCGGTGGGCGGGATCAGTCTCGCCCACCGGCTGACGCAGTCAGAAGGAGGAGAGGCGCGGAGGGAGAAGCAGCGACGTGGGACATCGTCACTGCCTCAGGTAAGTTACTGAAGGGGTTTTCACCCATTCAGCAACAGGGGATTGGGGGGTGGGAGGGAGAGGGGATCTGCAATGCCAGGAAAACGGATAGTTTTCCTGGCACTGGAGTTTCCCTTTAATGAGACCAGGGCTCTCATTAAGTAGCGCGTGCGGGCGGGGGAGCAGAGCCAGCACAGCCAGGAGCCAGCTCCCTCCCCTGCGGCCGCCTGAACAGCCAGGAGCCAGCTCCCCCCTGCAGCCGCAGGTGCCGACGGCCCACCGGGAAATTTCTCTGCCCCGTAGCCAGCGTTGCAGCTGGGTAGGTCAGTGGGTTGTCAGGTTCCAGAACAAATGGACCGGTAGGGCAGGGGCCAGTGATACTCTGTCTGGTGAGCATTGCTTCTGCTGCAGGGGCCTGCTGGGCGTCAGGCTCAACAATACTGGGACAGGTACGGCAGAGGCCAACTGCGCTCTGCCCTGGTGCCAGCTCTTCTTCTGGGATGGGGTTAGTGAAGACTACCATCCCATCCACTATCTCCAGAGCTGGGGTGGGCATCTGTCTCCTCTCCTCTGGGGAAGTTGGACCAGTTGTCTCCACCATCAGGGGCTCCCTGTGTAGTGGGAAAAAGGGGCTGTCTCCTCTCCCGGTACCTCCGGCTACCGCTGGGAAGGGGGACCAGTTGTCCTCCCCTCCAGTAAAGTCAGCTGCAGTTGGGGATCTGGGCCGACTGCCCAGCATCCCTGTAGGGCCCATGGGGAGACCTTGGTCCCATCTCCACCTGTCAGTTGGGGTTCCCCCCCAGGACCAGTCTATAAGGTCCCCCTGTAATTGGGAAGAGGGACCAGCTGTCTCCTCTTCCGGTATCTACGGCTGCCGCTGGGGAGAGGGATCGTTTGTCTCTTCTCCCTGTAAGGTAAGCTGCAGCTGGGGAGTAGGACTGACTGTCCCTACTCCCGGTAGCTTCGGCTGTGGTTGGGGATCTGGGCCGGCTGCCCAACATCCTTGTAGGGCCGGTGGAGAGACCTCGGTCCCATCTCCACCTGCCGACTGGGGGTCTTCCCAGGACCAGTTTATGTAATCCCCTACTTCTGGAGCTGGTAGTGAAGCAGGGGATAGCTCGGCCAGGTCTCCCCAGCTGTAGGGTTGTAGGTCTGGGTCTGCCACCCAGCTCTCCTGCTCTCCCTGCAGGGTATATTGGGTTTGAATTGAGCAGAGCAGGTGTTTGTAATTCTGCTCTAGCTCCCACCCAATTGTCACCAGTGATGTGAGGTCTTGTCTCACCTCGTTAGCTGTATGCATGCCTTCCCTGTATTCATAGATGTCCCAGAATCGTGACTTTCACAAACTTCCGAACTCCGGTTCTGCCTCCCACAACAGGCCAGGGCCATTGTAATCCTCACCCTCTGGCCTGTCGTGCTTAGCCATCCAGAGGGCATGCCGAACCACATACCACCATAGTGCCTGGTATGCAACGTCTAGCCAGAGCACCTTCCATACCAAGCTCTCGAGCTCTGTCACCTACTCCTCCAGGGGCTGCTCCCCAGGAGAGGCATTCGCAGGGCCACTCACATCTGCAACCGCTGCTCTTCACTGGAGAGACTCTCGCTCCACCAATGCTGTACACCCTCCAGGGCCTCATACCAGATGTCTTTCCAGGATCATTCTCCACCTCGTATGCAAACGCTGTCCGGAGACTAACTGGTTCCATACCGCTCTAGACAGGGGCACTGTACGAATACTAGCATTGGCCTCAATTTGTGATTATCCAAATACGGTGTCTCCAAGATGCTTCTCCTCTCGCTTGGAAGCCATCCCACCTCTGCCAACCAGATGTGGTAGACCGCCTGGCACCCCGACTGGGTGCCTCCGCCAATCTATGCTTCCTAGTGCTCATGAGTACTCCAAGCACTCCATCAGACACCATAACCACCGTAAACCTCGCAGCCAGCGTAACAGCTTGGTTGGGGTCTCGCTGTCCTCCACCCATCCTGGACTTAAGACCAGGATTCAGCTTCCAGTGGGTTGACCTCTCCTAGTCCAGAGAGTAGAGCAGGGTGCTCTGCTCTTACAAGAGCAAGTGATTATAACTCAGGGATGTATAGTGATATAGCAATCCCCAGAGTAGAAACAGCTGTTCCCCCCACACATGAGATGAGACTCAATGTTGAGGGTAAGCAGGAACTCTTTAGTGGCAGCCACAACTGGCCTTATATGCAGGACCCCATGCAAGGGGCACTCTCCTCTGGACCTGAGAGTAGACTACAGTAAAAACATACAAACAATTACATTGGCTCTCAGGTCCAAGACACTCCCACACAAAACAAGATAAACCCTCCCCTGTTCCTGGGAGATAATTGAGTCAGGAACTGTACTAAACTCGCCAAGCACAGAAAACACACATATTAACAACATTCCAAAAGTACCCCCAAAACACATGTAAATCCCACAAAAGTTACATCCTCTGATACCCAACATATCCAAAAAATCACCCAGATTGGTTCAGGAGTTCGGGATTTCCATGGAAGTCATAATTTTGACCGACCGTGCACATGGTCCTATGCCCAAAACAGTTCCAAGGAATCAGGGCTAACGGTCAGTCTCTCTTTCTGGAGTACAAAAGTACATACTTCACATGAACAGAGCATTTTAAAGTGCCTTTGGCAAGCTATATTGCAGAGTCCATAGTCCAGAGGCAGGAGGCTTGGAAGCAGGCTCCTCCAGGAGCCTGTGGCGAGGTTCTGTTCACCACAAAAATGTACTTGCCTTAAATTCTGCAGCCTGTTGGACTTGCATTGGCGGCACCATCTGAGATCAGCACTGACGATGTCAACCAATCGAATGCTTCCCTATAAGGAAACAGTTGTAGGCTTTGCGCATGTGCAGCAAATTGCCGTGTTGAGCCAATAATTCACAGGTGAATCGCTTCTAGTGGCTACAAAACAGCAATGTTTTACATTGGAGGGTAATGGTCTGAGTGCTTTCAGTGTCCCTTTTAAGGTGTGTGTGTGTATAATTCTGTTTGAACGTCACAATGAGAAACAAAATACAGAGAACATTTTGATCTTTAACCCCTTAAGGACACATGACATGTGTGACATGTCATGATTCCCTTTTATTCCAGACATTTGGTCCTTAAGGGGTTAAACACTCACTAACTGACGTAACAAGGGGGATTGACACTCACACATATGCCCAGGAACTACACTGGCACACAAATTGATCTGCTAGGACCCGATGGATGGATATATCTGAGGATGTACTGAAAACTAAATTAAACTCTCACTTGTATATATGCAGGTTTTTATTCACTAAACCAGGAATTGACCAGGGCATTGCAAAATATAGACCAAAATCAGCAAGATAGATAAATAGTAGATATAGAAAGTTTCTCAATAAGTAGAAGCATTTACAGGCTTTAAATGAAGACTATAGTGTTAGGAATACAAATGTGGATTCCTAATACTTTAGTCTCCTAGTCACCGTATAGGTGAACCCCTGCTTCTGTAAGGACTAAAAAGGTAGTTTACTTTTCTCCTCCACTACTCTTTCTATGGCCGAGTCTGTCTTCTTGGCTGAGATCTTCAATCACGATGATCTCCACCAATCCTATAAATTCCCATAGGAAAGCCTTTGGAGGTTAGTGTGCATGTGTAGCAAAATGCCCCGATGGTCTCTATAAGTTTTACTTGACTGTACTAATGAGATGGTCTCTATACATTTTACTTGACACTACTAATTCAATGGTCTCTATAAGTTTTACTTGACTACTAATCCAATGGTCTCTCTACGTTTTACTTGACTGTACTAATCAGATGGTCTCTATGAGTTTTACTTGACACTACTAATCCGATGGTCTCTCTACGTTTTACTTGACTTTACTAATCAGATGGTCTCTATGAGTTTTACTTGACACTACTAATCCGATGATCTCTCTAAGTTTTACTTGACTGTACTAATGAGATGGTCTCTATGATTTTACTCGGCTATAGACGCTGTTAGTATGACCGCTACTAGAGGCATTTTAACCCTGTCATTGCTGCCGAACTGAAAATTGAGTGGAGGGGGGCATGGCACCCAGACCATTTCATTGAGATGAAGTGATCCGAGTTTCTCTCTTGTGTCCCTTTAATGTGAAAATACATATTTTAATTGAATTAATACAGTATCCAATGATTGACATTTCAGACTGTCATACACTTTTTTTTACCCCATGATTAAATAATCCCTACATGGTGCAGTTACAAAACTAAATACGGTAAGTGGAAATAAACTTAGGAAATTGCTTACCATTCACTTATTTTTATTAAAATCACCCCCTCAAACCTCAGGGTCTAGGATGGTAAATGGAGAGTTAAACAAATTCAGTTTTTATCAAAAGTTCTTGCAGCTGCTGAGATAGTATGGGAGTTTTACATCTGCTTATTCTGTCCAAGTTTTGACAGCAATCATAGACAATGAGTGGGGGATGGGTTTTGCTGTCTGTCATTGCCATCAACATATGCCCAGAGTTGTATGAACCATAAGGAAGTAAAAATTCCTCATTATCTGGATGGTAGCAGAGGGACCAGGCTTTGGGATTCCATAGAACCCCTTACTGTGTGGTATAATTACAACCTCAGTCAAAAAGGTAGAGCACTTTAAAGCAAATCACTCACCTCCCAGGGTACAGCATGAAACCTATGTGGGTAAATTATAAATAAAGTGTAATATGTTAAACAATCCAAAGTGGCTGGTAGTGCAATTGAATAGACTCACATGGTCCTTGTGAGGTTCATCTCCATGTGAGTGTATTCAATTGCACTACCACCTACTTTGGATTGTTTAACATATTACACTATATTTATAATTTACCCCCGTAGGTTTCATGCTGTACCCTGGGGGGTGAGTGATTTGATCCCATTGTACAGCGTTACAGAATTTGCTGGCGCTATATATATCATAAAATAATTTGCCTTAAATCGCTCCACCTTTTTGACTGGGGTTAGTTTTTAGACCACACACTTGATACATTGTTTTTATCTACGTTTATGTTAAGGAGTGAGAAACTTGCACAGAGGTGGTAGCAGCACATTATTGTTTGTATTTGTTTTAAGCGCCTGTATACACAAAATATTTACTATTGTTACAATGGTTATATGTTGCCTGGAGTGTAGTTTTAAGAAAATCTGTGTCTTTATCATGATTTGTTGATGTGATTGATTGAAAACCTTATTCAAAACACATGAAAGATATCATAGGCGTGCGCAGCCTATTGCATTAGGGTGTGCACCCTATATCACAAACACACGGCGCATGTGTATATATGTATATGTAATATATATCTGTGTGTATATGTAATATATATCTACATACATACATCCATATACACACACACACATACACTGCTGTGTATGTGTGTGCTGCTCGTGTGCTGTGTGAGGGTGCTGGTAGTGTGCTATGTGGGTGAGGGTGTTTGTGTGTGTGTTTGTTAGGGTCCTGTTACTGTGCTGTGTGAGGGTGCTGTGTGTGTGAGGGTGCTGTTTGTGTGATGTGTGCGTGTGATGGTGCCGTTTGTGTGATGTGTGTGGGTGTCGTGTATTTGTGAGGGTGCTGTTTGTGTGTGTTTGTGAGGGTGCTGTTAGTGTGCTGTGTGTGAGGGTGTTGTGTGTTTGTGAGGGTGCGGTTAGTGTACTGTGTGTGTGAGCATGCAGGCTGTATGTTTGGAGGGATTGTGGAGGTGGGGGCAGATTAGTAAATATCCCCCCTCCCTACCTTATATAGGGAGGGGGGATCCTTGCTGCCATGTGCCATCCCTGGTGGTCCAGTGGAGAGTGAACTCTAGCCTGCGGGGCTAGAGTTAACTCTCACGAGATCTGAGTGTTGCCGTGGCAATGCTCAGATCTCGTGAGAGGAACCTGGCGGAGCTGCTGTCTAGAGCTCCCCGGGTCCTCTACTGCCTCCCTCCATGTTGCTGTGGGCTGGTGAGGTAGATCTTTGATCTCCCCGCCAGCCCATGGAGGCTTAGAGCAGAGCCGGCACTCAGATAGCGCCAACTCTGCGTGAGCCGACAGGGGAGATCCGGAGATCTCCGGTGAAGTCCGGGGGAATAAAGTGTGGGAACTCTTTTCCCACCTCCCAAAAAAAATAATATACACGTGTGTGTGTGTGTGTGTGTGTGTATGTATGTATATATATATATATATATATATATATGCGTGCACACACAGACTGACACATACACAGACACACATATATACGCGTGCACACACACACATTCACAGACACCCACACACCTACAGACACACACCCATACACACACACACTCACAGACACACACACTCTCAGACACACACCTACATTCACAGACACACTTACAGACACACATACATACATTCACAGACACACTCACTCACAGACACACACACACAGACACACACACATACATACATTCAAAGACACACTCACTCACAGACACACAGACACATACACACATTCACTCACAGACACATACACACAGACACACACACATTCACAGACACACTCACTCACAGACATATACACACAGACACACACACACATACATACATTCACAGACACAATCACTCACAGAAACATACACACGGACACACACACATGCATACATTCACAGACACAATCACTCACAGACACATACACACAGACACACACACACAATCACTCACAGACACACACATACATTCACAGACACACTCACTCACAGACACATACACACACATACATACATTCACAGACACAATCACTCACAGACACATACATACAAATTATTATTTTTTAATTAAAAAAGTCCACCCAGCCTCCCTACCTGGAGTGCTGGCGTGGACTTGTCCCTGGGGTCCAGTGGGTCGGTCAAGCGCCGGTCTCCACTCAGCCGCGGCGAGGGAGCTGTGTGCTCTCTGCTCCATCTCGCCGCGCGGGCTGTCTGCTGTAGCTGGGAGCCGGAATATGACGTCATATTCCGTCTCCCAGCATCAGCAAACAGCGCGCGGCGAGAGAAAGCAGAGAGCACACAGCTCCCTCGCCGCGGCTGAGTGGAGACCGGCGCTTGACCGACCCCAATGACAGGGGGAACATAGGGTGAGGAAGGGGGAGCTGAGTGCCTGCAGGAACAGCGTTCCTGCTCAAATAAAAGTGCAGGAACGCTGTTCCTGCAGGACTCAATACATAGGCGTGCCACGGGGATTAGGGTGTGCCCAGGCACACCCGGCACACCCCGTGCGCACGCCTATGAAAGATATCCAAACTGGTAGCGTCTCTCGATATACCGTATATACTCGAGTATAAGACGACCCGAATATAAGCCGAGGCCCCTAATTTTACCCCAAAAAACTGGGAAAACTTATTGACTCGAGTATAAGACTAAGGTGGAAAATGCAGCAGCTACTGGTAAATTTCTAAATAAAATTAGATCCTAAAAAAGTTATATTAACTGAATATTTATTTACAGTGTGTGTATATAATGAATGCAGTGTGTGTGTGTATGAATGCAGTGTGTATATGAATGCTGTGTGTGTATGCAGTGTGTGTATGAATGCAGTGTGTATATAATGAATGGAGTGCAGTGCGTGTATATGAGTGCAGTGCGTGTATATGAGTGCAGTGTGTGTATAATGAATGCAGTGCAGTGTGTGTATGAGTGCAGTGTGTATGCAGTGTGTGTGTGAGTGCAGTGTGTATATAATGAATGCAGTGTGTATGTATGAATGCAGTGCAGTGTGTGTATATGAGTGCAGTGTGTGTGTATGAGTGCAGTGTGTGTGTATGAGTGCAGTGTGTATATAATGAGTGCAGTGTGTATATAATGAGTGCAGTGTGTGTATATGAGTGCAGTGTGTATATAATGAATGCAGTGCAGTGTGTGTATGAGTGCAGTGTGTATGCAGTGTGTATGCAGTGTGTGTATGAATGCAGTGTGTGTATATGAGTGCAGTGTGTGAGTGCAGTGTGTATATAATGAATTGAGTGCAGTGTGTGTATGTGTGTATGTATGCAGTGTGTATGAATGCAGTGCAGTGTGTGTGAGTGCAGTGTGTGTGTGTGTGTGTGTGAGTGCAGAGCATTGGTGGGGGTGGGCATTTTATTAATTATTATTGTAATATATATATATTTTTTAATGTTATTATTTTTTTTTTTTTTTTTTATTATTATTTTTTTTTTCGTCCCCCCTCCCTGCTTGTTAGCTGGCCAGGGAGGGGGGCTCTCACTCCCTGGTGGTCCAGTGGATGGGCTGTAGGAGCGGGGCTGTCAGGAAGCTGTAACTTACCTTCACCGCAGCTCCTGTCAGCTCCCTTCTCTCTCCTCCGTCCGTGCAGCTCCCAGGTCAGCTCCCTCTGCAACTCTCGCGGCCGCGCGGAGCGTTGCCACGGTAACCCGTGGCAACGCTCTGACCCCGCGGCTCTCGCGAGAGTTGCAGAGGAAGCTGACCTGGGAGCTGCACGGACGGAGGAGAGAGAAGGGAGCTGACAGGAGCTGCGGTGAAGGTAAGTTACAGCTTCCTGACAGCCCCCGGTCCTTGTCTGTATTATGGCAATGAAAATTGCCATAATACAGACAACTGACTCGAGTATAAGACGAGTGAGTGTTTTTCAGCACAAAAAATGTGCTGAAAAACTCGTCTTATACTCGAGTATATACGGTATATGTTATGTCATGCATTGGAGTAACTTCATCTCATTTGATTTATATTTGTCACCAGTAGGAGGTGCTGCTCAGTAGCTCACCATGGTCCTTAAATGAAACTGTTATGTTGTTTCTAATTTATAGTCTTTTAAAAGATCTTATAATTGTAGATTATGCTAACGGAGTGTACCTATAACCTTAATTTTAGTAATGACAGGCGAAAAATAGAGGTGGTTCCCTGGTGGGCCTCTCTGAACCCTCTGCATCCTCATCCTGTGTTGGGGACATGCCCGCGTTAATACCTCTAGAGGAGGTTGGGTGAGCATTTTTGACAGGGCTTCTTCCACCGCCGCTGCCACTGCAGCGTCAATCATGGACTGGAAGTCCTGGGTTCGTGGTGACGTGTCGCTCTTCCTCTTATTGGTTGGTATCTGTGGAGGAGAGGACATGGTCGTCCTGCCGTGCTTCCCCCGTTAGTACAATCGGGGTATGCCGACTAGGTGATGTGCCAACCACTAATGTTCCCACACTGGTATAAATGACATTAAGGGGGGAATTCGCCCCTCGGTGCCGGTCGTAGAGAGCGGCTAGAGTGTCAGGGAGCGGAGCCTTGAATTAAGGGGGAGACGCTGGAAGCCTCCAGTACTGCAGGGTATACACTGTGTGATTCCAGTGGGAAGGTACCAAGCAAGCGGGACAGATTCGCCTGTGTGTCAGAGGATACCCAGAAAGGGTTATGGTACCGGTAATGTTCTAGCCACCTTCACTAAAGGCTAATCCGGAGAGTACTACAGGGTCCTCCCCTGGGTATGTAGTGGCAGTCCAGGCAGCAAAAGGGTTAGGCACATGCAAGCTTAAGATAGATGTGTTGTTAGCAGATGGTACAAACAATGTAAATCAAAGTCCTTACTTGTTGGTGAAGGCACACAGTGGGGCAATACAATGCCTGTGTGGAGTAGGGATTTCCTGGAGTCAGCACAGAGTGTCTCAGGTCTGGCAATATTAGTTAGTATAGATGCCAGCAGACCATCTGAAAGGGGAAAAATATTGGCGCCGTGAGTATCGCGGCCCGTGAGAAAATAAAATGGTTGTCGCATACGGGGACCCGCCAAGACTCCCGCGGTCCGTGTGAGCGGCAGGTAAAACACACCCGCGATTCCCACCACCTGCCCACCACCCTACCCTGCAGAAACCGAGCCGCGAGCGGCATGGGACCGGCAAAACTACCTTCATGCGTGAAAACTTTTTGCCGCGGATAGGAAGGCCAGGCCAACCGCCCGGACAGGCAGGGATAGAGAGACAGAAGGAGGAAATGTAGCCGGACAAGGGACAGAGGTGCAAACAGTGATTAAATAATAGTAATAGATAATAGATAGCAATTAGCAAAGGTAAATCCAAATCATAAGGTAAAATGTAAGAGAAGCAATACTCTGACCTGTACTCTAGCTGGAGCAGCAAAGGAAGAGGAAGAGGCAGGCACCACAGAGACATATGTAGAAATGTTTCTTGATTCTGATTGGTTAAAACTTTTGATTGATCTGTGCTGCTGGAGTTGTTTAGTAAAGAAAGATTATGCAAACACGAAGCCTCCTCTCATGTGGTAAAATTTCAACTATACGTTGTCCTAGCCGGCTCCTGCACTATGACTGTCTAAAAAAGCGCCAGAATGCAATGAACCATGGATCACCAAGGAAGGATTTCTAGTGAGCCGTTTAGAGAGATATTGTGGTGGAATCTCGGTAAAAATAAATTTAGTAGGCCGAGATTACCACGTGGCATGCGTACGTGCATATGCTGACGTATCAGTCGGTTGGTTGCACGAGGCAAGATACGATCAGTAGTGTACGGAGCATGTGCAAGAATACCGGATGTAGTATTCCCCTCCTCCATTGTGCTGGACAAGCCATGCGGTCAAGCAGGAAGTTAATTCTTATTTGTTTTGATTGGTTAAGAGAATGTGCGGGTGGAGCTTAATATGGGAGGAGTTATGTGCCTATATAAGGAGCCTGCACTATTGTCCGGGGCTCAGAACTTGTTGTATTTTGGTGACATTAGTCCCTCTGAGTCCCGATCGGTGAACCGAATAAAGAATCTCTTCCTTCCTGAAGAAACCTGTGTCCATCTCTCTGTGCTTGGCTTCCGTCAGTTTCTCCGGTATCATTTGGTGCATTGGCCGGGAAGCTCATCGTTCAACGGTAGCTGAGAAGCAGAGGCATGAGACGGTCTACTTTGCCCACGTTCTCTACGGCTGCACCCCTGAACTTCTGCGTGGACCTCCTTTCGTCTCGGCGCCACTGGTCTGTTGTCCAGGAGATCATCGGCCTCTACGTAGTAAGTGCTGGGGTGTCCCCGTCGATGAGTGTGAACTCAGGTTCAGGAACGAGGAGGTAAGACGACCGCTGTTTTAGACGGCGGACCCACTAGGGGTATACCGATTGTGCGGTAGGCCCATAAGGGGTTAATCTGTGTATGGAATCTGTCCCCTCTGTCGGAGGGAAGGAGCGAAGGCGCACCGCTCAATTGAACGCTCTTTAGTAAGACCGTTTAATTTGGTTTGGAGTTAGGCGGGGTTCTGTGTAAATAGCCCTAGCCGGACACCGGTGTCTTGTCTAGACTAGCATTCTAGGGTGTACAATTTGTTCGCTAGGTCGGAGGGACCGGGAGACTAAGCGGCGTCTGTGTAAATTCGGTCCGCTAGATCTCAACCTATCTTGGCTAAGTGGGAAGGCGTGTAAATTTGGAACCCACTAGACTTTTGATAGAGTAGATAGACTAAAAGGGTTCTGTTGTAAATTCCGCCCTCTAGTTCGCTATATGTGGTGCTTGGGCAGTGTGGCTAACCAAAACGGATGTAGATAGTTTTAGGTAGTCCATCAGGGTACTGGCCAATAGATTAGTTGGGATTGTATATGTGTTAAAGATTGTTTAGTAGCGTGTATATCTTGTTCATAGGCGTGCGCACGGGGTGTGCCGGGTGTGCCTGGGCACACCCTAATCCCCGCGGCACGCCTATGTATTGAGACCGGCAGGGGAGATCTCAGGATCTCCCCTGTCGGCTCATGCAGAGCCGGCGCTATCCGAGCGCCGGCTCTGCTCTCAGCCTCCCTCCTCACCGACCCACAGGCAGGGAGGGAGGCAGGAGAGGACCCGGGGAGCTCAACCAGCAGCTCCGCCGGGTTCCTCTCGCAAGATCTGAGCGTTGCCGCAGCAACGCTCAAATCTCGCGAGAGTGAACTCTAGCCCCGCAGGGTAGAGTTCACTCTCCACTGGACCACCAGGGATGGCGGTAGCATGGTCCCCCCTCCCTACATAAGGTAACAAGGGAGGGGGGATATTAACTAAACGGCACCTCACCTCCACTGGACCACCAGGGAAGGCAGCAGGAACAAGAATCCCCCCTCCCTACATAAGGTAACAAGGGAGGGGGGATATTGAGTCATGTACCCCCACCTCCACCCCCCACAATCACCTACACACATACAGCACACAGCACACAGCACCTACACACATACAGCACCTTCACACAGCACACACACACACATACAGCACCTTCACACATACAGCACCTACACACATACAGCACCTACACACACACAGCACCTTCACACATACAGCACCTACACACATACAGCACCTACACACATACAGCACCTACACACATACAGCACCTACACACACACAGCACCTACACACATACAGCACTCACACATACAGCACCCACACACACAGCACCTATACACATACAGCACACACACACACATACAGCACCCACACACACATACAGCACCCACACACACATACAGCACCCACACACACATAGAGCACCCACACACATACAGCACCCTCACACAGCGCACACACACACATACAGCACCCACACACACAGCACCTACACACATGCAGCACACACATACAGCACACAGCACCCATACAGCACCTACACACACACATATAGCACCCCCACACATACAGCACCCACACCCACATACAGCACCCACACACATACATAACACTCACAGCACCCACACACACACAGCACCCACACACATACAGCGCCCTTACACACACACAGCGCCCTTACACACACACAGCGCCCTTACACACACACACACACACAGCACCCTTACACACACACACACACACACACAGCAGTGTGTGTGTGTGTGTATAAATATATATATATATATATATATATACACACACATACATATACACGCGGCGTGTGTTTGTGCTTTAGGGTGCACACCCTAATGCAATAGGCTGCGCACGCCTATGATCTTGTTAGATAGCGTGAGCGCTGCCGTCTAGCGAGAGTGTTAATAGTGTGTAGCTGTATTATAGTGCACGGTACCATAACCCTGTATATTTACTGACACTGTATATAAGTACTAATAATTGTCGTCTATTGCATGTCTAACACCATAACCAATAATAATTGTATTGTGACCTTAAATTGTACTTTGACCTATGCTAACCGTACTGTAACTGCTGTTTGTAAAGACGATGTTACTGGGGTATGTTATAGACGGGTAATTCATATATAGGGAATTATAGCGTGGGTGACTGTATAGTTTCGCCAAAGGGCATAATATCGATTACTTAGTGACTGGTGTAACAGCTGTGTGTGTACGGGAATTCCCTGAGTGTTTTTATTGTGTTATTGTGTACGTTTCACTTGGTAACTGTACCATGTGGTGCTGTTGCCGAAGGAACGGGTGTGACTGTTGAATAGAGTGTGTGTATAGCATTCGTTGTCAACGTCGCTCCATTGATAAGTATGGGCGCGTCGGAGTCGACGATTTTGGATCCCTTAGGTTGTATGATAAAGAATTTTAAAAAGGGATTCACAGTATGTGATTTTGGGGTTAAAATGTCTCCTGCACGTTTGATCACTTTGTGCACTAGGGAATGGCCTACTTTGGTTGCGGCATGGCCGCCACGTGGCAGTTTAGATCCAAATCTGGTACAGCGTGTACACGTGGCTGTATCAGGTAGGCCTGAACTTTACGGACAGTTTCCATACATTGATTGTTGGAGGCAGGCCGTAAACGACTCGCCAAGATGGGTCCGAATATGCCACGAGGAGCAATGTCGCCTCATGGTGGCCAGGACTCGGTTGTCCACTAGGGCCATGGTTACGCCCATTTTGGACACGCCCCCTGAGTCCGAGATCCCTATGCCGCCCCCTTATTTCTCTGCAAGGGGAAGTGATACAAGTACAGGAAGTTCCACACCCCCTCCCCCGTTGTCCCCATCTACTTCCTCCTCCAGCTCAGAATCCATCCCACTCGTTACTAAACCTCCCCTTCCGGTACCAACCCCCGTTAAACCCATATATCCTGATTTGGCGCCAATTCAAGCTTCCGGTCAGGCTTCCTCTAGCCCGGCTCGGAATATTCTATTCACCGACCTTCCCCACGATAAAGCTTCTACATCCTCATGCCTTACTACCCCTCGACCGGAACCCCTAACCGACGCCCCTCAACGAAGCCCTGTACTAACCCGACAACTGACCGGTACCCAAAAACCTAAAAATGATCAGATGCCACTTCGTTTGAATCCCGGGTCAGCATACCTAAATGATGTAGGTCAAATGGTGTATGCTGACCCAGTCTTCGTATATGTCCCATTCACGACTACCGATCTCCTAAATTGGAAGACCCACAATTCCTCGTATACTGAAAAACCACAAGCCATGACCGACCTGTTCACCTCGATAGTCCAGACGCATAATCCAACTTGGGCTGATTGCCAGCAATTATTAATGACATTGTTTAACAACGAGGAGAGGACTAGGATAAACCAAGCGGCCATTAAAGCGCTGGAGGAAGAAGCCCGTACTTTAAACCAAGCAAATCCAGCAGCATGGGCCGCAACTCATTATCCTAATGCTGATCCCGACTGGGATGTTAATGGCGCAGATATGGTTCATCTAAAAGCCTATAGAGACGCTATAATTGCTTGCATGAAAGCCGGAGGGAAGAAAGCCATAAATATGTCGAAGACGGTTGAGGTGATTCAGAAAAGTGATGAAGCGCCTAGTGTCTTTTATGACCGATTATTGGAGGCATACCGCTTGTATACCCCCTTTAATCCGGAAGACACTGAGAATTCCCGAATGGTAAACTCTGCCTTTGTCAGCCAAGCCTACGGAGATATTAAGCGCAAGCTACAAAAGTTAGAAGGGTTCGCAGGAATGTCCATCACCCAACTAATGGAGGTAGCGAATAAGGTGTATATGAATAGGGAATCAGAAAGTAAGAAAGAGGAAGAGCGCAAGATGCGTAAAAAGGCGGATATGCTAGCGGTAGCGATCGCAGGTGTAGATAGACGGGGCCCAGATAGAGGCGATAGTAGGTGGAATAGGGAACCCCTGAGTAGGAATCAGTGCGCGTATTGTAGAGAAGAAGGGCATTGGAGAAGCGAGTGTCCAAAAAGAGAGCAGTACGAGAGAGACCCACCCAGGGCAGGTTATGGAAACTTTAGAGGTAGAGCGAGAGGTAGAGGAGGTCCCAGAGGGAGTAATAGTAATAACAGAGGAAGTGTAAGAGAAGACAGATACTATCCCGCAGCGCAAAGGTCCCGCGATAGAGAAGATAGGGACTTTGTAGGATTGGCTGACACGGTCATGGAGGACTATTGATACCGACCGGGCTCCATCCCCCTTGGTCGAGCGGAGCCTATGGTCGATGTGTCAATAGGGGGAAAAAGGAGTGCATTCATGATTGACTCTGGTGCTGAACATTCGGTGGTGACTGACCTAGTTGCTCCTCCATGGAAGAACTATTACTGTAATAGGAGCAACTGAAAGAAGTGCTGCAAAACCGGTTCTTAAAAGTCGACAATGTGCATTGGGAGGCCACATAGTAAAACATCAATTCCTTTATATGCCTGAATGTCCAGTCCAATTGCTGGGACGTGATTTGCTATCAAAATTACAAGCGCAGATAACGTTCCTACCAAATGGAACAACATCCTTAAAGTTTAATGGACCTTCAGGTACTATGACATTATCTGTACCAAAGGAAGAAGAGTGGCGACTATATACAGCGTTGACTAGCCAAAACCCTAAGAGTGATGAATCCTTATTCAACATACCAGGAGTTTGGGCAGAGAACAACCCACCAGGACTGGCCCGCAATATTCCACCCATTTGAATTGAACTAAAACTTGGGGTTTATCCAGTGAGCCTACGGCAATATCATATCCCGCAGAAGGCCAAGAAGAATATTCAATCTTATCTGGATAAGTTCATACGGTATGGTATCCTAAAATTCTGTACTTCCCCCTGGAACACCCCATTGCTGCCTGTTCAAAAGCCCGGTACAGATGAGTATCGCCCTGTGCAGGACTTGAGAGCAGTCAATGATGCGGTTGTAAGTATACATCCAGTTGTGCCCAATCCGTATAACCTGCTTGCTTTAATTCCGGGCGGGGCTACCTATTTTACAGTCTTAGACCTCAAAGATGCCTTCTTTTACCTCCGAATTGCCGCAGAAAGCCAATGTATCTTCGCTTTCCAATGGGAAAATGCTGTAACGGGCTCGAAACGCCAGATGACTTGGACAAGACTGCCCTGAGGGGTTTAAAAATTCACCTACCCTATTTGGTTCAGCTCTAAGTCAAGATTTACTGGATTTCAAGTCCATCCCAGGAGAGTGTGTATTATTACAATATGTAGATGACTTGTTGATAGCCGCAGTCACAAGAGAAATATGTCAGCAAGCAACACACGATCTGCTACACATTCTCTGGAAGGCAGGATACAAGGTGTCTAGGAAGAAGGCTCAGTTGTGTCTGCCAACTGTCAAATATCTGGGATTCCATATCTCTGAAGGTCAAAGAATAATGGGGCCAGAGAGAAAAGAAGCTGTGTGCCAAATACCAACACCCAAGAATAGAAGACAAGTGCGAGAGTTCTTGGGGGCAGCAGGCTTCTGTAGGATATAGATTCCCAGTTACGCGATATTGGCAAAACCTCTGTATGCAGCTATCAAGGGTACAGAACATGACCCCTTCTTATGGACTCAAGAACAGCAAACGGCATTTGAAGATGTAAAGACGGCTTTTATGAGTGCCCCAGCATTAGGTCTACCTGATCACACACGACCATTCTACCTGTATGTGCACGAGCAAAGAAGAATGGCTGTGGGAGTATTGACACAGTACTTGGGATCATGGCAAAGACCTGTTGCCTATA
Source organism: Pelobates fuscus (assembly GCF_036172605.1). NCBI lineage: Eukaryota > Metazoa > Chordata > Amphibia > Anura > Pelobatidae > Pelobates > Pelobates fuscus. Next base: position 282,375,514 of record NC_086321.1, on the reverse strand, counting down.
TGTCTAAGCAACTGGATGCAGTGGCCAGTGGTCTTCCACCTTGTCTAAGAGCCGTAGCTGCAGCCGCCCTGCTGGTAGCTGAAGCCGATAAACTCACTCTGGGTCAAGAACTTTATGTACGAGTCCCACACGCAGTACAGACGTTGTTGGATTACAAAGGAAATCATTGGTTCAGTAATAGCCGTATGACCAAGTATCAAGCAATGTTGTGTGAAAACCCAAGAGTGCACTTAGAGACTGTAAATACCTTAAATCCAGCTACCCTTTTGCCGCAACCTACTGAAAGTCAACATGATTGTTTGGAAGTGATGGATGAAGTATTTTCAAGTAGACCAGATCTTCGTGACTTTCCCATCCAGAACCCAGATGTCCAATATTATACAGACGGCAGTAGTTATGTGAAAGAAGGGATTCGCTATGCAGGATATGCAGTAACAACGATAGACAAGGTGATAGAAGCTCGGCCACTGTCAAAAGGAACATCAGCACAAAAGGCAGAATTGATAGCACTGACACGAGCGTTACAATTGGCTGAAGGTTTAAGAGTGAACATCTACACGGACTCCAAGTATGCGTTTTTAACCACTCATGCTCACGGAGCTTTGTATAAAGAAAGAGGACTATTGAATTCAGAGGGCAAAGAAATCATGTACGCAGCTGAAATACTACAACTATTGGAAGCAGTATGGGAACCAAAAGAAGTTGGTATTATACATTGTCGAGCGCATCTGAGAGGCGATGATGATGTAACCAAAGGAAATCGGATGGCAGATAATGCAGCTAAGCGTGGCGCTGAATCAGGAAGACAGGAATATGTGGAACATATAGCTGCTCTTATACCGACTCCACTGTCTCAATGGACTCCAGTTTATATGGCTCAAGAAGAGGAGTGGTTAAAGACTGAACCTGGAAAGTACCTGGAGAACAAATGGTATCAGTTAGAAGATGGGAGAATAGTTATTCCAGCATCACTAGCGGTAGAAATTGTCCAAAACTATCACAACGGGACACATTCTGGAAGAGATAGTACAGAAGAATCTCTCAGAAAACATTTCTACATACCAAGATTGTCCAACTTAACTCAAGCCATTGTACGAAGATGTGTAACATGTGCTAAAAATAATGCAAGGCAAGGACCAGTAAAGCCACCAGGAGTTCAGTATATGGGGGGACTCCCTATGTCCGATCTACAAATTGACTATACAGTAATGCCTAAATCTGGTGGACATCGCTACCTACTAGTAGTTGTGTGCACCTATTCAGGCTGGGTAGAAGCATGTCCTACTCGTACAGAGAAAGCAGGAGAAGTTGTGAGATTCCTGCTACGAGAAATAATACCCCGATATGGACTACCCTGTTCTATAGGATCGGACAATGGTCCAGCTTTTGTTCATCAGTGCCTACAACAACTGACTCATATGCTTGGTATAAAGTGGAGACTTCATACGGCATATAGACCTCAGAGTTCTGGTAAAGTAGAGAGAATGAATAGAACTATTAAGAACCAGCTGGCAAAGATGTGTCAGGAAACCCAACTTAAGTGGAACGTTCTTTTGCCCATAGCTCTGTTGCGAATTCGCAGTACACCTACCAGAAGGATGGGTCTCTCTCCTTTTGAAATCATGTATGGGCGTCCACCTCCCGTACTTGGTAACTTAAGGGGGGATTTGAGTCAGTTGGGAGAAGGAATTACCCGGCAGCAGGTTGTAGAGTTGGGTAAGACTATGGAGGAGGTACAGAAATGGGTACAAGATAGATTACCTGTGAATATTTATCCCCCTGTTCATAGTTACCACCCAAGAGACCAAGTGTGGATTAAAGAGTGGAATAATATACCGTTAGGGTCTAAGTGGAGGGGTCCTTATGTTCTTTTGTCTACCCCTACAGCGATAAAAGTGGCCGAAGTAACTCCGTGGATTCATCACTCCAGGGTTAAACCAGCAGCAGTAGATTCTTGGCAAGCTACAACAGATCCAGAGAATCCCTGCAAGATCCGGTTAAAGCTCACGACTCAGTCGGAGTGACGAGGAAACTTGTGGATTACAAATTTTATTGTTTCAGAGATTGGTAAGTGAGTGTTTAGACGGCCATAATAAAGCCTGTCCGCTCACCAACGTGTAATATAAAAGCCAGGAAAGTCTCGAAGGGACCCCTGTGAAGACGAGCAGAACTCCATTCCCTGCAGCCCTTACAACCTGGAAGCTGAGGTGCCATCGCACGGACGAAGATTGAGGATGCACCCGACGAAAGATGTGCTTATGATAATGTTTATTTATATGTCTTTTTATGTTCAGGAAGGTAGAGGTACCGACACTCCTAGCTGTGAGGTTTGCATTAAGACTACAAGAACAGGTAATCATATTTCCCAGACCCTAATTTGGCATTCGCAATATGAGTGTAAAGGTGATGTATCTAGGTGTAGATACTTAAATGTAGAGTATAGTGTATGCCATTTAGGAGTAGGAGAACCTAAGTGCTTCAATCCAGAGTATCAACCCCGTACAATTTGGTTGACTCTCAGGAACGGAGATCCTCAGGGGACCCTTATAAACAAAACGGTGTTAGAATCCGTACATTCTTCGGGTGTTCTGCTATTTGATGCATGTAAAGCGATATCAAGTGGTAGAAAGCCGTGGAATGTATGTGGGGATCTTAGATGGGAGAGAACGTATGGGTCTAATGATAAATATATATGTCCCAGTAGTAAAAATAAGTATGTGAGTCCTAGATGCCCAAATAGAGAATATAACTTTTGTCCATATTGGTCTTGTGTGGGGTGGGCAACTTGGGGACAGACAGCAGACAAGGATATGATTGTTACTAAGTTGCCTATCAATCCATACTGTAAGTCTATGGAATGCAATCCAGTCCATATTCTTATAAATAATCCTGACCAATTTTTAGATAAATATGGTAACTTATTTGGGTTTCAAATATATGGGACGGGTTTAGACCCTGGGACAATATTGTTTATAGGGATAGAGACCGATACTGTAACCTCCCAAACTCATCAGGTATTCCATTCCTTTTATGAAGAGATGAGTATAGACAATAAGATCCCCCATAACGCTAAAAACCTGTTCATAGATTTAGCTGAGAGTATTGCCGGTAGTCTTAATGTAACCAACTGCTATGTGTGTGGAGGTACTAACATGGGAGACCAATGGCCTTGGGAGGCAAAGGAGGTAATGTCCGGTTCTGAGGCAGTTGAACAATTAATATCTTCACAAGCCGATTATCAGATGAGTGTTAGAGGTAAATCTGAGTGGAGATTAAAAACCTCCATCATAGGTTATGTTTGCATAGCAAGGAAAGGAATGCTGTTTAATACTTCTGTGGGAGAATTAACTTGTCTAGGGCAAAAAGCTTATGATGATGATACAAAGAATACAACTTGGTGGTCGGCTTCAAATGTCTCAGAACCATCTAACCCGTTTGCAAGATATGTCAATTTAAAAGACGTATGGTTTGACCTATCTATTACATCTAGTTGGAAAGCCCCAGCAAATTTGTACTGGATCTGTCGTAAGAAGGTCTATTCGGAGTTGCCACAGGACTGGGAAGGGGCATGTGTGTTGGGTATGCTCAAACCATCCTTCTTCTTGTTACCCATTGAAACAGGTGAGACTTTGGGTGTTAAAGTATATGATGTGAATCATAGGAAGAAAAGGGGACCCATAGAGATAGGCGCCTGGGAAGATGATGAATGGCCTCCCCAGCGTATTATAGACTATTATGGGCCAGCCACTTGGGCAGAGGATGGTACTTTCGGATATAGAACCCCAATATATATGCTAAACCGCATTATAAGGTTACAGGCGGTGGTTGAGATAATTACTAATGAGACCTCACAAGCGCTCAATCTTCTAGCGAAGCATAATACCAGGATGAGGACAGCAGTGTACCAAAATAGATTAGCCTTGGATTACCTATTGGCAGTAGAGGGAGGTGTATGTGGGAAGTTTAACCTGAGCAATTGCTGTCTTCAAATAGATGACGAAGGGCAAGCAATAGCTGAGCTTACTAGCCATATGGTTAAACTAGCGCATGTGCCTACCCAGGTATGGAAAGGGTATAATCCAAGTAGTTGGTTTGGTAACTGGTATGAGCAGTTTGGAGGGCTTAAGGCATTGGTAGGCGGGGTCATACTGATTTTAATGTTGTGTCTACTCCTGCCATGTCTTATTCCCTTAGTAGTTAGGTCTGTGCAAAGCCTGATAGAGAATATAGCAGAAAGGAAGGCTGCATCACAGATAATGGCCATATATAAATATGAGGCTCTAGATCAGGGAGAACCAATGCAGGAAGAGGAGTGTTGAGGGATTCACATCATAGAAAAGTCTGGTCTGGTTCATGGTAACCTGAGGTGTATGCAAACCAAGGTTAAGTGATGCCTCAAGTAATTGTGAAATATCAGAGGCATCAAAGGGGGGAATGTGGTGGAATCTCGGTAAAAATAAATTTAGTAGGCCGAGATTACCACGTGGCATGCGTACGTGCATATGCTGACGTATCGGTCGGTTGGTTGAACGAGGCAAGATACGATCAGTAGTGTACGGAGCATGTGCAAAAATACCGGATGTAGTATTCCCCTCCTCCATTGTGCTGGACAAGCCATGCGGTCAAGCAGGAAGTTAATTCTTATTTGTTTTGATTGGTTAAGAGAATGTGCGGGTGGAGCTTAATATGGGAGGAGTTATGTGCCTATATAAGGAGCCTGCACTATTGTCCGGGGCTCAGAACTTGTATTTTGGTGACATTAGTCCCTCTGAGTCCCGATCGGTGAACCAAATAAAGAATCTCTTCCTTCCTGAAGAAACCTGTGTCCATCTCTCTGTGCTTGGCTTCCGTCAGTTTCTCCGGTATCAATATTTTGATCTCACTGCAGCTCAAGGGGTGGGGGGGCTACTATCTTAACTCCGTGTTTTATTACTTTTCATGGATGCTATTGCTATTGCCATTGCAGCTTTAGTAGCTGGCAAATTAAACCTTTTAATCCTACATTTTTGGTAAGAAGTGTTGGTGACACACTTTTCAGACATGCATCAATTTGCAACATGTCGGCAGTCAAAACGGTGTTCTATTTCTTGAACACGTCACTTCCGTTGCGGTTCTGGTGATACGGAATCAGTGGTTTTGACTTCATTACAGTATACATGTGTGATCCCTCAACCATCTCTCTAACATTCTGGCACCTATTCACAGTATAGTAATATAACATACCCAGCCCAAGTTGGCTCTTCTAACCTTATGTACTTTAGCTGGCCGGCTGCTGTGGCTGTTTATCTGCTGTGGCTGGTTGGCAGCTGTGGCTAAATGGCAGGCAGGCTGGCTGCAGCTGGCAGACTGGTGTGGCTGGCTGGCAGGTCTATTTCTTCCCTCAGCCCCTTTCTGCATCTGTTTCTCTCCCAACCCCTCTGGGCATCTCTTTTTCCCCTTCCCCTCTGCATTTCTCTTTTTCCCTTTCCCTTTTGTGTGTCTCTTCTCCTCAGCTCCACTGTGTGTCTCTTAGTGCCCCTCAGCCCTTCTGTGTTTCTTTTTCCCACCTAGCCCCTCTGTCAGTCTTTGTGCCTCCATTTGTGTACCCTTCTCTCCTGTGCCCTTCTTCTGTACCCCTCCTCCTGTGCCCTTCTTCTGTCCCCCCTCCTGTGCCCTTCTTCTGTACCCCTCCTGCTGTGCCCTTCTTCTGTCCCCCCTCCTGTGGCCTTCTTCTGTCCCCCCTCCTGTGCCCTTCTTCATTTCCCCCCTCCTTTGCACTTCTGCTGACCCCCTCCATTACCGTGCCCTTCTTTTTCTCCCCTACCCTCCTGTGCCCTTCTTTCTCCCCTCCCCTGCTTGCTCAGTCTCACCTTCCTCCATTTAGATTGGCTGAGCAGGCGCAGTAAAGGAGCTTCTGTTTCCCCTACCCGGTCTGACAGGAAGCAGTTTTGTGCTCTCAGTGAGCACTTCCTGTCAGACAGGATAGGGAAAACAGAAGTTCCTCTACTGCGGTCCGCCTACATGGAGTGACAGACAATACAGTCCCCTCCCTGTCAGACAATTCCGCGCGACACACTCAGACTGTGTGGCTGACACTAATGTGTCAGTCTACACAGTTTAGAAAACTGTGATCTAGTCATATTGTTTTCTATCAAACTCACACAATGCTTTCCTAACTAACATTTTTGATAAGCAAATATTAGAAACCTTTTTTTGCATATAAAGCACAACCACAATGTGAATTTATACTAAATGAATATTAACGCTGAGGAAGCCGCTCAGGATGGCTTCTGGAAAAAATTCCTATCTCACAACATTTCTTTGTATTAGCTAAATGAACCTTCCATAATTAACTGTTAATTTGTCAACTAATTCCATAATTTCTACCCACCCATCATGGATGTGGAGGGAAGAGGACTCAGTTTTACGAGACAGGCCTATCCAGACTTAGACATCAACCTAATGAATTTTTAAATAAACGCATCATGACAGGAGAATTTTATCAAACATAACTAAGATGAAAACTAGCAAAACTACCAGGAGTAATAGGCTTTCATCCAAATATTTTACAATATTATTTCCACATTTTGAAACGCCTATACAATCAAACAGATCATTTTCACATCCCAAACTCTCTCAAGAACTGTACAACTATCAAATCCCAGAAAAGTGCATTCTGTCCTACAGCTGGGGTATACTAAGCTGACTAAAACATTTTGGCTTTTGAAAGCGATCTCTTTCTCTGCATCACTAATTGGTCCACCTGCTTTCAACCTATTTTTCAAGTCACTTAAGAAACATTGCAGGATTTAATATTATTGCGTAAAAAATTAAGACCCAATTTCTTGGACTCACAGATCCCCCTACCTCATCTCTAACATTGGCCTCCATTTAATATTTTTGGATATGTTTTTAAGATAATTTAAAACATAAATAATATTTTTTAAAAAGTTGATTCACTCTGGTTTTGTTTTACCAGTACTACAAAAGAAATCCCTGGTGGGGATTATTCCACCTACGCCTGGTTCATAGAGCAGTGTGGCTGCTCTGAACACTGTAAGTACGTTTCATTTTACCTTTTACTGCTATTTTTTATACGGTAAACACTATGGGCCCTCTCTTGTGATTTTATTTTCATAAGACCGGCACTGCAAGCATCGCTAGAAGGATATCCTACACGTGGGGAGTTTAAATACCACTGTATGCTGTTTTACTCAGAGCTGGTTATAGCTCTCTCAATTGTAAGTTGGCACTCTTAGGACCTCAGTGTTGTCTGTAGTTGCAGTTAACCTACGTTATTGCACCATTGGGTTTTTCCCCCTTTTATGTATTTTATATGCTGACGCTTATCTGGAATGCTGTAAGAAGTCTTGAGGATACACCTCCAAGTGTCCAGTTATATCCTACATGTGGGGAGTATTAAATACCACTGTATGCTGTTTTACCTAGAGCTGGGCATAGCTCTTTAAATTGTGAGTTGGCACTTCTCTACTTCTATGTTGTTCGTGATCTAGCTTTCCTAAAACGGTTTTGCACTATTGGTCTCTATTTTTGCTTTTAGATTTCATATTTACCACTGAGGATTCAAAGCAAGAACTGAAGAATATACACTCCAGGTCTTCGCTGTACTTTAAGAGACTCTTTATATTATTTTTGTTTTTATCTCTCATTGTCCTACTTAGCGCACCCTGTATTTGTTGTATCTTGTTCTCTCCATTCGTGTGCTTAAACCTGTTTTAAATGTAAAATTGTGCATGTTACTCTTGTGCCCCGCATGTTCCGCGTGGGAAAAGCTGGAGGACTGCCTTTGGGGCACCTCTCGCCTGTTTATGTCACATCTATGCACTACAAAAATAAAGAATTCAAAAAAATATATATTATATAGTGATTAGGGGTCATGGTCCATTTGCTACAATACTGTGGATGCATTCCAGGCTAACGGCTTTCCATCTGGCCTCAGCTTAGCCCATCTGGGGACACCAGGGAGCAGAATTAGGACAGTTGGAAAAATCATGACAGCTGGGCAACCTGCAATTCACAAAATGTTAACATGGCTTTCGATAAACTGATCAGCTAATCAACTAATCAGCTTATTCAGCATCACCAGTCATTCTACGTGGTTAGTAGAAATGCTGCCAAGGCTACATATATCCTACAAACCCTCCATATCACATAAACTCCTGAGAATGATATCAGAACCTACAGACTACAGTTAGGAGCTCATTAAGACCCTGTTCCAGGTCTGAGATGGGCTCTCTGCTACTACTGGTTCCTGTGTGTTTGTGAAAGCTGAAGAAAAATGTAAAGATTCTTTATAAAAAAAAAAAATCTTTCCACTGTTGAGAAATGATAGATAACAGACTAGGTGTTGTGTATAAAAAGAGTCTTGTTATGACAAGTGTTCTAAAGTTTTAAAAGTGGGACAGTCACCTTTGAAACCAGTGTAACCAGCAGGCAAATTGCATTGGTGACTCTGCCTCTTTTCCATGCCTGCACCACTTTTTACATACATAAATCCCATTTCATGGTGAGTGTATTTAGTGGATGCAGTGTGTGTGTAGTGGATACAGTGTGTGCATAGTGGATGCTGAGTATGTGTGTAGTGGATGCAGTGTGTGTAGTGGCAGGCCCGCCATCAGGGCATGACAACCATGCTCAGGCAGTCCCGGGCGCGGCTGCACATGCGCAGGATGCACATGCACGTTTTGGGGTCAAAGGCCGTGTAATAACCAATCACAGCACTGAGAGGCATATTTAAACCCTGTTATGCCTTTTCTCCGTGTCCTGTTGTGGTTTCCACTTGTTGGTTGTCAGAGAGCATGTTCTTGGTTATATTTTCTGTTTTTTTACTTTGGCTTGTTTTTGATTTTCCCTACTTCTGGTATCCTGACCCTTGGCTAGTTTATTCATATTGTCTCATTCTTTACCCCCGATCTTGGCTTGTAATTTTGACCATTCTGTTTTATGTTCAGTCCAGCCATTCTTAGGTCCGGTATACGTTGTTTGTGTTTACAGTAATTGTGACAGCAGGGAGGGGGGAATAAAATATACACAAGTAAATGTAAAATAAAAATGCTTTACACACACACACACACACACACACACAAACTTCACTATACACACTCTGCACTTACTACACATACACAAACACACACTCTGCACTACACACTACATCAGTCACTTTACAAATACACACTCAGCAGTCTCTATACACACACTATATCCTTTACAAAAACGTACACTCTGCAATCACTATACAAACACACACTCTGCATTTACTACACATTGTGCAGTTACTATGCACACATTACATTCAGTACGCAAACACACACTCACTACATCCACTATACAAACATACACTCTGCATTTAATACACACTCTGCAGTCTCTATACACTTACTACATCCAGCTGTATTGACAATCTGCAGTCAATATACACACTGCATCTAATACACACAAACACTACACACATAAATGAGAGCAGGTACAGAGGGGGGTGGACTGAGACACATGGAGGGCACTTGGGGGGTGGGGGTTGAAGCACATGGAATGCACTTGGGGGGGATTGAGACACATGGAAGAGACTGGGGAGATTGAGACAAATGTAAGGGACTAGGGGCGAATCAAGAGACGTGGAGGGGAGAATGAGACACATAGAGAGGGAATGAGACCATAGTGGAGCTGGGGTGAAGAATGAGACACATGGAGGTGCTGGGGGGAGATTGAGACTTATGGAAGGTGGGAATGAAAAACATAGAGGGTCTGGGGGATGAGACACATGGGGGGCTGATATTGGATGAGACACATGGGGGAGCTGGGGGGGAGAAAGAATGAAACACATTAAGGGGCTGGCGGTAGTGAGACACATGGAGGGGCTGAGATTGGATGAGACACATGGAGGAGATAAGGGGGCTGTTAGATATTCTTCAGAGTATTTAGCCCAATTAAAACATGTGCATTAAAATAGACGTGCTCACTATGTAAGGAGCCTAAAAGAACCTGGCTCCTGGTATGAACAGTTTAGTTAGTCTAATACAGGTGACACCAATCCCCTTGTGATACCTCAGAAACTTGAAAAGAAATCAAAAGAAGATTCTGCAGAAACACTTAATTAAGTACTCACCAAATCAACCTAAACTTTAAAAATAAATAAAGTGCATATATCCTCTTCATCCAAAACATGATTTGCCAAAAGCATCCTCCATTGGAAGATATTGCCATACTGCTCCTCTCCTCCTTTTAAATGTCCCTCCAGCGGGTGTGTGGGTGTTACTGATGTGGGTGTTACTTACTGATATTGCATAGTGTGTAAGATTTTCCCACGCAATGTAATAGCTGACATAGGGTGGGAAATACTTTAAAAAAGCAGGGTTGTGGCATCACAGTATTCATATTCATTTCTTTTTGTTTGCGAATCAGATTCCGTCATTCGTTTTTACAAGAACTATAGATTTTAACTTTCACTTTTTGGGGACTGAAGAAAAGTAAGAAGGAAGAAGACTTCTAATCGTAAGTATCTGAGCCCAGATGTCCCGGTAAGTTTGACTACACTCAGAGGAGACAAAAATCAGGTCTTCCATCATGCACAGTTCTTCCATACACAGGAACCACGCATCTAATGGAAGGTTTAAGATTCTAATTGTCAATGACTTTATGTATGGATGTATGATCAGTGGTGTATTTTGGATCTGTGCTGCCCTAGGCATGACTGAACTCGGGCACTCCCTAATTTACATTTGCCCCACCCCTTTCTGTCAAGGCCACACCTCTTTCTGTTAAAGACTAACACACACTTTGACTGACAGACACACTCTCAGATACACTGACATACACACACACACACACACACACACTGATTTGACACAATCTGACAGACACACACAATCACTGACAGACATGGACACACTCACTGACATACACACACAATGACGCAGACACACACACACACATTATCAAAAAAAGATTGTTTATATAAAATCCAAGTCAGCTAAATTAGTTTGAATATCAAACATGCTACTTGAATAAATAGTTATGTGTATAGCAATGTATAACCACTCAATAGGTTAAATAGCAGTTTACACAGAATGTCAAGGAAAGGCTTTAAATGTTTATCCTGTTGTAACACTGGATGGAAAATAAAAATTAAAACGCCAGGCAAAATGATCCAACATTGCTTAATGTAGTATAGCACTTAATCCCAAACGTCATATTCCAGCTTCCGACATCATTCTGCGGTGTGTGTACCTCAACTAGCAGCCTGCCTCGAGGCTAGCAATGCATTAGCCGGGGTATTTGGGGGCAGCATTTTTTGCCGCCCCCTGGAAAGTGCCACCCAAGGCAAATGCCTTGTTTGCCTCACAGAAAATACACCGCTGTGTATGATGAAGCATCAAGGGAGCTGGCTGGAGGGCTTGTCTGTAAATTTCCTAATGATTGGAAGCCGAGATATACAAATTTTATGAATGTACTGCTCTTTGGCATTATATACCAAATATATGCATTTAAAGGACCACTATAGGCACCCAGACCACTTCAGCTCAATTAAGTGGTCTGGGTGCCAGGTCCATCTAGAGAAACTGCTATGTTTACATATGGGTTAATCCAGCCTGTCTCACTGACAGCCGCTAGAGGCGCTTCCGCATTTCTCACTGTGATTTTCACAGTGAGAAGACGCTGGACGTCCATAGGAAAGCATTGAGAATGCTTTCCAATGGACTGACTGAATGCGCGCGCAGCTCTTGCAGCGCATGCGCATTCAGCTGATGAAGTCGGAAGGAGGAGGAGAGTCCCCAGCACCGAGGGAGTCCGGCGCTGGAGAACGGTAAGAATTTAACCCCTTCCTCCCCCTTCAGCCCGGCAGGTGGGGGGACCTATTAATACTATAGTGCCAGAAAAACGAGTTTGTTTTCCTGGCTCTATAGTGGTCCTTTAATGTTAATTATAATGATATACCAAGTTTATGCATTTAATGTTAATTGGCATGATATACCAAGTTTATGCATTTAACGTTAATTGGCATGATATACCAAGTTTATGTATTTAACGTTAATTGGCATGATATACCAAGTTTATGTATTTATTGCTCACTGGCATGATATACAAAGTTTAAGCATTACTGCTCATTGTCATGATATACTCGGTTTATGCATTTACTGCACATTGGCTTGAAATACAAGGCTTATTTAATTTTACACAATAAATACTGCCAAAACTCAAGTGCTTCCTTTCTTCATACCTTATGAAATGAATATTTTCAAGAGTAGGTTCAACTTCAACTGGAGAGACTCTTATTTCTTATTTGGGCATAAACCTATGCAAGAAAATGTCCAAGATGCATCCTTATAATTTGGGTAAGGTCTGGTCCGATTTTAGGAACAATCTGGAGAGCTGGTGTAGTCATGGTTAGGTAGGGTCAATTCCATCAAAATGACTCTCCTTCCTAAAATTTTATATTACCTTAGAACCCCTTTCAATCCCTTTATCTTTTTTTTTTTTCCCGAAAGGTACATTCTGCCTTCTTGTCTCTTGTCTGAAACAAAAAACCTGCCAGGATTAAATCATCCATATTACAAAAACTTAGCAATAGTGGGGGTGTTGGATTGCATGATTTTGCTCAATACTATAATGCTACCAATGCTGTGATGGCTTTAAAATTTAACTTGGAAATGATCGCCCTCTATGGCTTGAGATAGAGGCAAGCAAACTTTTACCTTATTCGATCAAAGATATTCTATGGCTGCTTTCGTCTCAGCGCACAAGACTGGCAGATATGTATTTATCAACCAAGACTTCCACTAAAGCTTGGAACACACTTTACAAAAGACTTCGTCCTTCTTCAATTTGGTCCAGGGCAACCCCTTTATCAGTCTTAAAATTAACAACAATACCTAATTTGGATATAACATACTGGTCCTCTCATTCTATTAACTATATTAACGATTTGTTCTCATCTTCCACCCTTTTATCCTTTTCACATCTTCCACCCTTTTATCCTTTTCACAACTTAAACAAAAATTCAATGTAAGTAAAATTACTGAACACTTTGAGATTTCTCACCAGGATCCAAATTGTAAACAATTGGAACTACTAAATTTAGAAAAAATATATATTTCGGATCCTGTCCGGAAATGTACCATCTCTCAATGTTACGCCATCTTTGCAGGTGAACTAGGCATGAAACTACCTTATATGATTAAGTGGGAGAGTGATTTTGGTGAGGAATTCACAGGATCGGAGTGGCATAATTTGATATTGGCTTTAAAGAAAATTTCTCGTAACATTATTAATTTGGAAACATATTTAAAATTATTATATAGATCAGGGGTAGGCAACCTTTTAGCAGCACTGTGCCGATATAGGATTGTGATGTCCCGTAGCGTGCCGGTCCTATTTTTTTTATAAATCGAGGTGTGTATGCTGCCGTATTCTGCTTGTGTTATTTTTACTGTAATTGCTTTGTATCGTTGTATTTGTATGTATATATGCAGGGCTGTCTTTAATAATGACTGGACCCTGGGCAAAGCATTTGCCTAGGGCCCCCTGGACCCTGTCCCCCCCCCCCCCCAGGCATGCAATCAAGTCCTCCACCTCAACACAGTGGCGGACCTAAAGTAGAGAGGTGCAAGAATTCTTGCCGGTCTCCCTGTTGCACGGGTGATTAAAAGGTAGATCCCCATCTGTCGTGCAACTCCAGAAATGCATTGACAGCTGGAGCTCTACCATTTACTCATGTTTGCAGGTCTGTATTTAGCACTAAGCAGTTTTTGTGGAATATGTTTGTATGTGGTGTTGGCATTATTGCAAGCACACACACAGAGATATACTGACACACACAGAGACATACTGACATACATACAGACATGCTGTCATACAAACATACTCATACACACACAGACATGCTGACACACACACACAGACATGCTGACACACACACACAGACATGCTGACACACACACAGACATGCTGACACACAGATAGACATGCTGACATACAAACATACTGACACACACAAAGACATGCTGACATACAAACATACTAACACACACAAAGACATACTGACACACAGATATGAGACACACACAGACATACTGACACACACACACACACTTTAAAACTCACCCTCCAGTTTCCTACCTTTCCTGCTGGTGGCTGAAGGCGTTGGGAGTTGGGGTCTAGAGCTCTTGGCCAGCCCCCCTGCAATCTGCCTACTCTTCTTTCCTGCACGCTCCTCTCTTTGTGGGAGGAAGTGATACGTGGCCGTCACTTCCTCTCAGCCTGCTGCCGAAAAGCAAGGGGCCCGCTCGCGCTGTTAAAGCACCTCAGCGTGTGACCGGGTCCCTGCTGACAGAAGCCCAGCGGGTGGTCCTTTGTGCATGGGCCACCCGGTGGGCCTCCTTAGTGTGCAGATTACCAGCCAGAGGGTTAGAAAGAGTTGAGGCCAGCAGGGCTCACGGTGTAGCTGCCCAGTTTGCCCCGCGTTAAAGAAGGCCCTGCGTATATGAGCTATTAAATTGTTTATGTTCATGAGTAGTTTATGGTATTGTGTATGATACATATGAATGTGGGCTGTGTATGGGTACTGCTTGTGGAATTGTGTGTGTGTGTGGATGGATATGTCAAAGTGTGTGTTTGGTAGTGTGTGGGGGCTGTTTGGGGTATTGCATGTGGGGTTGTGTGCATGTATGTGGATTGTTAGTGGTGTTTCGTTTGTGCGGATTGTGTGTATGTTTGTGTGTGGGCTGTCCGTATTATTTGTATGAGGGGAGGGTTATTCTGCATTTCTGTGTATATCTAGCAGTGTGGGTGACTTCCCTGGGTTTCGGTGGGGACTAGTCCGGCCAGGTACATGTCAAGGACAGGAGCTGCAACAGCAACTGCGAGCTGCTCTACTACAGTGTGGCTTCCTATTCACAAGTGCTGGGAGGAAGTTATCTGAGATCACTACCTCTACGTGCTGCAATGCATAAATTGAGGATTGTCCTTCACCACCTTTTCGGATAAGCAGATAACTAAAGTTTTACTGGGACTCCTGATGGGCCAGAGCCTGTTTGACTCTAGCAGCCTTGAGTGCCGTGCAAAGACACCTCAAGTGCCGTGCATGGCACTAGTGCCGTAGGTTGCCTACCCCTGATATAGATGGTACTTCTCTCCCTCTAAAATGTGTAGACTAAGTCTATCCAAATCTAAGTTATGTTGGAGGGAATGTGGCCAAATAGGTACCCTGTTTCATATTTTCTGGAAATACCCAAAAATTCTAAATTACTGGCAAAACTTTTTAGAATTGATTATTTTCATTACAGAATTCTCAATTGATTTAACCCCCAGTATGTGTCTCCTTAAACATTTCCCAGATATTCTAGCATTCCATAAACGTATTATGTTGGGACAACTACTTATTTCGGCAACCTCCGCTATTCCTCAAATATGGAAATTGACTGCTACTCCAACTGTCACCGATGTTCTTCTTCATTTAATTGAAAGCAAGAGATGCAAGCTTGTTATCCACATACCATCAGCCAGTAATGTGCTTTTACGACACAATTGATCTGAATTATAAAAGGCAATGATGAATAAATTCAAATTAAATTGAGTACCCTCCTGATCAAATATCATTGTTTTGTTTTTTTAATTTTATTAACCGTGTAAATTACAGAATACATGACTATTTTATATATACTTATTACATAAAATGCTGTTTCATATAATCTTTTCCCTATAGGAATAGATTTGTTTTTCTTCCCCAACTATTTTTTTTTCTTTTTTTTAGGAATCATTGTGGATATGACATTATCCCTTATTTTTTCTTTTCCCTTTTCTTTTTCATTTTTTCTTTCCCTGTTACATTATCTGTTTATAGACATTGCAAATGTGTAGGCAGTTGGGCACCATATACCACTGGTAAGTGTCAGTTTCTTAGGTAGGTTGATTATACTCCCACTGTTTTTGGGTGTATGTGCATTGCAAATCTGTTTCCCAGTGTGCTGCTGGGCTGGAGTTGGTGAAGTGGGTATGTTGAGATAATAACCCATAACACATGGAGATTGGTTTATACTTTGATAACATGGATTGGTTAATACACATTATTTCCCACCTTGTGACCATGGTCGTGGGAGGCTGTGTCGCTCTAGGATAAGCACGTGTTAGAAAGGAACGTAACTGAACATATGAATAGTAAGAGGAGTTTGGGAGGGTACATTTAGTCATTAAGGTGTCAAACTCCATAAAGGTATGTAAGTGAAATAGTTGATCAAGGTGGGTAACAACTCCGTCTATCCAGGATCTAGCATTAAAAGTGGGGATTAGATACGGGAGAGCCGCGAGCGGGGTGGATATTCCCTGTTTTCTGCATAGATTGTATTTGTGTTTGTCCCATACTTGATGGAATAGTGCGACCTCCTTTAGGGTTGCCGGTATTGCTGGGCTTAGGTGTTTCAGCAACCACATTATAGTGGAAAGTGAAAGAGGGGTGTTGAAGGGAGGATAGTGGAAAGTGAAAGAGGGGTGTGGAGGTGATTTTCCATTCTTACCCATTGGGGATGGACCCCAGACATTAGGTGCAGTACATATGTTGCGACAACAGTTGCATGGAAATATGTTTGGATATCAGGAAGGGCCAGGCCGCCACTTAGCTTTGGGGCTTTTAACAATTTTAGGTTTACACGTAGTCTTCGTCCTGCCCACACAAACCTATTTATATATTTTTGGATCTATCTGAAGTAGGCGGGGGGGATTGGGATCGTACGAAGTAAGTACATCAGTTTGGGCAAAACAACCATTTTAAGTGCTATAATTCTTTCTGGCCATGATAGGAAAAATGTGTTACATTTCTGTAGTAATGTTCGGCAGGAATTCCAGGTTTTGATATAGTTAGCAGCATATAGGTCTGTAAGATTTTTGTCTCTGTAATAGCTAGGTATTTCAGTGTGTCTGTTCGCCATTCGAACTGAAAGGTTCGACTAGGTGAGAGAGGGCGTTCTCTGGTAGACCTACTGGTAGAGCCTGTGTTTTGGAGGTATTAAGTGAGTAGTATGATACTTTCCTGTATGTAGTAATCATCTGCATGATGGCTGGTAAGGAGCGATCAGGGTTAGTAATGTAGAGCAGTATGTCATCAGCAAATGCACTAATCTTTATGGGGGTTTCACTCCGTGTATATCGGTTTGTTCTAATGGATTCTAATAATGGTTCTAGGGCGAGAACATATAGGAGCGGAGAGAGGGCAGCCCTGAATCGTACTATTCATTATATGAAAGGGAGGGGATTGGAATCCTGCCTGTAGCACCTGTGCCATGGGGTCAGCGTATAACGCAAAGGTTTGTGTGATGAGTGGAAGGGGAAAGCCATAGGTTTCCAGTGTGTGCCTTAAGAAGGCCAGCCAAGGTGGTCAAACAATTTTTCCGCGTCTAGAGCCAGTAGTAAGCCACCTCGACTTGTTCCCATAAGCCTGTTAAGTACCACTGACAATTTCCTAGTATTATCTAGCCCCTGCCGTCCGGCCACTAACCCAAAAGTTTTGTAGTATAGGTTAGTTAGACTGTCTTTGCCAGATGGAAGACATTTAATGGTAGTTTTAATTTCCTCGGAAAATGGTCTGAGCAGAGACTGGTGTTGGTCGGATGTGAGTCGAGTTAATGAAATGGCGTTGAGATATAACTGTATGTCCTGGAGGGATGGGGTATGAGTTTTAAGGTTACTTTGTAAGTTGAATAACTTGGCATAGAATTGTGCAAACTCTTTACTTATGGTTTGGGAGCCCAATATTTTTGCTCCCATCTCATCTGTCAGGTGTGATATCCTAGTGGTTGCTAACTTATCTTGAAGCCTATTCGCTAAGTATTTATTCGATTTCCCACTCATGTGATATGCAGTGGCTTTTAGTCTGTGTAGGAAGTACGATGATTTGATGGATTTAAGGTAGAGGCGTTGGTGTAGAACACGTAATTGTAAAGCCAGGACAAGGGAGGGGGTATTTTTGTTTTGTTGGGTAATTGCGTCTATTTGTTTATGGCACTCTAATGTTTCCATTAGGTGTTTATTTTTGAGGTAAGTGTATTTATTTTTTTAATATGGTGGCTGGCTAGCAAGCACTGGCCAGACATTACATAATTAATTCTCACACGTACCTTCAAACATTTAACAACTGTGAATCGGGATGAATGGGTGTGGCCATGAGGGGGTGTTGCCCATGACGTGAAACACGTCACTAGTAATGCACATAAAGTCCATGTTCTGAAAGTATAGTGTTACAAAATATTGGAGAAGCATGGAACAAAATAAGAAAAAATATGGGTCTTAACAACCGTATCATTAACACTTTACCAATTCTAATTTTGGAAAACAATATAGAAGATCTAAATTTAAAAAATTGGGCCAAAGCAGGTATTCAAAATATAGAAGACCTAATGATTGGATCAAATCTTAAATCATTTGAACAATTAAGTACAGAATTCGCTCTTCCAGAAAAAGAAAAATATAACTTCATAAGGATTAACAGTTACTTAAGCAAAGTACTAGATAAAGAACATTCAGAAGTTAAATGTAAGTTATGTCATCTGCTGAAAGCGAATGACACGAAAAATCTATTAAAAAAGTGTAATTCGATACTAAGACTCGAGGAAGAAGATCTTATTTTTCCGGCCATTGAGAAATGGGAGAAAGATTTGAAAATAAAGAAAAAATTGGAAAAAAGCGACTGGAAAAAAGCTTGGGTGTCTGTGGTTAAACATATTAAATGCTTAAATTTAGTTGAGTTACATTTTAAGATTATAAATAGACTGTACCTGGTCCCAAGTCGCATGAATAAAATGGATCATAACATATCAGCTATTTGCTGGCGGTGTGATAGTGCGACGGGAGACATGTTACATATCTGGTGGAGCTGTCCCTTGATAATAGAATTTTGGAAAATGTTTATAGGCAAAATCCAAGAAATAATCGATACTAAAATACCCTTGTCTCCAGAATTATTTATACTACACTTAAATCTTAGCCAATATAATATGGATTTTCAATACTTTCTTACTCATGCGCTAATAGCGGCAAAGATCTCTATAGCTAGAAGATGGAGAACTAATAGTATACCAAATTGGGAAACCATAAAAAATCAGTTAATCTTTCAGCTAAAAATGGAAAGCGGCTTAAATATAAATCTAAAAAAAAAAAAAAAGATGGATATAGATATATGGCTAAATAAGCTGTGCGCATTCTAATTTGATAAAGAAAATAGGAGAAAAAGAAAAGGGAAGGGAAAAAGGGGGAAAAAAAATGAAAAGAAAGGAAAAAGAAAAGAAAAGAAAATAAGAATAAATGCTAAGATAATCAACATTTCTGAGGACCTTTGTCACCATCTATATGTTTGTATTGTATTGTCTTTATGTTTTTTGTTTTTGATAATGTGAAATATTAATGATGACTTAGTACCATAGTCCGAACTATATGAACGGCAGCAGAAAATCATCGGCAGG
Organism: Pelobates fuscus; assembly: GCF_036172605.1. Lineage (NCBI taxonomy): Eukaryota > Metazoa > Chordata > Amphibia > Anura > Pelobatidae > Pelobates > Pelobates fuscus. Next base: position 282,356,072 of record NC_086321.1, on the reverse strand, counting down.
TACTGTCTGAAATAAAAAAAAAAAAAAAAAAAAAAAAATAAAATAAAGTGTGATCCCAGAAAAGGGGAGGGTTCACCTTGAAAAGATAGCCTGGCCGAACCCAGCTATCAGGACCATGCAAGGAGCGCTGCTCAGGGCCGGACTGGCCCACCGGGATACCGGGAAATTTCCCGGTGGGCCGTCGGCACCTGGGGCCGGGCAGACACCTGGGTCTGCTGGCGGCCGCTGGGGGACTTGCACTGGCGGCCGCTGGGGGAGCTGCGCTGGCTCTGCTCTCCCAGCGTGCAGCTGAATGAGACCGGTGCCGGAATATGACGTCATATTCCGGCACCGGTCTCATTCAGCAGCGCGCGAGGGCGGGAGAGCAGAGCCAGCGCAGCTCCCCCAGCGGCCGCCAGTGCAAGTCCCCCAGCGGCCGCCAGCAGACCTGCCCCAGCAGACCTGCCCCAGCGGCCGCCAGCAGACCTGCCCCAGCAGTCTCCTGCACTGCACGACCCCCTGGCAGGTCGGAGTAATGTGTGTGTGTGTCTGTCTGTGTCATGGTGTGTGTGTCTGTATGGTGTGTGTGTGTGTCTGTGTCATGGTGTGTGTGTCTGTGTCATGGTGTGTGTGTCTGTATGGTGTGTGTGTGTGTCTGTGTCATGGTGTGTGTGTCTGTATGGTGTGTGTGTGTGTGTGTCTGTGTCATGGGGTGTGTGTCATGATGTGTGTCTGTATGGTGTGTGTCTGTGTCATGGTGTGTGTCTGTATGGTGTGTGTGTGTCTGTCTGTGTTATGCTGTCTGTCTGTATGGTGTGTGTGTGTGTATGTCTGTGTGTGTCTGTTCTTTCATGGGGTGTTTGTGTCTGTCTGTGTCATGGTGTCTGTCTGTATGGTGTGTGTGTGTGTCTGTCTGTCATGGTGTGTGTGTATGTCTGTGTCATGGTGTGTCTGTCCGTCATGGTGTGTGTCTATCCATCATGGTGTGTGTGTCCATCATGGTGTGTGTCTGTCTGTGTCATGGTGTGTGTGTCATGGTATATGTGTGTCTGTCTGTGTCATGGTGTCTGTCTGTATGGTGTGTGTGTGTGTGTGTGTCTGTATGGTGTGTGTGTGTCTCTGTCATGGGGTGTGTGTCTGTCTGTGTCATGGTATATGTGTGTTTCTGTGTCTGTCATGGTGTATATGTGTGTTTAAAAATAGTGTTTTTGCTCACCTTTTTTTCCCCCACGCAGCGAGCTGGTCTCCCCTCGACTGGCCCTGCCTCTATGACTGAGATCATCAAGCTTGATGATCTCAGCCAATCCAATGCTTTGCCATTGGATTGGCTGCAAAACGTTACACCAATCAGCCTCTCCTCATAGAGATGCATTGAATCAATGTATCTCTACGGGGAACGTTCAGCACCTACAGAGTGTGGAGGCCCTGAATGTACGTGCACTGACACAGGAAGCACCTCTAGTGACCATCTGAGTGACTGTCACTAGCAGTGTCACTTTGAAGCAATGTAAACACTGCCTTTTCTCTGAAAAGTCAGTGTTTACGTTGAAAAGCCTGTAGCGACATGCATATATATATATTACTCAATCATCTGTCATGGCAAGACATAGCCTTACATGTTACACGCGACAATATATGGCGCAGTGACTTATGGGGCTGGCATAAATTTTTTCATCCAGGGCTGCTTTGTATCCCCAGTCCGGCCCTGGCGCTGCTGAAGTCCTTCCTGCTTGGTTCTAGTGCCGAATGCAGGGCACGAGTGCGTCTAAGGATGCAGGAGTGCTGTGTTGCCCGAGGACAGCATCTGGGGACACAAGAGAACTAAAGTGGGATGGCGGTAGAGTAACCACAAAATCAGGGATTGTCCCACCAAAAGCGGGACTTTTAGAAAGCATGCTCACACTGCTATAGTTATGTAACTATTTGCCCGCTGGCTGCTTTTGCTGCCAGTGGTCAAATAGTTTGCATTTTTATAATATCCAGGCCTGGATTTGAGCATTTGGGTCTGGATTTCCGCCATCCAATAATGTTTGGTCCAGCTGAAATCTGCTATCAGTTGAAATTCACCTTGAACTTTCTCTGCAGTAAACAACCTTGGTTGGCACCAAGGATGCAGTAAATGTCCTAAAGGTATCATACTGTGGGCAACCATTCCATATGGTGGGCTGATCACACCACTTCCAAAAGTCTATTTTTCAGACTGTCTAAATGGAATAAAGTGTAAGTGGTCAAACTCTTGACAAGTATTTGAAGTCCAATCTGATTCAGTAATTAAACCAGGCCACACATATATAGATCGATAGGAAGCCTTAAAGGATCACTATACGGTAAGGAACACAAACATGTATTCCTGCCCCTATAGTGTTAAAACCACCATCTAACCCCCCTAGGCCCATCATGCCTCCATAAATATACCAAAATCTTACTGTATTCAAGCCTGAAGCTGTAACTCTGCATGCTGTTAGACTCAGAAAAACAAACAGTCTGCTGACATCTTTAGAAGTGGTAGCCTGATCCAATGACAGTGCTTCCCCATAGGATTGGCTGAGACTGACAAAGAGGCAGATCAGGGGCAGAACCAGCATGATTCAAACATAGCCCTGCCCAATCAGCATCTCCTCATAGAGATGAATTGAATCAATGAATCTCTATGAGGAAAGTTCAGTGTCTGCATGCAGAGGGTGGAGATACTGAATGTCTGGATGCATTTTAGGCAGCCATGACCCAGGAAGGATCTCTAACAGCCATCTGAGGAGTGGTCAGTGAAGTTATCGCTAGGCTGTAATGTAAACACTGCATTTTCGCTGAAAAGACAGTGTTTACAGCAAAAAGCCTGAAGGTAATGATTCTACTCACCAGAACAAATTAAATAAGCTGTAGTTGTTCTGGCGACTATAGTGTCCCTTTAAATCAACATATAACTAGACTCAAAAGCACGAAACAGAGAGTGGCTACTGTTTGTGGTGGCCGATGTCATAGACCTTAAATAGCATGATTTGTGCCTGACCCGTTTCACTGTGTGGACTTAAAGGACCACTATAGTGCCAGGAAAACATACTCGTTTTCCTGGCACTATAGTGCCCTGAGGGTGCCCCCACCCTCAGGGTCCCCCTCTCGCCCGGCTCTGGAAAGGGGAAAAGGGCACATTCGGGGAAAGGGGAATGCGCGCGCATTCAGCCGGTCGCATAGGAAAGCATTTACAATGCTTTCCTATGGACGCTTGCGTGCTCTCACTGTGATTTTCACAGTGAGAATCACGCAAGCGCCACTAGCGGCTGTCAATGAGACAGCCACTAGAGGATTTGGGGAAAGGCTTAACCCATTTATAAACATAGCAGTTTCTCTGAAACTGCTATGTTTACAAAAAAATGGGTTAACCCTAGCTGGACCAGGCACCCAGACCACTTCATTAAGCTGAAGTGGTCTGGGTGCCTAGAGTGGTCCTTTAAAGTTGATAGTTTATCCACTAGAAAAGGCCCAGATGCCTGGGGCATTATTTTCCCGGATTAATATTATCACAACCATGATAACTGTCATTATAAAAAAATTAAAAAAAACGAACAAAACTATCCTGCCTATTGGAAGGGCAAGACAATTCTGCTCCTAAATATTCATCCCTATAACATGTCTCTTGCTACAATATTTAACTACCAGTATCAAAACCCTTCTGGGTACTCAAAAAGTAAACCTTCAGTACTTAGTTGATCCATCCCTGAGCAATAGCATTTAATAATGTTAAACAAGTTTATTTGGATACAAATGGTACCTTATGACAGCTCTTAAAGGAAAGTTAGGGATGTGGAATGAAAATTGATTACAATCAATCTGTCTTGGCTGAAGTTTTTCTGCATTGCACAAGTAAGTGAACCATACAATTTACAATGAATGAATATATAAAACGCTTTCCTTTAAACTCTTAAGCTTGTTTAAGCAGGGCAATCCTCATCTTGGATGCAATGTCTAGACTTGTTTGGCCAGAGTTATTAAAAATGGTGCTATTCTCAAGTCAAAATAAAAGCAAAACACCAGCCAAAAGTCCATGCACCCAAAAAAAATGCACATAACAGGGGAGAACAGAAAAATTAAAAAAAATCAAGGGATGACTAGACGCGTTTCGCTTCTCCTAAATGACTCTTCCTCAGCATGGAATTCCAAATCAGACAACGGGTACAGGATTACTCATTTAATTGCGAATTGTCAGGAATTCCGAGTTAATTCTGATTTAGTTTCAGTTTAAGGCCAAAAAAAGACAAACTGGAGGTAAAAGTGATTTGGAGAATTTTTCCAGTTTGTCTATTTTGTTGTTAGGTTCTAAATTCACTTTACTCTCACTTTAGTGAATATCCCTAGACTAAATATAATTAATATAATGATATTGTAGAAAATATAATACAATTATATTGTTATTAAGTGCTCTCTTAACATCATAGCGCAGGCACCAGTAATTAAAATGTAAATTTTTTTTGTAATTATTGGTTTGAGCTCATTACATTGTTACAGCATGTACAGAGTTAAACTCCTTGTCTTCACAATCAAAATGTCTGAGTGTTGGACTCTATCCAAATTAGCATCACCCTTGAAACGTCATACCACCCTCAGAGTGCATTATGGGACAATCATTGGTTGCCACTTTAAGCATCAACTGAACCCCCCCCTCTTCTTCCTCCACCATCACCGCCTCTGCCTGATGTCACCACAATAAAGTCCCGCCTTTACTCTGTGATTGACTTCGTTCATTTCATCCCCCCGCCTACCGCCTCGAGCCCCTCCAATGCCCCTCCCACTCGGCGTCCTGATTGGACGAGCGGCTTCTCCCTTTTGAATTTTTTCTATTGGTTCATTCATGAGTACAGTTTGTAACCCCGCCCCCCGGCACCCTGCGCTCGGTCGCTGGTTGACCCTTCGAGTTGTCAATCACGGAGCGCTTACACGGAAGCGTGCTGCCGGTGCTGTAATCTGCCTAGCAACCGCGAAGCCGGCTTTAAAGCGGTAATCTCGGCTCTGCCGCAGGCTGCTTCCCGCTCTCCGTGAAGTTCGTCTACAACCGTCACGGGCACTCCGGGCGTCGGCTTGTCCGAGGCCTACCACGGACACACCATGGAGTCCTTACGGTTGGACTCGGGGGAGGAGCCGATCTCTCCCGGGGAGGTGAGCACGCAGGGCCCGGGCTCTGTCTGTCTGTCTGTATCTATCGCTGTGTGTCTGTGTGTGTGTGTCACGGTGTGTGTACCCGCATGGGGCTGAGCACGTGTGTCTGTGTATACCGGAGGCTTTACGTTTCCCAGTCTCCGAGAGTATATTTCTAGCTGCCCTTTAGCATCGTGGGAAATGTAGTCCACAACAACTGGAGAGCCCCCGGCCGGCTATCCCTGTCATTGTGTATATTGTGTGATGGTACATGTGACTGTCCTGGTGTGTATTGTGCTGTGTACACGATGCTGACCATCTACTCCATTATTGTTAGCTGTGACCCCCCCCCCCCCTCCTCCTCCCCGGGACATAGGGCTATAATGGAGGTGGGGGAGCAGGGGAATTACCCAGCCAGCTCTCTTGTGGTGTTTGGATTGGAAAATGAAACTCTCCATCCTGACTTCCTTTACATGAAACAGCCAGCAAACTTCTTGGGGCAAAACTTATCCCCTGCTTCTAACTTTTTTTTTTTTTTTTTTTAAATAAATTGTTACTGCTTATTAGCTGTGGGACAGACCACACAACTAGGTGGACAGATAATACCCACCATGTCATGTTTTAACTACTTGAGGACAAAGAGATTGCTATTGAAAGGCCTGACATTATCATTGGACTCACAAAGTCCATATTTTTTTTTCTTTTAATGCACTAAGATGTCCCTACAACATTGCACCTGTGTGATACGTAAACAAATTGTAAAACTTAAATCAAATGGCCACAGGTGTATTCACAACACTATACCCAATGTTTTAATCCAGTAAATGGAATTTCAATATTTCATATTTGGTAATCATTTGCTATGGCTTTAGAGTGAAAAGTTTTATTTCAGTGTTTAGTCATATCTTGGTGTACAGGAAGTTTGGTGTACAAGAGTTTAAGTTGTGTGTGTGTGTGTGTGTGTGTGTGTGGGGGGGGGGAGGTATTGTTATTATTTGAAATACATTATTTTGTTCTATATGCTGTTTGGATATCAATTTACTCGCTTTTGGATGAATAAACCCCTTAATATGACGCAATACTATAATGTGACAATGTTAAATTATAGTGGCTTGGTTTTTCCGAAGAACCTAGGATTTAGTAATCTTATGGTGCTCGTTTTTCCATGGAGCTTGGTTCACGTCGGTGACCTAAATTGTGAATCTATTGCTAATTGTAAATATCTAATATATCATCTAAAAAGTTCAGTTTGAGAATTACCTTAATTCTTTGCTGCCTTTTATTTAATGCAGACATATTATGTATTAATACCAACCCTTCACAGACTAGATAGAAAACATTCCTATCTGTCCCTACAGTATAGTGTTCGTCCATCCATCACTATATGCTATGTCTTTTGGATACACTAGAGTGAATCCAGTTTTGGATCTCTGGAACAGCATCATTATTGATCAGTCCAATTGTTATTTCCTTCATCTTAAACCTAAATAACTCACAATCTAATAATAAACTTGTTTTAGAGTCTGTGAGCTGAGCAGGCCATACAGCAATCACTGACCCATTCTGGGTGTGGAGTTGGTTTAAAGTTGAAATGATTTGTGTCTCAACAGTGTCACACCCTTTATGTGGGTTTAAATCTAACACAGCAGCCCCTGATGTAATTGTGTAGCTCTTATTGTATGTCCCCAACTCTGTGCTTTGGCCTTATGTCTAGAATCTTGTAAAGCATTGCTCAAAGTGGACATCTATAAACCACTGTATGCTAATCAGCACCGTCCTACTGGTTAAAAGGCACAACTTAAATTATTGATCTTAAACATCACATTTGCACTTGTTTTGTCATATGTGCCATTACTGCCAACCTTTACATCAATGTTGCGTCTTTTAACTTGTTAGGTTAACAATTGTTTCCCTTTTACTATTAGAGGGATAGAGGTAGCACAGAGTTTTAAAGCGATACATTGGATTTCTTTTCAGATCAGCTGTTTTAGCCTTAACTTTGGCACCTTACACCTTGATTCATAACCACTTCATCTCTTTGAAAGGGTTATGCTGGCTGATGTTTAACGTTGAAGTACTGTCTCCAGCCGCCCATGGTGCCATTTCGCCATGTCCGCCCTGGCAACACTTCTTTATTAACTAGAGTAGTCATTGGAGGTAGTGAAAGGCTGTGTATGTCACATGAGCTCTCTGAGCCTTCCACTGCTAACCAATGCTCATAAGGCCATTCCAGTCTTTTCGAGCAATGGGCAACAGTGATAGGCTGAAAAAGGTCTTGCAACATTCTCAACCAATCACTAACCTCCCATCTCCGCTCTGGCTATCAAAAAAGACTTGGCTAGAGCAGAAGTGGTGAGGGGGTGCAACGGGAGGCTGGGGACCCTAGTTCACTATTAAACTGTGAGTAAATAGTTTCATAGAGCAGAGAAATGTCGATTTTATTAGATATAAAGTGATTATACTGCCCAAAGTGTTCCTTGAAACGTGGCATATGGATTTTAATTCAGATCAGTTTTGTGTTTAGTGAATAACCCGGACTGTAGGCCAAGAAAAAAATTTATTTTCTGATCTATCCGGGTTATTCAAGAAAGGGAGAATTAAAAGTGAAGTTCAATTTAAGGTCAAAATAGCCAAATAGGAAACATTCTTTAGGTCAGCTTTACCTTCCGTTTGGCAACTTCAGCCTTACATTTTAAATTCGCTATAAATTATCACTTTAGCCTGTATGTATGAAGTTCTAGGAGGGGTGTATAACATCTTCTCGAGGTTAATTTTAACACATTACCATTATTCTAAAGTAAATCATTTTAGTAGAGCAGTAAACAAGCATCTCAGTCTTATATTCGTAAAGTGTGAAAATTAGTAGACATGAACTATTTAGGCAGTGATGCTGTAACAATTGACCACTTAAAAGGTAGGAATACATCAAGACTTTTCACTAAAGTTTGAATTGTCAGGAATTTAAAGAGAGTTTAAAATTTTAGGCTGAAATAGACAAATTCGGAAAGTTCTCTCAGGGTTATTTACTAAAGTGAGAATTTCTAAGATAATTTCAAATGGGGTTAGACCATTTGTCTAGGGAGCCGATATTGAGCATATTTGCCATAATCGGTCTTGTAATTTACTGATATTTCTGATAACTTACCGTACTCACCTCTCCCAGGCACTTTACGTGGTCTTGCGTATCCAAAAACTCCAGCCAATGAGGCGCCACGTCTTGACCTCACATCACTCCTCTCCATGTGGAGCTCTGGAGATGGGTGAATAATCTACTGCAATGACCTGGCTGGCTGAGAGTGATAGGAGTGTGATTGCTGTCAACATGTTTAGATAATGCTAGATTTGTGTCGAATTTTTTTTTTGAATATACAGAATATTGCCACTGTTTATCAGCATTTAGTTTAAAGGTGACCAATAATCTGTATCGGCTCTGTAAAAAATTTATATAGGACAATCTCTAATGTCAAATTTAAGGCCAGAGTAGCCGAGCTGAAAGCATAGCTGACTACGAATTTTTTTTCCTGTTCAGCTAATTTGACCTTAAATTTTAAATTTACTTAAAATTCTCTTTAGTAAATAACACTGTATAACTTAACCATGTTGTCCGACTGTTTTTGCCTTCAAATTTGAAATTATATTTGCATTCTAAACAATTCACAGTTAAGCGAATAATCCTATCGAAGTGTAGTATGTTAGTGTCCCCCCTAAAACCTAATTTAATGATTGACAAGGATGCTTAAGAATTTAATCGCTAAAGGTACTGAAACTGGTTTTGTCATCTTCTGGCAGTGAAAGGGTTAAAGGTTGTTTGGCTCTGCCGGATATTCACAAAATGGCCGAAGCCAGTGACGTCTGTCAGAAGGGTTAATGTGCTTATAGTGCAGCTAGGTGGCTTCTGCACAAATAGTCACAGAGGATGTTCCCTGCCAGCTGACTCTGCAAGGCAGAGTGGGAGACGTACTTCCTGCAAGACCCAGCCCTAAACAGCCTCTTACTTTATTATGTCCCACCTACCTATGCTAACCATTCCTCTGCCATGAGCCACATATAATTAATGGGAAAGCTCTTCCTCCTATACTGAATAAATAACATGCTAATGGTTTATGTGCCATTGTATTCTTAAAAGTACTACTTTGATGTAAAAGGGGTTAAAGCATTTTGTTATGATCAGTGAATTTCCATTTGTAGTGTATACTCCCCCCTCCCCCCCCTTGCTGATGGTCAGTGAGAACATTAGATTATTTTTTTTTCACAACTATGCAACGTGTATAATACTTTTTTTGAAGATGACCTAAATAGTTTTTAGTTTGAATTTTTTCTTCTTCTCGTTTTCCAACAGTTGGATTTGCCTTCCCTATAAATAGTTTTGCCTTACATTAAATATACAACATTTTTTAACACTCACCTTGGCAATGCATCAGATGAATTCATGATCAATTCAGTTGTTGGGCTAAAACTATGGGATCATAGGAACTTAAGTGTTGTGAGGTCCTGGTGTCTAATTAGTTATGATGCATTTATAGGGTATACCTCAATTTCTGAAACATAGATGTCTAAGATCATTGTGTGCTGCTTACCCTCTCTACTGTGTGCTTGGTGGTGATCTTGATCTAAAATAGCCAAGCTTTGACTGTAGATGAGTGAGGGAAGATAGTCCTTGAGGTTTTTGTTTTGTGTGCAAATCCGCTATTTTATCCTAACTTTTGTACTTTATTGCAGTATATAAACACCTATATTAAAGGCTATGCAGATGTATTGAGCCTGTAGTGACTTATTTATTTTACATTTTGTAGCTGTTCAGAGTAAAATTATTAGAGTTCTAAATAAAACGCTCCAGTTCCTGCAGTAGTAATTCTTGCAGTTTTTGTATTGAAGACTTTTATTACTGCTGACAAGTAATGCTTTTGAGAATTTTTTGTCTTTATCTTGCTTTAACCAGGTTTAGTTGGTGTGCTACAAATATTACTATAGAGTTATACAATTAAAGGGATTTTAATTTATGTTTGATTTGCCTCTGTGATGTCAGTATTTTGACACTTTGTATAGTAGACAAATTATGGTGCCAAATTGACTTGAGTTGTAATTGAGCATGGGTTGAAATGCAGATATTTCATGAAAAAAAATCCTCAGATTAAACATGGCATCAGGGGCCCAGCCAAATCCAATTCAAAGTACATTGGCAGCACCCTCAAGTCACCCCAACTTGAGCAAATTTAGTTGAAGTTAGGCCATCAGTCATAAAGTTGTTTTCATGGTGATTTTACTGCACTCTAACTCTCTCATCAACAGTTAAATGGACACTATAGTCACCAGAATGCTTTTCAGTGGGATTCCCAAGTTTGATCTCCGCATGGGAAGGGCAAGCTGCGACTGGACCCGCACAGTGCTTGAAAAAGTTGAGTTAAATTAAAATGGGAAGCCATTTATAGATCTATAGTGTCAGAAATACACATTTGTATTCCTGACACTATAGTGTTCCTTTAAGCGTACTTGAGGTACTAGATCACCAGTGGTAAGCATACCATGATGAGGGCGCAGAGATCTCTCCTGGCAAATGAACCAAAGGTTTGCCATGTCGGGACCGGTGCTACTAGAAGGCAGATAATCATGTGGTGATGCTCATGGTCTGCAGCTCCACCTTGTGCAGACCATATTAATTGCTCCTTTGCGGCTCCTGCACACCGTGTGGTATTCCTAGCCTGTGCTCTAACTTCAATACAGAGTACTAGATTAAAGGAGCAAATTATATGATCTGCACCACGGTGGAAATACATAGCATGCTCTCCACCTCAAGACCACTAGAGTATTATCCCCTCCATCGGACCAAGTGCTAGAGGGTTAAAGCAAGATTGACATGGCACCCAGACCACTTAATTGAGATGAAGTCGTCTGGTTACCAATAGTGTCCCTTTTAATTGCAGTTTCAGCACACCCACTCAAAAAGGTTTGCCATCACTGGACTTTGAAATACTTGGAATTTTGTGAATTTACCTCTGTGTATACTATGGATCGACCGATATTGTTTTTTTAGAGCAGATACCGATAATCTGTGAACTTTCAGGCCGATAACTTGCCGATATTCTGTACATTTACCATTTTGAAAAAAATATATATTTCTAAAGGTAAATGCATAAAATATACATGCCACATGTAGTGGATGCAGTGTGTGTGTGTGTAATATATATATATATATATTCTTGAATGCAGTGTGTGTGTGTGTGTATATATATATATTAGTGAATGCAGTGTGTTTGTGTAGTCTGTTTATATAATGAATGCAGTGTGTGTGTGTTTGTGTAGTGTTTGTGAAGGGATGTAATTTGTGTAAAATGGGCAGGAGGGGAGGCATTTTTAATTTTAATATTTATGTTTTATTTATTTTTTTGTCCCCCCCCCTCCCTGCTTCTTACTTGGCCAGGTAGGGGGCTATGGCATTCCCTGGTGGTCCAGTGGCATGTACTGAGCAGTGGGAGGACCCAGCAGCAAGCTGTTACTTAGCTCCTCCAGCTCCCCTCTGTAAATCTCGCGGTCTGCGTGCCGTGCAGAGCGTTGCCATGGTAACCCGTGGCAACGCTCTGCGGACGTGGGACTCGCAAGATTTACACAGGGAGCTGAAGGAGCTGCTGGAAAGGTAAGTAACAGCTTGCGTATGTCTACATTCGGGTAAATTTCCCCGAACATAGGCAAGCGCGCCAGAGCAGGGAATCGATTTGCTCTGTAGCGCATCCTCACTTACCGACCAATTTTTTTTTTTACGACTGGATCGTAGGAACGAAGCCCGGTCGGTAAGTGAGGAGTGTCTGTATTGTAATCAAGGACCTATGTATGAAGAACTATTGAAAAGCATTCACAATTGAAGCCAAAAGAACATTTCTGGTAATTGTTCTACTTTCACAACTTTGTTCAGAATTGCTCCCAATAAACAATTACTAGCTCTTGCAATAATGTCACATATAAAGTATGTTTCATATTATGGTCTCATAATTAATAAGCTGAATGCCTAATCTGATATTGTGTATTTGATAAAGTAGTGTTTATTCACTAAAAATATTCTTTTTCCTATGTAATGTGATTTTTAAAGTGTCTCTCAGCTTTCTTCTGGAAGGAAATCTCAAGCACTGTCTGGCTTGGGAAACATTTTCTGTATAACAAGTTAACTTCAAATTAGTTTAGTTATACATTAATTTACCCAATTTTAGTTTTGGGTATATCACAGTAGATATAGCCATCATTACTGAATGACTATTGGTTATTGGTAATGATATCTGATTCAGCGACTGGTAGATCTCTTACCAAGAAGTAGAACTACTTTAATTTACCTACCACTGACTCTAACCTGAAACCGGTAGCTATGATTTAGACTATGAATTGACTTGTTGGGCCACTAACGTCACCCAGAACAAATACCTCTAGTGGCTGTCTTTCTGAGCCACTTTAGGCGCTTCTTCCTGATAGCAGCATTTGATTAGAGGTTCGCAGCGTTTTGCCATGTATGCCTTTTTCCAGTATTGGAAGGAAAAATATCACCTCAAAACTAATATTTGATGAAGAGAGGAAATATCAGATTAATAGGACAGGGTAGGTCAGAGTTGTTCTGTATATGCTGTACATTGTTGAATTGCTAAATTGTATCTAAAATGGAATGTTGGGCTCTCCTAGGAGGTTGATACATTTGAGGTCAAACAAATAATGCTCTATTGTTCTAATTTCATCTGTGGTGATAATGATGGGTTGTGGTGTGTTTATATTTATTTATTTTTATTTTATATATATATATATATATATATATATATATATATATATATATATGTTTTTTTTTTTAAACATCATTAATATTTATAAAGCGCCAACAGATTCTGTAGCGCTGTACACACATGATCACTTGCATTGCTATCACAGGCCCAGATTAGTATTTCACGTGACTTAATCACAAGTAAGTTAAGAGCTTATGATGCTTAAATGACAGCAATGCCATTTGAATTATTTGGTCAAAAAGATACTTGTATCAAGTTAAAACTATGCTTTTAAATGTCTACCATTTTTGCATCTCAATCCCTCACTAGATTGATATTGTACACAATTGCGTCCTATAATTTGGAAGTATTACACCACTAAAAAACTTCTGGATATAATACATACATACATACATACATCAAAAGTATATCCAGAAGTTTTTTTTAGTGGTTTAATACTTCCAAATTATAGGACGCAAATCTGTACAATACCAAAATTATTCTCTCTCCTAATGAAAGTCCCAACAGGAGACTGAAACGTCAATTTCCCTGGACCTTGTTTTTTCTTGGATGGAAAGTGTGTGTGTGTGTGTGTGTGTATGTATGTATATGTCTATCATTTATTTATATCAGCCCTGGTCTGCAATATCGGTATCTTTATTGGCCAATACCGATATTGCTGAAAATACAGAATATTGGTCGATCCCTAGTGTGTATGTGTGTGTATATTGTATATAATTTCTCTCTCAGTAAGTCTGGCACTCAATCCTCAAAATAAATGAAAAAACTCTGCGCTGAGTATATAGAATGCAATAAAGATGAGGGCACTCAATGGATTTCCAAAAAAAAAATAATGTATTAGAATGTTGCCAATAGGGATCGACCGATATTGATTTATTTATTTTTTAGAGCCAATAATCTGTTAATTTTCAGGCTGATAGCAGACAATTTACCGATATTCTGTACATTTACCATTTTTTTTTTTTTTACTATTTCTAATCAAATCTACTGTTACTGAACATGTTTGTTTTTATTTATTTAGCAAATCTTTTTTTTTATTTTTTTTATTAAGGTAAATGCACAAAATATACATGTCAGTTTTTAAATAATTTTTTTTTCAAGATATGTGTATGTAGTGTATGCAGTGAGTGTTTTTGTGTAGTGTGTGTGTGTGTGTGTGTGTATAGTAAATTCAGAGTGTGTTTGTATTCGTTATATACGTTAAGTGTGCAAAATTGGGGGGGGGGGGGCATTTTTATTAGTAACTTTTTTTTTTTTTTTTAATAATGTTTTAGTCCCCCGTCCCTGTTTTTTACTTGGCCAGGAAGGGGGGAATATGGCATTCCCTGGGGTGGGGGGCGTGCCGCGCTGAGTGTTGCCATGGTAACCCTCGGCAACGCTCTGACGGCCGCAGGACTTGTGAGATTTACACAGGGAGCTGAAGGGAAGGTAAGTAAGCGCTTGCTGGGCCCCCCAGGACCGTGATGGCAGCCCTGGTCTGCATTATTGGCAATATGGTACTGGTCGATACTGATATTGCTGAAAATACAGAATAATGCCCGATAATCGATCGATCCCTAGTTGCCAATATGGATCAACATTTCGACCAAACAGGTCTTTATCAATAACCCCATGGTTATCTTATTGTTGACCCCAAGGAAAGTCCCGATCGGGGACTGAAACGTTGGTTGTTTTTTAACTTTATTAAAGTATTTACATTTTAAGACCGGTGAGCAGCCATTCTACTTTGGAGATACACACACGCACACTCTGTATTTTCAGCGGTATCGGCCATTAAAGATACCAGTATAGTTGATAATGCAGACCAGGGCTGCAATCCGGGTCCTGGGGGGCCCAGCACACTATTACTTACCTTCCCAGCAGCTCCCCTGTCTAACTCTCGCGAGTCCCGCGGCTGTCGGTGTGTTGCCACGGGTTACCATGACAATGCTCCGTGCGGCAAACAGGCTGCGAGAGTTAGAAGGGAACTGCTGGGAAGTGAAGTAAAAGTGTGCTGGGCCCCCTCTGCACAGTCCATGCCACCAGACAACCAGGGAATGCCATATCCCCCCTCCCTGGCCAGTTAAGAAGCAGGGAGGGGGGACTAAAACATAATTTAAAAAAAGTTACAAAATAAAAATTCCACCACCCAAATTTTACACACTTGGCATACCTGTGCAAACACATACTCTGCATTCATTACACACACACACACACACACACACACACACACACTGCATTCATTACACACACACACTACATTCATTACACACACACACACACACTCTCTGGATTCATTACACACACACACACACACACACACACACACACTCTCTGGATTCATTACACACACACACACACACACACTCTCTGGATTCATTACACACACACACTCTGGATTCATTACACACACACACTCTGGATTAATTACACACACACACTCTGGATTCATTACACACACACACACACACACACACACACTCTGGATTCATTACACACACACACACACACACACACACACTCTGGATTCATTACACACACACACACACACTCTGGATCCATTACACACACACACACACACACACACACACTCTGGATTCATTACACACACACACACACACACACACTCTGGATTCATTACATATACATACACACACACACACGCTGCATTCACTAGTCAAATACTCTCACTGCATCTATTCTACACACATATATTCTTGAAAACAAATAATTCTGACCTGGCCTGTATATTTTGTGCATTTACCTTAATACATTTTTTTTTTTAAAGCAAAATAAATAAAATAAACCTGCTCAGTTAACAGTAGATTTGTGCAGAAATAGTACTTTAAAAAAAAAAAAAAAAGAAATGGTAACTGTACAGAATATCGGTAAGTTTTCGGCTATCGGTCTGAAAGTTTACAGATTATCGATATCAGCTCTAAAAAAAAAAAAAAAAAAAAAAAATCGGTCGATCCCTAATATGCACCAAAAAAAGTTGTGGTGGGGGAAAAAGTGTGGATGAAAACCACTTCCACCTGAAGTAATTGGATAGCTAATATTAATATATTAACTATCCACTTACTTCGGGTGGAAGGGGTTTTCATCCACACTCTCTCTTCTGTGGGAAAGCAAGTCGTTGGGCTTGACTGGTGTGTGTATTTGTGTTTAGCAATGTATTATATACAGCTATGTCTGAATTTTTTTTTATTTTTCCAGAAAGAGGGCCAAAGATATGAGCAAAAAAAGTGATATAGCATAATGCCAAAATAGTTTAACCAAATTGTTTATAATCTGCTGTAGCCCCAACAGCAAGCAAAATATAGCAATCTAAAGTATTCAACCACAAAGTGCCGCTTAGTTATAGTGACCCACTAGTGCAACCCAAGTTTATTCAAAGTACAGACATTTTGGGGCCCCTGTCCCTTTATCACTGACAAATGCCCAACATAGATATAGGAACAGGGTCCCAAAATGTCTGTACTTTGAATGCTGTTTGAATAAACTTGGGCTACACTTGTGGACTCCTATAACTAAGCTGCACTTTGTGGATGAATACTTTGGATTCCAAAGGTAACTTAAACAAGTGGCACGGGTTCTAAATAATATTACTGTAATAATACCTTTTTTTTTTTTAATATTGGCCAAACAGAATTTAGGGATAGTAAATGGAGGATATCATGAAATCTTCTCATTCCAAATTTCATAGTCCAAAAAAAAAAAGTTATTACAATATGATATACTTTAATATTTTCCGTGTGTGTATGTATATGTATATTTATTATTATTATTATTTGTTTTGTATTAGTGTTTTCCTCTCTAGCCCTTGGAAGACAACCAAAGTAAATTACGTTATCTTTTGACGTGTGTACACAAATTGGTATATTATGTGTATATATATATATATATATTTTTTTTAATTTATACTGTTCACTGTATCCTCTGATGGATGGAGATGTGTAATTGTGTTTGACTTCAGAGAGCTGTGTGTATGGTGTTTTTCCGGTGAGGTGGGAGGAGTGAGCCTGCAATCCGTGCTCTGCCCACATGTTCTTCCCCGGGCACACTTGCTCACACTCTCCTTTACACATTTAGACTGTTGTCTCCTTTAAGACCCCTAGCCCTCTGTTGAAGGGGTATACAGAGGATTAAAGGGCGGCTGCGCATGCGCTGCTGGAGGCGGCTGGAGCCTCCATGTGTAAGAGGCGCATTATTTGGCAACGTGAGCAGAGGCCAGGACTACCGGGGATCCGTGTGTGCAGGGACCCGGCGAGAGAGGCCTCAGCTCGGTCAGGGCCAGGCTGCCACCCCCATCCCACCGTAAGTCAGGGGCCCCAGGGGGAGCGGGCGGGAACTTTTCAATTCCACCTCTGTTTTGGGGGCTTCAATCAAAAAGTTGTAGTATTATTTTATTTAATGAGTCAGATGCTCCTCCTTGTAGGTGGGGGATGGGAGGCGGTGAGGAGACATCAGACCCCTAATTGTTTCTTTACCCCTCGTTATCTGGCTGCTAAAAAGCAGATCCTTTATTATTGCAGCCCACCAGGCTGATGGAGTGCCGGTATATGGGGGGTTGTGTGAAATCAGACCCTTCAGATGTGGTATATTGACAAGAAGTTGATAGCGATGGCCTGATAACACCCTGTAGTAATTTTCACTCTCTTCCTGTTATCCTATTAAGGGTCGTTGTTTTTAATTATTTTTTTTTCGGAGGGGGGCGCTGAATTTCTCCATCCTCCTTTATCCTGTATTAAGCACCCATTAGGAACACAGCGGACCACGTTGTTCTGCAGATGTCCAGTTCGGCGACGAAGGGGTTAAAGAGGGTGGGTGATGGGATATTGTCTGTAGGTGGGGGTGCTGTGGAGAGAGCAGATGCCTCTAGGGGAGGTGGGAAGTGCCCAGGGAGTTTTGAAGCTTCATGTCTGATTTCTCACCAGCTCTTCTTCCCCACCCTTGGTGAAATAAGTTTTATTATAAGGGAGGGGGTTAAACAAAAATGGCTTCTTGGTTCAGACATCTCCATTAAGCAAGGCACATATATACTGGTGTGTGGTTACCGTGATTCACTTAAAGCCTTGTACTTGGTGAGACTTGAACATATTAATGATGAGCTGTAAGGATTCATGGAGAAGATGGGGAATGAAATGAAAAAAGGTTATTTGGGGTCTCCCTTGCCTGCAGCATACAACATGTATATGCAATATGGATGATGCTGGGACACCTTATCTGTGGGGATACTTGGTCCTTGGGTTTTAATAAACTTTTGGGGAGGTGGAAAGAAGAGCTGGCAAGGTTGAATTTTTTTTTTTTTATATATATATATATATATATATATATATATATGTTGTAGCTAGCTTACTCCCTGTCTACGCCATTTAACCCTGTGTTCTGGATCCGCTCCCAAGAGTCTTCCTCCTCCTCCTGCCTCCACCACCCCCCTCCTTTTTTTCCCCTGTCCTTCCTGCTTTGAAATGTGCGTAAGGCCAATGCACATTGAAAACCACTCTGTTCCATTTTTTTTTTCTTGCGTTATGCACCTGCCAGGTGTATCGATGTGACATATCTATGCAAAATAGACACAATTTTAACAAAACATCCTTTTAGATTTTGCTGTCAAATATCACTTTGTCACTTATATTGCCATGGTGCATCTTGGTTTGTCCAATGTACTTGCATTTTTTTTAAATGCAGTTTTTTGTAAATCACATTTGTACAAGTTAGAGTACCAATTAAAATAAGTTACTTGTAGAAAAGCATTTGTGAAAAGCATACTAGAAAAAAACACTGCAAACACGTCCGTGCTTAGAACACTGGACCAGGTTGTGACTTCCTTTCAGATGTGGTTATGGTTGAGCATGCATGGAGGACATCTCTTACTGTAGTCACTCTTAAATGAGGTGGGTAATTACCACAAATATTCAGGGGTTAACTAAACCACCCAAATTGTCTAATATGTTTGTAGGATAGACACGGATTGTCAAGTTCAGGAGTTTTCAATATGACTTGTCATTTGCTGACCTTTCTTATCCTGTTTGTGAGAAGGGTGTTTGTGCATTTAACTACCTATCCTGGTTTAATGTTGGTAATCCCAAAGTTGGCATGCGTTGTATTTCAAATGCATGGATCCAACATAAAAGCAGTGAACACCTTTTCAATTTCAGCTATGTGGCGTGATCAGCTAGAAACTCATGTTTTGTATAATTGGATCTGTATTTGGTAACCATTTGGTGAGCACAGGGTATATATTCCAAATGCATGGATGAACAGGTTTGTTTCAGATGAGAAATAAATGGATTGTGAGATCAGCAGCTACTAAAAATATGTAGCTACTGCTTTCTTGTTGTCTTCTAGTTTCTTCTACTTTGAGTGGGCTGTATGCTCTCTGCCATCTGGCCTTGCAATGGGCTTGCACGTGCAGCAAAATGTGTAGTTTATATGTGTATGCTGATGGATTACAGCTAGTTCTACAAAACCAGATCAATATTAATCTATGAGCTCCTTCTGACTTAAAAATGGTACAACGCCATTCCTACCAACTATATTTTGCATTCTATGTAACGATCACTCTTCCTCGGACCCTTCTTTCTGTTGCTCACAAACATTATTATTATTATTATTATTATTATTATTATTATTATTATTATTGCACCATCACATTCCTTAGCCCTGTACAATGCTGTAGGTACAGTAACTCTATGCTTGGCTACACACTCAATGTGTTGTCATCAAGTGAGATGGAAAATGTTGAATAAAACTTGTTAAATCTATACTGTGACATTATAAACCCATGCAGTTAGGAGTGTGTCCTGTTCCTCATCTGTAGAGACGCAGTACACTTGTCTGAAATGAAAATGTTTACTTTTTATTTTAACAGAGTAGAGGCCCTTTAATAATGTGAAAGGTACAACGGTGTAAGTGTACATGTATATAATTCAGCTAACAGGTGTACTTGGCACTTTAGTTTTACTTTGAAATAAGGGGAGGTTCAAAGAATGAGATAACCGTGTACTAAAAATAAGCATATATCACTTTGGCAGCCCTTCCTCTATAGAGTACACAATCTGAGTGGAAATGGCAGACATACAGGTACATATAACAGGTAGGTGCATATTCTGATCGTGCTTTTTGATATTTTTATTTTAATGTGCTAGTGGTTCATGTAAAATAGGTCTTTCATAGTCACTTGGATTGAACTTTGCAAATGCTTGATTGTTCTGAAGATAGGGGGCAGCAAGTGAGTACGTTTCTAGATATTGCAGAGGAGCAGAGTGATGTGTGTGTGTGTGTGTGTGTGTGTGTGTGTGTTTGTTTGTGGTTAGAAAAACATTTTCATCTTATTTCGATGCAAGTCCTACACTGAAGAGGTCAAGAAGGTTGCTAAGTTGCAGCCTAGAGTGTATTTCACAGATTAGAGGTTCAACCTTTTTATACTTATATGCACATTCACTTGACATTTATAACTAGACAGAGTGTAACCAGGAGCATGACTAAAAATGATAGATATTGCTTTGCAAAGGTATGATTTGCATTTAGTGATGCGTAACATAATGAACCAGTCATCTGCAAAAAGTGTGCGTAGAAAGGCCAAATTTACAGGGTTATTCACTAAAGTGATGATCAACTTTAAGGCTAAAGTAGACAAACTGGAAGCATAGCTGATCTTCCGTTTCAACTACATTGACCTTTAAATTTGAAATTCACTTTGAATTCTCACTTTAGTGAGTAACCTGGTTAATCATCTTATACAGTGTTGTAGCAAAATTGCCAGCAAATAATTATAGTTTAAAATATTTGACAGTCTTTCTGCAACGTCCTCAAAGATTATTGGCTCTGCAGTCAATGTTGGTGCATGCACTCACACACTAATACACTCATGCCCTGCGTGCAGCGCAACATGCAGTCGCACACTAGGACTTTTTGGGAGACTCATTTTGGATTGCACGCGGAAGCTGTATGCACAGTTGTGATTCTGCAGATCTGCCTTATTTGTAAGCAGTGTATGTTAAATGTTCTTTAAATTATAACCCAAAGATTCTCATATTTGAGTCCTTCAAACTGACTTTACAAGTAGACACTGGTTTTGTAGGAGTTGTTAACAATCCCTTTTGTGAAATCCAGAAATAAAATAAATGGTGAAATAGAGGCATAATGTATCACAAAGTAGGAATTATTAGCATAATTGTTGGTCTCTTGATGTTCATTGAATGCTCCGCTTTCTGTAAACAACTTGCTAGACCTTGGTTTGCAGGATATATATTTATTATTATTATTATTATGATTAAAATAATAATAAAATATATATATATATATATATATATTATATTATAAAATCTTTTTATTTATATATTTATTTATTTTTTTAACCCAACCATGTTGTGTATAGCTGCACAATTGGGAAGGGTCCTGGACTATGTATGTGGCCATGGTATTGGGAACATATTTGTACATTAACAAGATTGCACTGAAAATTTGTGTGTGTGTATATAATTCCTCAAATAACATTTGTATTCCACTGCTGTAATGTAATACTGTTTTCCTAAAAAATAAAATAGTTAGACATGTTGTTCCACTTCTGTTGCTACACCCTGTCTTTCATCCATTACTGTTTGTGTCTTTAACAAATGATGTCCATCTTGTGCTTCGTGACCTACATAAGGGCCACACAACAGGGATCACTTGCCTAGTATATACCATTGTTCTTGTTTGCTAGTTCTCTTTCAGGTTGTTGCTAGGTAACAATAGGGGGAGGAGTCAGAGTTGACTCCCTCATGAGATATTAGGAGTCAGAAATGTGTGTGTGCTAGGGAGGGGGCAGACTGGGTGGTGATGGTGGCAGCTTGGGGATTAGCCTCAACTTCCAACAAAGAGGTGTCTGTTTAACCCCTTGCATGGCTGAGCACACCTGCAGCCTGCAAGTAGGGAGGAGTGTGTGTGTGTTTTGGGGGGTGGGTGCGGCTAATGTGGCAAAGGACCTGCGCATATTAAGCCATCTGGCTATTTTACATTTCTTATGTATAATTATGGTTCTAAAACAATGGTTTTTTTTTTTTGTTGTGACCATGTTTACAAATAGTCGTAAAACCTAAAAACTTTACTTTCTCAAACCGCAAAGAAAGTCTCTTAAGACCTCTCTAGATAAACTTGAATTTCCCATTTTATAGTATTCCAAAATGTGATCCTGTGTTACTTTAACCTAGGTTGTGATATGCTATTGGGTGCAGTTTATTTCAATGTTGTACCCAAATTGAAAATGCCCCCTATATAGTCACAGAGGAATAGTTTGCTTATGGAATGCAAACTACCCCTCATTTTTCTTCTTCTTTAGTTCTGGGTTATGTATCTTTTTGATTCAGTCTGAACAATCCTGCAATGGGATATGATAAATTATAAACGGTTTGTGACTTCAGATGTCTTATCTGGGATTTTAAAATAATGTTTGAACCTGTTCATTCTTGTAGGCTTCCTTTCTAGCATCACCTTCGGTAAGCTGTTCCCGGTGTCTGTCCTTTATGGCTGTTTTTACAATATACTATTTTAGAACACTCCAACATACTTTGCAACACTGAGTAATGAACACTTTCAAGTGTTGGTTCCAGAGTTTTGGTATAGAGGACAAGAGGTGATAAGGGCAATGTTGGAATAAACTAATAGAGAACAATAGCGCAAGTTTCAGTATACTCATAGCAAGCAATTTATGTTTTTGTTTTAATAATGTTTATATAACCTAGTTTTGGACTTGTAAAGTAAAGTAAAATAAAGGAGATTTTTATTAAGATTAAATTATATATATCTTATTATAATTACAAATATATTATTTTGCATTTTAGGATTAGATCGTTAGGACCTTTCATTCTGAGCCATTTGCTTATTGGTTCCATTTATATCTAATAGGAAGGTATTTACAGTGAGGGGAAAAAAGTATTTGATTTTGAACGTTTGCCCACTGCCAAACAAAATGACCAGTCTATAATTTTAATGGTGGGTGTATTTTAACAGTGAGACAGAACAAAAAAAATCCAGAAAAACGCATGTCAAAAAAGTTATAAATTGATTTGCATGTCAGTGAGTGAAATAAGTATTTGACCTCTTCGACTTAGTACTTGGTGGCAAATCCCTTGTTGGCAATCACACAGGTCAGACGTTTCTGTTAGTTGGCCACCAGGTTTGCACACATCTCTTTGCAGATTCTCTCCAAGTCATTACGGTTTCCAGGCTGACGTTTGGCAACTCAAACCTTCAGTTCCCCAGTTCACAGATTTTCTATGGGATTAAGGTCTGGAGACTGGTTAGGCTTACTCCAGGACCTTAATGTGCTTCTTCTTGAGCCACTCCTTTGTTGCCTTGGCTGTGTGTTTTTGATCATTGTCATGCCGGAATACCCATCCACGACCCATTTTCAATGCCCTGGCTATGGGAAGGTTGTTCTCACCCAAGATTTGACTGTACATGGCCCCGTCCATTGTCCCTTTTGATGTGGTGCAGCTGTCCTATCCCCTTAGCAGAAAAAACACCCCAAAGCCTAATGTTTCCACCTCCATGTTTGATGGTGGGGATGGTGTTCTTGGGGTCATAGGCCGCATTCCTCCTCCTCCAGACACAGCAAGTTGAGTTGATGCCAAAGAGCTAGATTTTGGTCTCATCTGACCACAACACTTCCAACCAGTTCTCCTCTGAATCATTCAGATGTTCATTCGCAAGCTTCAGACGAGCCTGTACATGTGCTTTCTTGAGTAGGGGGACCTTGCATGCACTGAAGGATTTCAGTCCTTCACGGCGTAGTGTTACCAATTGTTAATTTTTTATTTTTTTTGGTGTCTATGGTCCCAGCTGCCTTGAGATCATTAACAAGATCCTCCCGTGTAGTTCTTGGCTGATTCCTCACCGTTCTCATGATTATTGAAACTCCACAAGTTGAGATCTTGCATGGAGCACCAGACTGAGTGAGACTAATTGTTATTTTGTGTTTCTTCCATTTGCGAATAATCGCACCAACTGTTGTCAACTTTTTACCAAGCTGCTTGGCGATGGTCTTGTAGCCCATTCCAGCCTTGTGTAGCTCTACAATCTTGTCCCTGACATCCTTGGACACCTCTTTGGTCTTTGCCATGGGGGAGAGTTTGGAGGCTGATTGCTTCTTTGGACAGGTGTCTTATACAGGTAACGAGCTGAGATAAGGAGCACTTCCTCTAAGAGACTGCTCCTAATCTCAGCTCGTTACCTGTATAAAAAACACCTGGGAGCCAGAAATCTTGCTGATAGGGGATCAAATACTTAATTCACTCATTGACATGCAAGTCAAATTATCACTTTTTTGACCTGTGTTTTTCTGTCTTTTTTTTCTTTTTTTGGTTATTCTGTCTCACTGTTAAAATACACCTACCATTAAAATTATAGACTGATCATTTCTTTGTCAATGGACAAACGTTCAAAATCAGCAGGGGTTCAAAACTTTCTTTACCCCTCACTGTATTTAACCAAAAACTTCTCCATCATGAGGTGCTTGTAGAAGTCAAGAGCCAGACCTGCATTAAGAGTATTTTGCTACTCCTCTCTTCCCTAGCTATATCTATATGTCTATATATGTGCTGTTGCTTTTTTATTTTTCTCAATTCTGATTGTTATTTAAGGACCATCAGAATCTGTTATTTAAAGGGACACTAGAGTCATGAATCCAAATGTGTATTCCCAACACTAGGTCTAAATAACAGTTTATGCCCTCCTGTTCTCCCTTACCACCTTTTTCCATTGCTGTGTGAGTCTGGTTGTGGTTGGCTCCTCCCCCTTGGTTGAGATCATTATGCTTGATTATCTCCGCAAAACCAAGTGACTGCCACTGGAGCTGTCCCTTAGCAGTAATATAAATACTACCTTTTCTCTGAAAAATCCGTGTTTAAATTAAAATGACTGCAGTTACATACTATAGACACCAGAACAACTCATTAATTGCAGTTCTGGTGACTATAGTGTCCCTTTAAGGATCGCATCCCAATTTTGAATAACCCATTTGATGAAAGACTGCATGGAACCACTATAGATAAATATGCAGGAAATTCCAACTGATCTAAGTTCTCTAGGGACAAGATCGTGATGTTCTTAAAGGGTTACTCCAACCATCATGACCACTTCTGCTTGAACTGATGCACATACAGAGAAAACTTAACTTTTGTGTTGGGCTAGTTGCTTCCCCAGTGTACGTGACTTGGGCAGCCTCAGCAAATATTTATTTCACAGTTGGTGGCACTTGGGTCCCATCAGTCTGTAATGAAATCGTGGTTATAATCAATCTCCACCATATATTTTGAAATATGAACAAATCTGTAACTTTCTTTATCCGTGTCATCAACGCATGTATTGCATATTTAGTCACAATGTTTTCATTGCTGTGTATCAGTTACGCATTGTACAGTTTTGTGTAGTCAATTATCATTTATTTGTAACCCTGTCCCCAAGTTCCTTCCTGTGTTTTGCACATTGATGTAGGTTATCTATAGGTGTAATGTGTTTTTTTTTTTTTTTTTAAATCTCTGCGTAGATGACTATTCAGAGTAATTGGCACCTTTGGCTGTCTGCAGTAGTTTAATAAGGAAGCCATTTTCTTCCTGCCTGGGATGTAAGAATGGGTGGGTGTTAACTCTTTTATTACCAGATCCACCTTACACCTACTGTTTTCTTGACTGACAAGCTAAGCCGTATGCACCACCCATCTCTCAACCTCTTCCTCCAGCACCCCCTCCCATCCAGCTGCTGTTGGGTCCTTTCTATACCCCACCCCCCCGTTTCTTTGCCCATCCCCCACATACCCTTGTCCGTCTGGCTGTACTGTGTCACTTCCTGGACACAGTGTGTACAGGGTATGCTGGTTAACGTGTACTAATACACTGTCTGTAACACCTGCATTTCCTTTGTGATCCCACCAGCATCCAACAGGTTAAATGCTTTTGTAGTCTACTCCAACAAACCTATGAAAGGGTTACCGTGTCAGTGTGGTTTCACTTTAAACTCCAGAGGTAGCTGGAAGCTGGGATGACATGTGAAACCTTATCTAATAAGAGGTGTGTTCTTCTTGTAATCTTCAAGATTGTGTCAACATATTTAATTGTGTTTTGGCATTTATGGTTTTAGTGATAAAGGGTCTGTACCTCCTGAGCCATAATGTGTTCACACTTTGAATTACAGTAGTGTATGAAATGCAAATTTCTTTCTGAGGTTAGTCTATCCAACATGAACTTTTAAAGCCTGCTACTGAGTTTGAGGACTGTCCATTCTGGATGTTTAATATTAAAACCTCAAAATTGTTATGGGTTAAGAATTAATCAGTGGTGAGATAGATATGTGTATATATAATATACACGCACACAGAACAACATATTTTATACAGAAGTACTTAGTTCCACTGTCAGGTGTTGAGACTGAAGACTTCAAGGCAAAATTTAAACTTTTGAAATATGTGTATTTAAACATTAATTCCACCCTACAGATTAAAATCTAGGTTGTATTTTGGAGATTCAGTTTAACC
This sequence comes from Pelobates fuscus, assembly GCF_036172605.1. NCBI lineage: Eukaryota > Metazoa > Chordata > Amphibia > Anura > Pelobatidae > Pelobates > Pelobates fuscus. The sequence goes on along the minus strand of NC_086321.1, from coordinate 282,329,717 downwards.
CATAAACCCATATGGAGCCCTGTTCCTGTTTTTACTCCTGCTGTCTTGTAAAGAAAGACGTTTGTACTCCATCTACATCTTATGAATCTTGTATAGTTACTTTTGTAGGTTTACATTGCCCCTGCAACATCTACAGGCTAGTGTATTGATTTCAATATTTTAACGTGTTGTTCAGTACCTAAGATTTGTGAATTGAACGGTCATGGGAAGCACTATTTGCTGAGGTTTGGCTTAAAGGTGTGCAATGGCAGCAAGATGTATGTTCTTGATTTAATCCCTTGATCCTGAACAGTGGGACTTGTTCATAGACATAGTCTGAAGTGCTCTGCTTCAGCATACTAGAAGGGAGATACTGGTAAAGTTTTGCTTGTTTGGCACATGTACTCTCTACCAGCAGTCTGTAGTGGTTATCCTATGGGGCAAAGCTGCAGTATGTTGTAATAAATACATTTATATTTTCTGGGGGTTGGGGAGGGGGGCAGCAAAGTATATTACAGGGATTTACAAATTTGCATGGAGTCTAGGAGCCAGCTAAAAGTTAGCAGATATATCTATACAGTGGGACCTCGGTTTACAAACGCCTTGGTTAACATAATTTTCGGTTTGCAAATGAAAATCCATCGAAAAGAATTCCTAGGTTTACAAACTTTTTTTGCATTACAAAGCAAGTTTCCCCAGGATGCATTGCATCTGGGAGGTTTATAGCACCGCCCCCTGCACGTGACGTTGAGTGTGGAGGTGTTGGAGCGGCTTTTGCATAGTTTTGGAGCCATTCTGGAAATTGCTGTTGTTTTGGGACTTTTTGGTGCATTTCTCAAGCTGTGGAAAGGTAGGGAGCTGAGCTTTGTTGCTTGTATGCCTTTTATTGTGTGTTCTGCATTGTGGGTTGGTTTCCATGCCAGCTCATTTTGACTTTTTTTTTTTTTTTTTTTTTTTTTCTGACCTCCAGAATGGATTAATTGGTTTTCAATGCATTCCTATGGGAAACCATGTTTCGGTTTACAAATGTTTCACAATAAGAAACGTCCCGGAGAAAACACATTAGATTCGTATACCGTGGTCCCACTGTATATCATATCTATGGTGGAGGAAAACCCCTTCCATCTGAAATAAATGGATAGTTAAGGAAATGTTAAACACAAATACACACACCAGGCAAGCCATAAGACTTGCTTTTACCACAGAAATTTCAGTCATATGGCTTGGAAAGGGTTTTCATCCACACTTTTTCCCCACCACAACTTATATGGTATGTACTTAAAGGGATTTTCCAGTGTTTTCCTGACACTGCAGGACCCTCCCACCCCCTATTCCAAGTTGCTGAAGGGGTTAAAACCTCTTCAGTGACTTACCGGAGTCCAGTGACTATGTCCCTCGGTGCTGAGTCAGGCTCTGCCTACTCTCCTCCCACAGCGGGGGAGACCTAATGCGCACACGCGGAAATGGCCGCGCACGCGCATTAGACCTCCCTATGGGAAAACATTATTCAATGCTTTCCTATGTAGATTTTGGCGACGTTGGAGGTCCTCACAAAGCGTGAGGACGTCCAGCGTCGTATAACACACACTTTTTGTGTCCTAAGAAAGATCTCATGCTGATGAGTTTAAATAACAACGAAACAGCTGTCCATGAGTGGTTCACTGGCATTTCACCTCTTCCTGAGTTATGTTTCAAAGCTGTTCTATGCAGCAGACACATACTCCAAGGAATCCATGTATAAAGTGGAATTATGAGGAAACACGTGGTTCTGTGTTGAGCTAATTTGCATATGCCTACCCAGAATCCCTTGCAGTAGTGAGATCACAGTTAAAGTGAGCTTTCTGTGGTAAAAGCCAGTCTTATGGCTTGCCAGGTTTGTGTATTTGTGTTTAGCAATGTAATATATATCTATCATTTTCTTTAAACAAAGCTTAATTTTTAACGACAAAAATACTAAAATACAATTCTTATAGGGACACTATAGTCACCAGAACCACTACAGCTTAATGTAGCGGTTCTGGTGTCTGTAGACTGTCCCTGCAGGCTTTTCAATGTATCTATATGTGGAGATGCTGATTGGCGGTGTGGTTTGCTGCTCATGCGCAATAGCCTCCCAATACTTTCCTATGGGAAAGCATTGGATTGGCTAAGATTATCAAGCTTGAGCACCTCTGCCATGGAAGGGTGGGCCAATTACACCAAGACCAGCACGGGAAGGGGAAAAAAGGTTGGTGAAAACACCATTCTCATGTGATTGAAGGGGGGGGCTGGTTACCTAAACACACATGCTCACTGCCAGACACACATTCTGTCATAAGTTATTTGGTTTATTTAAATTGAATTCCACCCAGCCTTCCTACACTTAGGAAAGCTGGAGTGGATCGGCTTCACCTCGGGTCTAGTGGGGCTGCTGTCATTAAGCTCTTCACGCTTGACGCTGTTTAATGATGCAGGCCAGAGTGACTTCATATTCCGGCTATTGGCATCACTGTAGGGTGTGTGAGGGAGCAGAACAAGATTACGGCTTCCTCGCCTGGCTCCATTACTTAAAGCTGGGTGCTGGCCCGCCTCCACAGAATGGACTGGCATGACCCAGGTCACCTGGGTCTTGTATTTGTCGAGCCCTATATTACACACACACACTGCTGTATAGAGACTTCAATGTTTTTTTTTATTTTTATAAATCTTTATTTTTCGGTGCAGTATTAGGGGTACAAACATAGTACAGTGTGCCACAACAGCGTATACAAGTAATTTCACAGTTTCCATAGCATTCTACTGTTGGGGTCTAGTTGTCTTGTGCACCTTTTTCTAATATATCCGTCTGTGTGGTTATATCGAGTTTGCCGTCTCTACCAGTGATGGATTCGTGTTCTATGTCAGTCGCGCTTCAGGTTGGCGCCTGAGTGGTGATATATCCCTGGTAGAGGGAGAGCTCTATAAGGCCACCCGTCTCTCTATGAGTGGTGTTGTGTGCGCTTAGATTCTACTGTGGGAGAGTGTCGGGTGGTGTGGGGCGTGATAGTCTGTGTCTTGCTAGGGTACAGTCAGGGTTGACTGTTTGGTGTTGGTGGTCTGCCCCTTTATGTCAGTCTAGTGATATTATGTGTGATACGTCTTTGTGTAACCTACCCTTTGTCCCCAGGGTAGTGGGGGGGGGGGGGGTGTGTAAGCGTCCTGGTGCTGGCCGCCCGTCTTATTACTGCTAGGTGTCTGGCCCGTCTGTGAGGCACCGTCTGGGGTTAGTCGGCTTAACATTTCTCTGCACGTTTAACTAGAAAAATCTTTAGTGTTAATGAGGGAGAAGAAAAACAAACAAACAAACAAACAAAAAAAAAAGCATAACGAAAAAACACAATTATACGTTTTCTTCTTTTTTTTTTTTTTAAATTCTTTATTTTTGGTGCAAGTTGCATGAAAGGTATACATTGCTTCGAATCATTTGATACAAGTATTGTACACAGATAAGTACAGCGGTAAACAATGTGTATAGCATCACAAGTTGTGGTGTCTAGTTGGTATGTTGCACGTTTTGTGGTGTTTGGTGGTCTGTCGTGTTGTATCGATTTTAGCACTAGTTGGATTTAAATATGTGTGCCCCCTCTATGTGATATATCTCGGGAGTTAAAGACCAGCGAGGCATGCGGGTTCTGGATCACTTTAATAGTATGAGGAGGGTCGGTTGTTGATTCACCAGTGAGGCCGGCCTTACGTGGTGGTCGCTATTGTGTGGTCCTCGACTATGTGTATTCCTCTGACCTCTATCCAGTCCCTCCCTGGCGTGGCTAGTAGGGGGGGGGGGGAGGGGGGTAGGCGTCTCGAGCTCAGTGTGTGCGCTGTGTGTGCCCTTTGGGTCGCTCGGATGAATTATGTGAACATGTAACTATGTATTGACGTACATTAGAGTAAGTTGAAAGAGCAAACCATTAAATAGTAAACGTTAAACATTGCATAACTTTAGGTTAAGAAAAGTCTCAGAAATGTCTCTGCTGTTTGGGACACTTTGGGACGTCGGCCTGTTCAGGTCTTTGGTCTCCTTGCGCCCCTATTTTCGGAAGAAGACGTGTCTGAGAGGAGCTGTGTGTCCTGTGGGTCTTGAGCTGAGCCCCGTTGTGGTTGTAGGTCCAAGGCCGCCAGGAGCGCGGGAGTATCTGCTGGGTCTGTGGCTTTATAGTACTTTCCCCCTTTGGTAATCCATAGGGTTTGCGGTGTCGCCCATCTGTACGTTAGTCCTGCCTTCCGCAATACTTGTGTGAGGGGTTGCATGGCTTTGCGCCACTGTAATGTGGCTCTGCTGAGATCTTGAAAAAATGATAGTGTACAGTTCTCAAAGTCGTAAGGTGTCTTCCCTTTCATAGCTGCCAGCAGGGTTAATTTGTTGGACATCGATTGACACCTAAGGATGATGTCTCGTGGTGCATTTGCAGGGGCTTTAGGAGATTTGGCAATTCTGTATGCCCCATCGAAGGAGAAATATTTAGCCTCTCTGGCTGAGAGTAGTGATGCCACTAACCTCCTTATGTAGTGCGGTAGTTCTTCAAGGGGTACGGTTTCTGCTACCCCCCGCAGTTTTATATTCTTCCTCCTGCATCTGTTGTCCAATATTAGTAACTGCTTGTTCGTTTCAGTTTGTTGAGTCTGGATGTGTAGTACCCTGTCGCTCAATTCCTTGAGGCCTTTCTGCAAGTCTGTTACATTAAGTTCGGTGGCTTGCGTGCGTCCCTTTACCGCTTGCACCTCCGTTTTGAGAACCGCCAGGTCCGCCTCCCACATCAACCTGAGGTTGTCTTGAAGTCCAGTGAGCATTTCTTGTATCTCCCGTTTGGTCGCCGGTGCTTCTGCTAACATTTGGCTTGGTGCCCCTCTATCCGTCGGCATCGGGCTTTGACTTATGGTCCCGCAGTCTTCCCTTACTGGTGAGGGCTCTCAGGTGGATGCTGTCGCCCTTATCGTCGGAGTTTTCGCCGACGGCGGTTGTTGCAGCATGTGACTTATGTCTTGTTGCGGCTTGGCCGTGGATGCAGTCGGCCTTTGGGGTTTTTCTCCCCATGTTGCCGGTTAACAGGTGCAGGTAATCGGGGTCGTCCCAGTCTAGTGGGCCTCCGTAGGCTGCTGGAGCGTGTCGGATAGCGCGGTAGGCCTTAGTGCCGCGGGTCGGAGTTTTTTTGCCCGGGGTCAGTAAAAAAGGCATCGGCAGGTTCAGGGCAGTACGCTACGGTAAGATCTGACCTTATTTCTTTAGTTGTCGTCAGGATGTTTGAGATATCGAATGGATTAATTTTTCAGCGCACGGAGCTGTAGAAATGGCGTCTATTCAGTTGTGCTGCTAGGCTCCGCCCCCCCAATTATACGTTTTCCACCGCTGTCGGCAGAGGATGAGAGCAAAAATGTCCTGCCAGGCATTACACTGAGGTAACGTTTTTACGGCAAGTATCGTCCCGGTGTAGGTATCTAGTCCGGTCTTCGGGCTCTTGGTGTTCTGGGCTCAGGTGGAAGATTGGAGGCCTCTGTGCCTGAGAGTGCACGGTGGGTCCCTTGGTTGGCTGCGCTCTGTGGTGGGAGGCCCAGTGCTGTGAGTAAGGCTGGGATGTCCGCTGGGTCTGTGGCTTTGAATGAGTTCTCCTCCTTGGTAATCCACAGGGACCTTGGTGTTGCCCATCTGTAAGTGAGGCCTGCTGTCTGTAGGATCTTCGTCAGGGGCTGCATAGATTTCCTCCACAGCAATGTGGCTCTGCATAGATCTTGGAAGAATGATATATGGCTGCTTTCAAATTTGTAAGGAGTTTGTCCCTTCAATGCTGTTAACAGGGTGATCTTGTCAGTCATTGTTTGACATCGGAGTATTATGTCGCGTGGTGCTGCAGCTGGAGCTTGTGGTGGTTTTGCTATTCGGTATACCCCATCAAAGGTAAAGCGTTTGGCTTGTGTTGCTGTCAGGAGGGAGGCAGTCGCCGCACGTAGTGCGGTAGTTCTTCCAGGGGGATGGATTCTGGTACTCCCCGTATTTTAATGTTTTTTCGTCTTCCCCTGTCGTCTAGTATGTTCATCTGCTTGTTTGTGGCTGTTTGGGTCGTTTGTATAAGTTGGACCTGGTCTTTCAGAGCCTTTAGGTCGTTTTTGAGGTCAAATATTTCCCTTTCATTATCATGGGTGCGCGCCTTAACGGCCTGTACCTCGGTAGTGAGTACCCCTAAGTCCGCTTCCCACATGCTCCTGAGGTTGCGCTGTAGGCTAGTGAGCATCTCCTGAATGTCCTGCTTGGAGGCCGGAGTTAGTACCTCTTGTGTGAGTTGCTGTTCGCCTTCAGACCGTGTTGGGCTCTGTCGTGAGGCCCGACCGCCTGATCCCGTGGGTGAGGGGTCTTGCGAGGGTGAGTGTTCCCGGGAGCTTGCCGCCATGACTGTTGCCGGGTTTTGCAGCATCTGGCTGATGTCGCGCTGGGTCCCGCGGTTGCCCGCCGGCGTTTTGTTGGATCTCCTACCCATCTCTGCAACTGGGTAGGGTTCAGGCTGGGCTAGCAGCAGTGCTGCCGTGTCCGGGTCGCTCCACTGTGTGAGGCCGCCTAAAGTAACTAGAGGCTGGCTGCTCACGTGGTAGGCCTTGGTGCCGCGGTTGCGGTATTTCCTGCTTTGGGGCTGAAAAAAAGGCATCAGCCGCTTCGGGTTTGTGAGCTGATGGCGATGCAGGCGTTGGTTTGTTCGTGTGAGGTAGGATGCCGCTGATATTTGGTCGATGATTTTGTCGCTGGTCGGAGCTGCTGAAAATGGCGACCGCTCCGTTGCGCTGCTAGGCTCCGCCCAGCGAGACTTCAATGTTAAGTTGTCATCTTAGCAGCAACTGGTCACTATAGTGCTTTCCCCCTCACCTTTTCTGTTAAATCCATACATGCAGGTCTGGTAACGGTCCCGTCAAAATACATTTTAAAAACGCTCTGTAAATATTTTTGTGCTATGTGAACATTGGACAGAAGTATCGTTTTAAAACAAACAAACAAAAAATACATTTAAATAGCTATAGAGGTGTTTTTATTTATGTGGAGCTGTAAGGGATTTTTTTTTTTTTGAGTGTAAAGGTCAGTGGTATCAGCCATAGCTTCCTGATTCTTGTATAACTACAACTCCCAAAACCTGGCCTTCCCTAAGAAAATTTCTTAATTGAGAATGATTGCCGGGTTTGTGAATCCATTAAAGTTGGGGGCAGTGGGTCAATATAATACTCCAGATCTAAACACTGTCTCCCCCTTCCCCTCCCTGTTAGCATGCATGGGACTGTAGGTTTAGACTATTTGTGATTTCTTGAAATGTGTTTGTCATGGAGCTAAATCGCATTGGTCTGCACTTTTAACAATGCAACATCCTGGCTGTGAAAATGCCTGAAGCCTGGAGCATCAATCTGTATTGCATTTGTTATTTCTAGAGCTGCAAGAGAAAGATCTAGACTAAACTAATTTGGATGACGACTGTAGCAAAACCATCTCCATTGATCTTACACCTTCTTCCAGTTTTCAGTCTTGTGATTTACCAAGAAGCTTACACTTCTTGTACAGGTTAAAAAATGTGCTTGTTGAAAGCCACACAACTCACAAGTGTTAGTATATTTGTGTTGTGTTCTTTTTTTTTTTTTCTGGTTTAACCCCTTAAGGACACATTACGGAAATATTATCTCATGATTCCCTTTTATTTCAGAAGTGGTGTCCTTAATGGGTTGAATATATATTTAGTATCTTTAACGGAACGGTATAGCGTGAGGAACATGTCCCTACTTATATATGCAAGTGATCCCTTTTTTCAATTATAATTAAAGAAGATACCACCACACCCCTTTACTATTTTACTTCTGCAATTTCATCGAGGAGGCTTGTCTTCCTATGGCATAAATCCAATCTATAAGCAGTATTGTGCACCTGATGTTCATGCGTGGTGGGTGCCAGGCGCATCCAGTGTTACTTATCATATCCAATTCTTTGCAATAAGGTGCCACGTTTTGTACTGTCATTTAGAGGCGTGTTTATCTTTAAGGTAAACATTGCCCTTTCTGAAAAATGCCAATGTTTTACCTTTAATGTAGAGACCACTGCACCCAGACCACTTCGTTAAAATGAAGTGTTCTGGGTGACTTTAGATGCCCTTTAATCTATCAATATTAGAAACCATGACAAGTTGTGGGTGGTATTTGCATATTTTGGGTCATAGTGTTTTTTTTTTTTTGTTTTTTTTTGAAGGGTTCAGTATTTAATTTGACCCTTTTGGAATAGCTGCTTTGGAAAGCATTGAATTAGTGCTTCCCTATGGGGGTGTTTACAAACACTGGAGGTCTTTGACATTTTAATTGTTTTATTTTTTAAATGTCCGGAAAGAATTTAAGGAATACAGTTTTATATACCTCAATTTTTAGTATCCAACATTAATATATATATATATATATATATATATATATATATATATATATATATATATATATATATATATTTTTAAACCCCAAGTTTGAGTGAGCACCATTAGCGCGCAATGCCGGGAGGGCTGCACTAGCTAGTCCATGTACAATATAATTATATATTTGCATGCCCTGTCCACTGAGCTGAATATAGTATAAAGGAGATGTGCCTCAGGCCATACAGTTATAATGGGTGACCCTATTTATGATCTAAAAAGACAGGGTCTGTAAATATATTCTCATCTGAACAAAACCTTCTCACAACATCAGCTAGCAAGGAAAAGACCAGCAAACCCATTGCAATAGGGCTTTGAAAAGTAGAATAATATATTTTAAGTTAGGTTTATTTGCTTAAGTGATTTATTGAACATTTCAAATATTGGGCTGAATTGAAATCAAATCTGCTGTTTTGTCTTAAAATTCTTACATTTCTTTGAATTCTTAACATTACACACTTTAGTGAACATCTATTTCTTCCTAATGCAAGTACTATGTATTATTGTTACAGGCTTCCTCAAGACTTTTTGATGCTTCTGTGATGCAACTGTAACTCGTTCCATTCATGAAAAATATGTATATGTAGAATTGGCTATACTGGTAATATTAACTTGAGCATTCAGTTAATTCATAAGACTTCATGAATGAAACCTCTGCAAATTTAAACGCATACATCACAAATGCATGGAAGACAGTAATGTGTGAGATATGTTTACTGCTCCCACTAAAAACAATAAGAAGGGCCCATTATTGCTTCAAAAGTGAATATCCTTAAAGAAACACTATACTGTTTGGAATACAAAGCTGTATTCCTAATACTAAAGTGTTTCTGTGCTGAACACTTTGTCGGTGCCGAGGGGGAACCTAATGCGCATGTGTGGTGAGTGCCGCACGCGCATTAGACCTTCCCCATAGGTAAACATTGAATCATTGCTTTCCTGTGGTGTTTTGCAAGAGGCAGGAAGTCCTCAGGCAAAGGGTTGAATTATGTGAAACAGCAGGAAGCACCAAAGGCAGTCTTAACCCTGCAATGTAAACATTGCAGTTTGTCCGAAACTGCAGATATTTACAGTGTAGGGCTAACGGCGACAGGGACACTGCTCCCAGACCACTTCAATGAGATTAAGTGGTCTGGGTGCCTAAAAGGATTATTTAATAATCATCATATTAAACCTGTGAGCTTACTGCACACCTCTCTAGTCACTTCATTTGATCTAAATAGCAATGATAAACCCATACAAACTGGCCCATTTTATTTTATAGGAAAGACTGAGCATGCTTGGTACATTCAAAAAGAAAGTAATGTTGACAGGAGGAGGGAAGAGCCACACCAGTTTGGCTTCATAACAAAAAAAATTGCCAGACAGTTAGTCATGTGACTTTTATTCACTATATGAAGCATACAGATGTGGTAAGGAGGTTTAGTTTATGATCGTGTGGTCCTAGTTTGGAGTTTACAGAGAATGGTGACATAAGTCATCCAACAAGCTGTTCTGTGGCTGAAAACTCCTTGCTAATGAGAGAACTCAGAGGAGAAAGGCCAAAGCTGTCTCAAATGGTAAAAAATCGCCTCTTTACAAAACTCTATACAAGACAAGCATGCAGAAGAGCCGTATCTGAAAGCAGAAAGCACATGATGATGGAGAATGGATGAAGCTATAGAAGAGATGGAGTTTGTGATCACCAAAACTAGATGACTGAAGATTTCTAAACAGTCTGGTTGGACAAATCATATTTTTATTTTCTCCTTTTGATCATGAATATGTTGTGTGTGTGTTCTATGTTTTGTATACTATGCAAACAATGGGGCTACTATAGTCACCTATGCATGTGTTTTTATTTTTTTATTTTTTTTATATGCAATGTTGAACAAAAATCTGCACACCAGTCAAGCTGTGTGTGTATATTTACATACATACACAAATTAAAGACAGACGTACTCTCTCGGTTTTCCAAGTGTATTAAAAAAATAATCATCTATACATTAACGTTTCGACCCTCCAGGGTATTTAACAAGATCATGACAGTGTACATATATAATAACTTGCCCCATCTGTGTGATTTGATTCCTGTGCAGTGGTGACGTGGTCCTGTGACCTAACGTGCGTAATGAGGTGACTTTGCGCGATGGCGTTGATAACGGTATCCATGGAGACGATGTAGCGATACCAAATCCCCAAGTGACATGCATATTAAAAACCGCATGTAGGAAATAATGTCGAGGTTATATGAGAACCTATAAACTACTCGTAGACACGAGAACCTGCAAAAGAATATGTAAATAACCAAAATGAGTAGAATAGTGGAGATTTCCAGAGAGCGAAAACGTGTATGTGGTGTATAGAAGGGGAAAAAAATGGGGAAAAAAAGGCAAAAGAAACCTAAAATAAAAAATTTATAAAAAATAAAAATTATAAAATTTTTTTAAATATGTTAAACAAAAATCTTTCCCTCAGAAATAACAAATTTACAATAATGTTACTACTAGGTGGGCATATGCAAATTAGTTTAACAAATAGATATGATATTTATATTACATTTTTTATATTGCTCCTCCTCTCACCCCATTACAATTGGGTGTGCCATGGTTAAATCTACCTCTATTGCTTAAAATTAAGTTCACAATAGTGTTGAAACAGAATATAGAAGCCGCACTGCAAGAACACTTTAGTAGCATGCAAACTGGAGAAAGATATACTTTTACATCATGAGTCTCTTCTAAGAAAGATAAATAGTCCACAGAAAAGGGGTAAACTCTATATCTGACTGTTGTGTTGTATGATTGGCAATGGGTATGCACTGCTGGCCTCAATTCTGTATACTGAATATTAAGTCTCAACCAGAGATTTTAAACACTCTTGTGTCTAGCTGAATTTATAGGTGAATGTCACTTGTATTTCACAACTGTAACTAGGTTCGTTAAAGAGTTGCTTGCTAATCTTATGCAACAGGGAGACAGACAAACCTCAAAACAAATGTTCTAGAACTCTACTGATCAATGGGAAACCTCATGGGAGATAAAAAAAAAAATGGAGAAGCAAATCACATGGCAACTGTCCTGAGGTTAGACCTCTAAGACATGTGTCGACTCCCATCCCCCTGCCACCTTTTTCTCCTGGGTAGGCGATTGAACCAGACGGGTAACCTGAGCCGGTCTTGAAGGGTCTGTGTCCGTGTCCATCTGTGCAACAAATGAATAAGCTAGACTTGCATCATGCACTAGCAATCTCCCATCCACAGATAAATTAAATTAATGGGTATGCACAAAGTGTCCTTGTGCCCACTTTCATTGTGAAATCTATTTTTGTTGGAAATGCTCCTTTATTTAAGGAGAGGCCGTTTTAAACCCATCACGCATAGCTCCCGTAGTGTCGGAACCTACTGGGTTGTACCTCATGCATGATTTAGATGACTGTGTCTGGCTTATAAACAGCAGAGCCCCAATGCCAGAAGTGATACAATTTTTATTTTTTTTCTTGAGATTTTGATTTCCACTTTTTTTTCATATGTGGTACTTTTTCACCAGAACCTGGTTACTGAAAATATGGATTGATGTGGCAGGGTTCTCTATATACGTATAAAGTGTTGCAACCAGGGACTACTGGGTCCTTATGTGGAAGCCAGATGTGTTTATTATTTTTTTTGTTTGTTTTTAGTTTTCGTTTTACTTTCTGTAAGAAAAGCTGATGCACACTAGGTACTCCTTTGTTGCCCACGTGGATTTAAGGATGAGATTTCCTAATATTTTGAATTAACACTTGTACTATTTCTAGTGCACTTTTTAAGTAAAATTTAAAGAGACAGTGCAGCTTGTGAACTGTAGGCAGCACATTTAAATAACTGGAGGTTTTCAAGTATTACTACAGTGGCCAGTTAAGTGTAAGCTCACCTGTCATGTCAAGGGAGGGGGGAGGATCAGTATAGCAGGTATAAAAGGTAAGAGGTTTTCTTTGTAAAATAGTTTTAATTATAGAATTTTTTTTTATATTTTAATTCTTTTTAGAGTTGTCAAAAGTGTTTGTTTTTTATTAATCCAATTATGGTGGTCTCATTCTGGAAAACTGAAAATGTACATACTTTTATTTGTGTGTGTGTGTGTGTGTGTGTGTGTGTGTGTATATATATATTACACACACACTAGAATTGTCACTAAAGAAAAATTACTCAAAATAGATTCACTAATTTGTCCTGATTGTTCAAATGTCCAATCTTTCTAGGTTTTCAATTAATATTTAGAAATTGTAAAACTAAAACTTTGCACAATTTGGTATGTAAACATTGCCTACCACTTTTACATTAGCCACAGAATCCAAAACCTCTATTTTGCAATATATTTTTTATAACTTCTAAAGATTAATTGAAATCCGACACATTGGGCATTTTAATCAGGACTAATTAATGAATCTATGTTGTTGTCTTTTCTCAGAGGAGGGAAATTATTACATTTAAAATGGTGGATTTTTTTTTTCTTTTTGGGGGTACAGAGTGTATGGGGGGGGGGGGGGCAAGTGTGTGTGGTTATTGTGGGGGTGGGGGGGCAATTTCATGAATATATAATTTTAGTTTTTAATTAAAAATAATTTTCATACCCCCCCCCCCCACATCCCCCTGCTTACCTTTGCATTGGGAGTGGGGGGGAGGCAATCCCTGGCCCAGATGGTTAGAGTGAACTCTAGCAGCCTCAGGTGCTTAAAGAGTTCAATCTCGCAAGATTTGGAACGTTGCAGCGGTAATGAGAGGAGAACCCGGCAGAGCTGCAGGTTAGAGATCCTCTCTCCCTCCCTCCTCTGCTGGCTGTCAGCAGTACTCTGTGAGTGGGCCAGAGAGGAAGTTCTTTGATTTCTCTTCTGGTCCTGCAAAGCCGTCTAGGGGGGGAAAAGGAACAGTTCCCGGTGCTATATCTTGCGGCTCCCTTGTGTGCCCGTCGCGACGCCCTGGGGCACACAGTTTGGGAACCGCTGGTCTAACTCCTTATGGTGAGCCAGCACAAGAGAACCTGGCACCATAAAAACTTAATTTGGATTTTAGTTGTTCTGGTGCCCGGAGTGTTCTTTTAATTATGAGCATTTTGACACTTAATTGAATCATTTTAACATGAACTTCGAGTGTGTATGTGTATTTTATTTTGAGGAATTTGAGGAAATTAACAAACCATGCATGTCTTATTACTGTAGACATTCCATATTTGTGTTCTGCTACTGTTATTGATTACAATGATATCCCACATGTATGCATTTTCCACTAATTTTACCCATAATCCTGCCTCTAATCCTACTCCAGAGGAATTCCTTCTGCTGATGTCCTTACTAAATTCAGCAGAGGGTTCCCATCTCACTTTGTACAATGCTCTGATTGCAGCATGAGGGAGATATCCTTCTCATGCTGTAGCTCCAGGAACCTGTGCTGGTTTTAAGTCTTTCAGGCCCTGTGGATCTCTTATACTGGGGTTATATTTAAAAAAACAAACAAACAAAAAAAACTGGCTGAGCACTATTTTCACTTCCCATTTCATTGAACTAGTTTAGGTTTCCCCAAACTCCTCCGACCCTCCAGATGTTGCTGAATTACAACTCCCATGATTATCAGCCTATCTATTTCATTCATAGAATCATGGGAGTTGTATTTCAGCAACATCTGGAGTGCCGGAGTTTGGGGAAGCCTGCACTAGGCAATGAACTTTTATTTGTATAAAAAAAGCATACAATTGGCACTTAATGTGGCCATATTAAAATAGATGGAACAACACAGAATCCCTTGATCTTAGAATTGCTTTTCATGATGTGTCTTGATAAGGGTCTGATTAAGTGAATCCCATGTTTTAGATGCATGGTAAATCCACTGTCCACGGTAGGAGGACAGTTTATACACTGATCAGCCACAACATGAACATTACCAGCCTAATATTGTGTAGGTAGGTCTCCCTCGTGTTGCCAAAACTGCTCTGATGCTTCGAGCCATGCACTCCACAAGACCTCTGAACGTGTCCTGTGTTATATGGCATGATGGCCTTGATTGTCAGCAGATTCCAGAAGTCCTGAAAGTTGTGAGATGGGGACTCCATGGATCAGATTTGTTGTTTCAGCACATCCCACAGATGCTCAATCGGATTGAGATCTGGGGAATTTGGATGCCAAGGCAACACCTTGAACTCTGTCATATTCTACAAACCATTCCTGAACAATTTAGCAGGATGCATTATACTACTGAAAGACGCTACTGCCATCAAGAAATGCAAGTGTCATGAAGGGGTGTAAGTGGTCTGCAACTATCTCTAGGTAGCTTATGAGTCAAAGTAACATCCACAATGCCAGGACCCTAGTTTTCCCAGCAGAACGTTGCCCCGAGCATAACACTGCCTTCTTCCCATAGTGCCATCTCTTTACCAGGTAAACGACACACATGCATCCTGCCATGTTCTTCCATTGCTCCATGGTACAGTTCCGACACTCACATTGCCATTGAAGGCACTGGACAAGCATTATCAAGGGCACTCTTGATCAGTTTGCCGCTACACTGCCCCATGTGCAGAAAACTGCAATACACTGTGTGTTCTGTAACCTTTCTATCATGGCCAGCATTGTTGTTCAGTAATTTGAGCTACAGTAGATGATCTATGTGATCAGAGAGGCTAGCCCTTGCTCCCCATGTGCATCAATGAGTCTTGGGTGCCCATGACCCCGACGTCAGTTCACCGGTTGTCTTTCCTTGCACTGCTTTTGGTAGGTACTAACCACTGCATACCAGGAACACCTCCCGCAAGATTTGCCATTTGGGGATGGTCTGACCAAGTCGTCTAGATTGTTTGGCCCTTGTCAAAGTCACTCAGATATTTTTGCTTGCCCATTTTTCCTGCTTCCAACACTTGAAATTCAAGAACTGACTGTTCATGTGCTGTCTAATATATCCCACCCCTTGACAGGTGGCATTTGTAATGATATAATAAATATTATTCACTTCACCCGTCAGTGGTTTTAATGTTGTGACTGATCAGTGTAAGTTCACTTCAACTGACATTGTATAGCTCAAACCTTTTCTAGGGCTTAGCTGCACCTAACAGTTGTGGTTGTTATCCAACTTGGATGCATGTTGTCCCAAGTTACATCTATTATTTAATTGGACTCCCAAATTTGTATTTTCGTCTGTCTATGAATAATGTGCTCATGTGGAGCACAGTGTATAAATATATGCAAAAAGTACTATTCTATTCAAGCCCTGTGGTTACTGAAGTCTGTTTTCGGTACACCGCTTCAGTTGTGAAAAGGGCTAATATTAATGCTGTGATTTTATGCAAGGTGGTTGAGTTGTGTTAAGCACAGTGAACATCTTGCATGCAATATTAAATGTGTTTATTTGGTCACATAAAATTAATAGCAAATTTATTAATGCACAAATGGCTGCTCAATCTGATAAAACAGTAAATTATCATGCTTTAGACGTCAAGGTACACGCCACTGCACAACCAAAAAAAAAACACCACAAAGAAAAAAAAAAAAAGTTAAACGACCACTTCAGCTCAATGAAGTGGTCTGGGTGGTAGGTCCCTCTAGTTTTAACCCTGCAGCGTTTCAAAGAAACTGCTATGTTTCACTGAGGGTTAATCCAGCCTCTAGTGGCTGTCTCATAGAAACATAGAATGTGACGGCAGATAAGAACCATTCGGCCCATCTAGTCTGCCACTAGAGGCACTGGACGCTGGACGTCCATAGGAAAGCATTGCGTAATGCTTTCATATGGGTTGTTTGAATGCGCACGACTCTTGCCGCGTATGCACATTCGGATCTGACGTTGGCCGGGGGGTGGAGAGTTCCCCAGCACAGAGAGCCCTGTGCTGGAGAAAGGTAAGTGGCTGAAGGGGTTTTAAGGGGACCTAATGACCCTATAGTGCCAGGAAAACAAGTGTTTTCCTGGCACTATAGTGCTCCTTTAAGTATATCTGCAGACTTTGTGGCTGTCCAATCACAGACCTCAGAATGCAGCTCAATTAGGAGTTATTGCAAAGCAGCTGCTCTGAGCAATTGCCTGCCTGTTGAGTTTAGCTCCACTGAGCAAGCCAAAGCAGGGAGTAACAGGACCAGTTGTTGGACAGCCATGGGTTGTAACAAGATTTATTTATGAAAATTTCTATTAAAATATTCACTTTTTTGTAGAATGAAAAAGGACATGCTCTTCTCTTCTCACATAAAGCAAGCATAAGTACTTTAGGCATCTGGAGTGTCCCTTTCTTAGTCTTTAAAAAAATAATAATAAAAAAAAATGACAATACTATTGTGACGTCTATTGGATCAATGCAGTACTCTTACTAGAGAACATGCATGGTATCCATTTCTGTGTATGTATATGTTCTACATCTAATAGAGCCGTGCTATATATGCATCCCTCTTGTACATGATTTTTATTCTCCCTACCTAGTGTAAGCCCACTATATTATATCTGGTTTTAACCAGGTTAGAAAAGTATTTAGTCTTAAAATTGCTCTTTTTAGTCCTAATTGTACAGCAGATCACATTAACAGAGTGCAAGCGTAAATGACAGGGTTTATTCATTTAGTTTACCATGTTTGGTGACATACAAGAATTGCAGTTTACAATTTCTCATTGAATGCAGGAATGGGTAGAAGGTATACATTTTTAAATCCATGCATGTAGTCTGTATCTGCTAAATAATTGAAAATAATTTTGCCAATATACAAATATATTATGTCAGGGCTCAGTGAAAATGTAGCCTTGGCAAGGAGAAATTCACTCCTGGAAACCCCAGGCTTGTAGGGCGAGAAACTTTTAATGGCTAGCTAGTAGCATAGATCTTGAAATAAAAAGATCTATCACGGGTTAGTCTGCTTGTAAATCCCTGATTACAATCAAGTTGTAGTGTATGTTAAGAGGTGAAGGAGGTATATGTTGTGGTGCACTTGTAATCTATCTGTAAGGCTAGGCTACTTTGGGTGCACATTCCTGAACTGTCAGTCGTCCCCCCCCCCACCCTCCCCTCCTTTATTTGAGACCTAAAACAAAGTTCAAGACTGCTTAACCCCTTTACTGCTGCACTCATCTCAAATTGTAAATAGTTTGGACATTTGCTTTCCAAGTTATTTTAAATTAATCTATAATTAATATTCCTTCTACTTAATGTTTCCTGGAAAAATGGTCACAATTTATTGCAATTCAGTAACTTTTACAGCAGACAATAGATGCACATTTTCCTGGCTGCTGTAGGGAAGAGTTAATGACTGCCATTTTGCTCTATAACACCCTTAATGGACATATCGGTGAATGACACCAAAATGGCAGAGCTTAACCCCTCGTGCTCTGGCAGAGATCTTGTAGGCTGTTCGATCCTCAGGAGCTAGTGTGTGTTACAGTGTCCTTCCTCCTTACATTGCTCCCGCTGCTGGCTACACGCTGCAAATTCCTCACTTCCAGCGTGGGTTTTAATAGCTTTTTTTTTTTTTTTTTTACATCAGTTTTTGCAAGAATACCCAGTTCAATGTAGCTTTTTACTTTATTTAAAAATAAAAAAATTTCTGAAGTTATAACGTGAAAAGATTCATTACTTAACTTTTATTTACATTTTTTGTTTAATTTTCTTGATGTTGAGTCGGTGAAAATATCAAAGGTGATGATAAATGCATGTTAAAGCATAGCATGTTATATACCTACATTAAGCGTGTAGCTTTATATTGTTTTTCTGATCTGAAAAGCTGTGAATTAGCATTTCTCTCTGTACCCTTTCCTCCCCCAGTTCACCTCTGGACTCACCCTTTGCCTTTTGTGTTCCCTGCAAACTGGAAGAGTCCAAGTTGTGGGGGTGGGGTCCACAAAGCACTAAGGTAGCCGGCTAGTCATATAGTGTAATAAAAGGTTTTTAAATAGTTTGTGTCATGTGGTTTGGCATTGTCATTTTTAATGCCCTGTATGTTGTACTGATACAATACTAGTAAGTATTACATTTAGACTTATCATAATTATTTACTTTTTTCTCTCTTGTGTATTTGGACTTGACCTCATTTACGTTTTTGTGCGTGGAGATATAGCTGAAGATGTACAGAGTATTAAAAGTGTGTAAAGTAACCACTTTTGTAGCCTAAATTGGGATGCATCTGTATTGAAAACTACACGAAATCTGGTTATGCTACATTTGGGTTATTTTAAACAGACGAATGACAGGATGAGGAGGAGATGAGTAGATGGTTGGCCCCTTCAGTGGAATAATTGTGCACAATTATGTGGGAATGTGTTTAACTACACAGCCATCAGCTCTGCAAGCCCTTTATCAAACGTTTTGGGCATTTCCACAAACATGTATGAAATAAATGGGCACTTTTACAGGGATTTGACAGATTTTGTGTATAATTATTGAACTTATGTGTTAACGTTCATAACCATTGGATATAAATCCTGATGTATCTGCAGAAGTGGGAATTTCATGCAGGGGTACTATAGTTGTTGTGTATCCAAGACCCCCTTGTGGTCTTAAAATTCTCATTACTGGGGCCTGTCATTTGCTGATCAAATGCCCAGGAGAGTCTGAAGCTCTTGCATGCAGCATCAGTTGGCTCCCAGAGCTAAACAATGGTTTTTCACTGTCTTTTAATTGGCTGAGAGTGGAAACTGATTGCTCTCAGGCAGTGGGTCCTGCACTAGTGGGCCAACTTAGAACAGAGAGCTTATAGCTCTCTTGGTGGATGTGACTGGTGCCCAGTGGGCCTCAGGCAAGTTGTTAAACTATTTATTTATGAGGGTGCCAGGGCACTTCTACACCATAACGAATATAATGACCTTGAAGTGGTTATGGTGCTTGTAATGTTCCTTTTAAGCACCAAAACCATTGCATCTGAATGTAGTAATTTTGGTGCATAGACCCTGTCCCTACTGTCTAACAAATTAAAGCATTGCTATTTGTGAGGAATATTGCTGTGCATGCACATTAGGGTCCTGATCTCACTAGTGAGGTATGCAGAAAAAGCAGTCTCACCAAGACTTTTTATTTGTTTTATTTATTATTATAATGCTTAAGACAAACCATACACAGTGTACATATGTTGTCATTTAGGGCTTAAATACCTTATTTGCATAAATATGCATATTTACAGTCATCGTTTTGCAAATCACCTCATGTTAAGATTACATAGTAGTAATCCTGTAGTCATTAATTCAGAAAGTAATTAGATTTTTGGTTGAGAATACTTAAAGAACAGATTATAATGGCCTTAACAGACATGTCTTTAATGAAACTTGAACAGCACAAAGGGGAAAATTTTAAAGTGTTGATTCAGGATTGTAAAAGTGAAGTCCTTAACAGTGGGATGTACATGCCTTTTACATGGTGATGACCCAAATTTACAACTTTTGTACAACATTACTGATAAATCTCAGTGTTTGTGACAATACGGTTTACATCCTTTTCTTGACGATGAATCCAAACTGGACAGACTTGATTTTCTTTCTCCCTTGTTGAGGGTGTTTAGCAATGGCTATTGGTAGCAACGTTTTCGGTCATGACTTAGTATGACAACATTTAGCCTTCCCAGTGAAGGCTCCCAGACTTTAACTGCTAGATAAACCATCTGAACAATGGCTAATCCTGCTATCAGCTGGAGTTTGATATGTTTGCATCTATGGAATCAGAATTAAAAAAAAAGATGTACTGAAACGCATCAGAGCATATTCTTGGTAGATGTGTTTTTTTGTTTTTTTCCAGGTAGCTTATTTTTGGTGATCCTTTAAACCTGCTCTTCAGCATGTGTTACCATACAGTGCAGTATATTTGCATCGTTTGTAGGCCTTGAAAGGGTTATTTTCTGTCAGGGATGCCAATAAGTAAAGTGGGTCATGTTGTACAAATGTTTCCATTACACAGGTGAATGCAAGATGTTGTAGTACATGCTTCAGAAACAATCTTGTTCAAAAACCTTAATCTATGAAACTGTCTAGGATTTTATCATCCTATGGCTGCTGTGACTGTCAGTGTTTTACGAGCACATATTTTGATGGAGCACTCCTGCTGTCCCTTTAAGAGTGATGTGCTCTTGGACTCCGTACAGGAATGCCAAAAGCAGCAGGCTAGCCCTGAGGGGGGGCAGGATTGTAGTGAGTGCAGGATCAGGCGGTGTCAGTGTCACTGGAAGAGGTTAACGCCACTCGCAGCTTGTTGTTTGGAACCAGTTCAGGCTGGTTTTCCAGAAAGTGCTTTTGTGTCTCCAACAGCATCCTGGGAAAATGTAAGAGTAAGGTCACGTGGGGACTTATGATGTTAGGACGCAATCCCACCTGGGGCGTAGCGAAGACTCGACCCCCTCCCACTTCCCATTACATTAGAAGTTGTACAAAAATATTTAGTGGTTATAACACCAATGCATACATTTGTGTTGCTGGGGTTGTCATATAATTAATGGTATTTATGCTTTTTAGTATATACTGACACATTCGACAATCATAAACACACCCATCTTGTTTTCATCTTTAGTGTAATAAAATATTTGATGTTATTTTATTTTTAAATGGGTTTCTGTGTACTTTTTTTTCACCCCTCCCCCTTAGATACACAACTTATTATTTGCCCTCCAAGTATTTAACAGAGGCTAGATTACTTGTATACATATATTTAACTTCTACTTTTTCCTTGCTGTGTATCCTGTACCACCTCTTTTGAGCTTAATTTCAGTCACTCCACTGGTGTTTCTTTATAGTACTTCCTGTTAAACCGTTTTTAAAGAGGGGAGTTGGAGATGTTTTTGTTTTCCCCCTTACTACTTTGTTTTTGTTTCCGATTTCTGGCCTTCTTTATGCTTGATGGGGCTCATATTGCTGATATTCTGTCTAGATTTTCAGACTGCTATTTTAAGTTTGTGTTCTGACTTATTTTCCAGTAAGTGACATTTTTTTATTGAATATTACAAGTAAACTCTAGTGTTGTGTATGAAATGTGTTTTTACTGTGTGTACAGTTTAGGTAAATAGCCATGGAACGATTTTCAAACATTTAAATTAGTGACAATGTACATCCACTGTTTGATAAAATATTCTGTCTCGTAGCTTACCACCGCAATGACAGACGAAGCATGTCGGACACGGAGTCAGAAACGGGCACTGGAGCGAGAGGGGACACAGAATGATATAGACAATAAAAAGATCAAACTTGAAAAAGGACTTTTGGAAATAAACGATGGTGAACTCCTTATGAAATCAGAAACTGCAGTAGCAAAAGTACCGGGACTACTAAAGGGTGGGGAAGTGAAAGCTACCATCAAAGTGGAAGTACAGACAGGGGATGAACCAATGGATATGAGCACCTCGAAAAGGTGAGTGTCAGCTGCCTTGTGTGTTATAGCAATGTCCTGTAATGGGTAGGATGAAGGATTGCCTTCAGTCAGTGTCATTTGTGACCCACACACACTGGGTACAGTGTTCTGAAAAGTGCTCTTAACTAAAGCGGGACTGTTGACATTGAAACATGTGAAACCAGTAGGCACATTGCATTGATGACTCTGTCCCCTTTTCCATGTTTGCACCACTTTTCAGAACAGCACACTTTTGTACATAACTCCGACTTAAGTACATTCAAAACTTGTGATTGGAAGTTTTGTTGGTCTATTTTGTATAAACCTGTCTTGTGGTCTTTTTTGGTTTTGCTTATATGCTTGCGGACACTCTTGCACTAGTTGGTCAGTATTATTGTTTGCTCTTTGTACTAATGTGCGAGGCACTAAAACTGCAGTCCACTAATCTCCAATTATTTTTTTTTTTTAATTGCACTTTATAAAGGTGCCAATTTCTATGAGAAATCTGCACCTTTGTTATTAGATATCAAGCAGCCAGCGAGGTGTGCTACTTAAGCGTGTCTGCCTCCCCTACTGCATATCTCCTCCTCAGATCAGACCAGTGTTGTTACGGAGCGCTGTGCAATGTGCGCATGCACACACACAAGTACACACACAAGCAGACGCACATGCATGAGAAGCTCCTAGTTATTTCCTTGTGAAGAGACTGAAAGTCTCTCCTGGGGAAAAAGGAGTGGGCTTGCAAAAGCTCTAGTTCTTATGAAGATAGAGCCAAAATGAGTACATAAATGTATGCATGTATTAGTCGTATGTCTACTAAGCAGAGATATATTAAACTTATTATAAAAAAAAAAAAATCCCCATCGGTTTTCACTGTGGAGTGGTCCTTTTTGAGTTTTTGGAGGTTCCTTCAGCTATTCCCTGATTTTTTTTTTTTTTTTTATTATTATTTTTAGTTTAAAAAAATAAAAAATAATTATTATTTTTGCCTTTTGACAGAAGCATTTCAGCCTATATGATTTCATTCATATGGTGCTAGATAAAATTAATATCTAGAAATCTCTGCACTAAACCATACCTTAAGGTTAGAACAAATGGTGTATATTTTTTAAGCCCCCCTCCCCCCAACATCCATTAGAATAAAAATGCAAAACCTTTCTTAAATATTTTTCTGTCATAGTTTAATGATGGACACCATGTTTCTCACTCATGTTTGGACACTCCTTTACAGGATGCTGTCTGTTTACCTGTTTATGGCAGGTAGAATGACCCCTACAGTGACATGAGTGAGCCTTACATAATAGTAATGGATATATATCTACCCTTTTCTGATTTTGAAACCACTCAGCTCATCTATTTTCTTTCTGAACTATTCCATTGATGCTCTTGTTCACTATATAACATACTTCTTACGTGTTGTTTTAGCCAGTCAAACATTATTGGTTAGTCTAGTATTAATTGGGGAACGGTCACTTCTATCGCATTTTCACCATTGAATAAAACATCGATAATTACCTATAACTTGTGTTGAACTTCAGAAGCTTGTATTCACTGTATAAATGTGCAGGTTCTCCTAGGGAATCTAAGGGCAGAACCAGTATAAAAAGCAGCCTTCATAGCTTACCAGATTTTGTGTTCATTGCGTGTGCTTTATACAGAACATCACTACATGTTTACCTTTCATCAGAAATTGATGAATCGATAAAACTTACCAGTGGGGAAGAAGGAAAAGAACGAACCAAATCTGGTCTAGAAACAACCTAAACCTTCTACTTTTTTATTGATACACAATGGATTTATTTACAAAATACTGAATTGTAGTGAATTGAACCCCAAATTACAAATTTCTAGAAAAAAAGAGCATATTTGGAAAATAAATCATCAACTCCTTTCCATTCAGCACAATTATCTGGGCTTTTCACTAAAGAGAATTCGCTGGGAATTTTTAAATTTTTGAGCAAGGTTAACCAAGCTGGAAGAATAGCTGACCTTATTTTGATGTAAATTTGAAATTCACTCTGAGTTCTCACTTTAGTGAATAACCCAGTCTGTGTTTTAATGAAATAAGTTGTATAGTAAATCTTAAACACACATTATCAGGATTCCAACTAGATTCTGCTTAGACTTTTGGTCAGCGTTTTAAATCCTGCAGAAGAAACTTGTAATGTGAATTTAAACAAAATTGTTTTTTGTTTTGTGACATACAACTGTCAAGTGCATGAGAAACACTGTGACCTTGTTAAAAATGCATCCTCACACATCTTTGATACTCATGCGTTGGCAATAGCTCTTTGAAGTACTTTCACCATGTTAGCATGTTTACACGGGCACCATCTTGTAACAGAATGTTTGTTGTGCCCTTTCCAAAATGCGGTCGCAATTTAATTTATTTCTGTGCCATACCGTGCCTGCTGTAATCAAATGTGCATGTTTTTGTTTGTTGTGCCACGGACACCACCAGAATATGTTAACACCCTTGCTGCATGGGTACTTCATGGCCATGGACGTCACCACATCCCCTATAGATAAGAAGAAAGCTTAGGACTCCCAGCACATCCTGGCTTTAAACAGCTTTTTTGAAAGAAATGATGACAAACATTTAGTTTATTCAGTGTAGTGCACTTTAGTTCTATTGTACTTTATTGCCAATGGCTCCAAGCAGTTCATAGCTGATGTTGCATAATATCTGTAGGTTTTGGATTCCACTCTCACTAAAGGGAATTTAAACGGACCCCCTCAGCACATTTGCCTTGAGTGGACCCTCCATCCAGTTTCTCAATAGTGGCAACCTCACCATAGAGTATAGAAGGGAAGTGAATAAATGTCTGAAGTTAGAAGTTATTGCCATCAGGGTACTCTGATGTGCGGTTAAAAAGGAAGCATCTATATCTGGGCACACCTGTAGTTTTTTTTAATGAAATTAGGCTTTATTTGAAGTGCCACGGTACGGTAATGTTTCAGCCCTAGAGCTAGCCTTTGTTAAAGCAAGGGCTTGCTGTGGGACTCAAATGTTGTCTGCACTTAAATAGTCTGCCTTCATAAGAAATCTCCAGGTGTGCCAAGATATCAATGTTTCTTCTATTGTATTGCTGGGATTTTGACCCTCCTAATTTGGAGCACCCTGGTGGGAGTAGACCTTTTTGGTGTGTATTACCCTCTTCAAATTGTGCAGTTAAAATGAGTGCCTAGTCATGGTAAAAATAGACTTTATTAGAACACATTAATAAGCATGTGTGATGACTATACAAATGAGGCACAGGTAAGTAGTCTATCTTGTTTAGTGCAGGTAAACACAAATAAACAAACTAACCTCTATATCATAAAATGGCATCTGTTGATTGTCTAAACTATTTGTGGGCAAAATCTTCCCCGTCGTGTTTAATAATTGCAGGTTGACTCGAACATTAGCGTCTGAACTCTACTGTGATTTTGTTGAAGTGACCTCTTTCTCATTCTGGTTTAATTTTAATAATTTTGGATAAGCTAAAGGTTTATTCAAAAATATTACATAAATTGATTAGTTATTCTTTTCAATATGTTACAGTTTTTTCAATGTTTATTCAAAAAAAATAATCAAGGCCTCAGTAAACCCCCCCCCCCCCCCCTTTTCAGTAGAAGTGCCCCACAAGGCCTGGATAAAGATGCTTACCACTCTAGGCAGAAAACTAGTTTTATATTCTCTTGTGCATAACACATCTCCCTTCATTCTCTTTTTGCAACTTTTTGGACCTTCTAGCTTCTCTCTGCTAGTCCCTCTCCTTTCTTTTTTTCCATTCTGTTGTCATCCTTTCCATTTGACATGTATGTTTGTTACAATTTTTATTTCACCCCGCTATTTTGTTTGTTTCCACTCTTGTTTTCATCTTAACTAGGAATTTCTTATGTCTGTCCACCAACCTGTGTATGGGTGTGTCGTATGTATGGCAAGTCTGTTTTCTGCCTCCACTAATAATTGTGGGAAATCCTTTTAGTTTAGGCGCTCATCCTGCTGTTAACCCAGGTGCAGCACTCTAATTTACACAGAAGCACTGAGACCACAAAGAGAGCCTTCACTGTTATCTGAATCGGTGAGAGGTGATGACCACGTGTTTCCTTGTTAGAGAGGCATGTGGGGCTTGTCAGGGAGATCTTATCTTCCCACGTGCCAGTGGAAAGGCAATGTGCCTTTCTATATGCACCTTAACTCTGCACATACCCCGAAGGGCTGTATAGCGCACTCTGCACATACATCGAAGCGCACTCTGCACATACATCGAAGCGCACTCTGCACATACATCGAAGCGCACTCTGCACATACATCGAAGCGCACTCTGCACATACATCGAAGCGCACTCTGCACATACATCGAAGCGCACTCTGCACATACATCGAAGCGCACTCTGCACATACATCGAAGCGCACTCTGCACATACATCGAAGCGCACTCTGCACATACATCGAAGGGCAGTCTGCACATACATCGAAGGGCAGTCTGCACATACATCGAAGGGCAGCCTGCACATACATCGAAGGGCAGCCTGCACATACATCGAAGGGCACTCTGCACATACATCGAAGGGCACTCTGCACATACATCGAAGGGCACTCTGCACATACATCGAAGGGCACTCTGCACATACATCGAAGGGCACTCTGCACATACATCGAAGGGCACTCTGCACATACATCGAAGGGCACTCTGCACATACATCGAAGGGCACTCTGCACATACATCGAAGGGCACTCTAGCGCACTCTGCACATACATCGAAGGGCACTCTAGCGCACTGCACTCTGGGGGTATATTGCATAGGTTGGTGGATAACCCTGACTATTCTTTCCATGTTGTGCGATTAGAATGTAATGCTTACATGGTGGCTTTAATCTTCTAAATAACTAACCTCTTCCAACCCAGGCACTTTTTTTTTTTTTTTTTTTTTTAACGATCAGGTGTATATCTGTGCAACACCTACATCAGTGATTCAGAATCCATAGTAAGTCATCTCTGCATGCTATGTAAAATATACTAATAAACACAAACCGCAGTGCTACATTGCTAAGACTTACATGGCATTTGCAATGATCTGCTGTTATTAGTTTTAATTTTGTTAATATTGCTTTTAAGGGAATGCGGATGTCTAGAAATGAATAAACCAATGTCCTGCCATAGACTGAACTGTGTTGCAATTTGAAACACTGTGCTGTAGTTCATGGTGTAAAATATTTACATACAAACACCAATAAAAAGACATCCTACAAAAGTAATACTAAATAAGGTACTCTTATTAAAAACAAACAAAAAAAAAACCCTCCTGTGATTTCTTTTCCCTTTGTGTGATATTTATCAAGTTTGAGTGCCCTGAAATATTAGTGCAAAGTACTACAAGTGAAGCAGTCCTTGTGGGAAAACTCCATTGGAACATTCCATTGGCGGTGACTCTACCCTACTGAGGGAGAAAGCCGTTCATTCAATAAAAGTAAGAAGAAATTCCTGAGGCATATAAAGACCACTTAGCTAAGTGGATATTGCCTGTTTACGACAAAAATAGTAAATTTCCTTATTTCGTTATGTGGGGGAGAGGTAGAACTTGTTAGGCATCAGTTATTTTATTTAGTTATTTATTTTAAATCTATTCTGGTGTTTATGAATGTTGCCACCAAAGTGAACTTGAGTGCTTCACATCAACTGATTTCTAGTTGTATGTAAGATCTGTGTGGTTTAATATTGTAAAGCATTTATCAATCAGACACTTTCCATTCCACAAATCCTCTTGTTTTTAAATATAAAGTGCTTCTCTACAAGTCGATTGAGATAGATCGATAGATATAGATATAGATATCTATAT